>NC_133379.1:27555244-27615994 GCF_049309525.1 Garra rufa
GGACTTTGTAGCGTTCCAGGCAAGTCACGCCAAGCATTTATTATTTTTATAGTATTAATAATTTGATTGCAACGTTATATTGTCCTAAACTCAATTTTTCCACCGTGTGCCACTGAACACCGCACCCCTAGAGGCTTTATTGTTGTTTCTCGGGCTATGTCACGTCAGAACTCGGAACTGGGAGTACGTCGTCGATCTAGTACGAGTTCACGGGTGGGAATTCACGGGTTTGAGTGCCGTTCCAGTGCACTTTCACGGGTAGAAGTTTGGAAAAACACGGGTAACGGGTTGTCTGGAACGCGGCATAACGCTCTCAGTTGGTTGCGCTTTGGTTTCATTTTTATTTATTTATATTTTGCTACAACATGGGCTTAATCAATGCTCATTGCTGATAAATAGCCTAGTTTGTTATCATAATTTTTAGTTTTATGGAAACGTTTTTAACATTCAACCCCCTTTTTCATTAGTATAATTTGTAAGTATTTATTTTAATTTTGTGAACGGGATTTCCGCTATTGGAATGTCTTAGGATGCTTTTTACTTTTACTATCGAATTCATGATCTTGGTTTTGCTTGCATATATAAGGCTACACCTATCAATTTTAAGATTAAAACAAATTCTTAAAAGATGGATTTGTTATTTTTAATTAAACAGCATAACAAAAATAAATTAAAACTAGCTTATATAGCATTTATTAACAAAAACTAATAAGACGAGGCATGGACTCCATCACATGCTGTTATATGCCGACTAAACAATTTATTACAGGGCGCGCAAACACTGAGCAATCAAAATAATTAATAAAAAAAATAATAAAAGAAAGCCTCCAAAGCGTAATGTGAGGTAAACGGCAAAGATAAAACAGGGTTTTCAAAATGAAAACAAACAAAAAAAGTAAAACTAAACTGGCTTTCGGTGACTGTGCTTGCGTGTGTTTTTTGTTCTTTTTTTTGTCCTAAAAACTGACTGGCTCTGAAACGCTCGCTGTATGGATCAGACGCTTTGAGCAGCACAGCACGCACTCGCACAAATGCGACCACGGCAAATTTAACTCACACATTCTAAAATATTTGTTGCATATGTCCAGTGCCACTTCAAGCTTTGTAAAATTAAAACCCAAACATCCAAAGTCTATAAGGAAGATGAACTGATAGCGTCGCGTGTGGACGCAATGATGTGTGTCATTAATCGATCTATGTACTATAACATGTAAAACGGGAACATGAAAGGAATATTCTAAAAGCAACTCATGTAAACAGCTTAATCATATTATTGTCTTATTCAGAATAAGGTCATTAATTAGATTACTGGTGTCCATGTAAACGTAGTCACTGATACACTTTTAAGGTAGGGAAACTTTTTTTTTCCAATCACAGAATCCATGAAAAAAACTGTCACAACTGTTTTCAAAATAATAAAAATTATTTCTTGTTTCTTGTGAGCACCAAATCAGCATATTAGAATGATTTTTGAAGGATCACGTCACACTAAAGACTGGAGTAAATTACATATTACCATATTTCTCTCTGGTTTATTATGTCATAATATTACTATTTTTTCTCTGCTTAAATCTTACCAATCCCAAACTTTGAACAGTAGTGTATATAAAATACATAAAATCTCTACTCAACTAAAAAACACAAATAAGTCCACTCAATCGCTCATCAATTACAATAGCACTCCTTTCAACAAGCTGACCGATTAGATGCATCAGTCATGTGCAGGACAAGTTACACCAAGTTCTTGGCATTAGGGGTTGCAAGCACCACTAATAACCGCATTCACACATTCACACACAGAATCTTAATCCGCCTCAAGACTTTCTCAGAAGCCTCCATCATTACAATTCCCTTCGTCCCACAGATCAGCTTCCCTTTGTACCTTTGTGCCGCAGCTATGACACATTTCAAGTCCTTGCATAATGCTGAAAGTAATCAAATGAGTGTAGCAGGAGGGTGCGGCTTATTTAAGACCCAGTGAAGTGGTGCCGGTGGTGGCCGGCGCAGCAAGAGCGGAATCTCCTCAGGAGAGCTCTCTGACAGTCGAGGACATGATTAGAGCAGGAGCGGGACATGACAGGGAGGGTAATTACGCGCCGCCGCCCGTGGCATCCCTCCCCGGAGAGCCGGAGCGAGACTCCATCCACTCCTCAAGGGAGCTCTGCGATCCCTCTCCTCTCTGACAGCAGGAGGAGACGCAAAATCTAAACGCTGCACAAAAAAAGACAGGCAGCCGGGGTCCCAGCGTGAAACAGTAGCAAAAAGCATTCATTTGAAATCCACAAATGAATTAGCGATAATGCCTGAATGAGAACGGGTCCCGTGGCGCTGGCTTTAATGCTAACTGAATGGCCCGCTGAGGTAAAGGCAGGGTTTTATTAAAAAGAAGGGCATTAGAGATTTATTAAGGATCTGTGCCTGCTTCTGGCTTTGTTGTCAGATCTCTCTCTTGGGTAGGTTTGACTTCTAGTCACCACAAACAGACAAACAGAAGTGGAGGTTTAACTCAGTTTTTCCGCCTGCTCACGGATTTGCGCAAATTGAGGAGATTGAATCAAAGCAAGCGTGCTCTTGGACGATTTTATCTGGCAAACCACACACAGAGAGGAACTATATGTATGATTGCAAACTTTACGCTAGAGGTTAGACAGAATAGTTTTCAGACTTTGATTCCAAGGACAACATTTCTGTAATATTTAGTTTTGTATTAAGGTCGGTGTTGTTTTGGTGTTTATTAACATACTATTATATTTTTAATTTTTGTTAATATTTTGAATTAGATTCTATTTGTGATTAGTGATATGCATTGCTAACTTCATTTTGACAACTTTAAAGGCGATTTTCCCAATATTTAGATTTTTTTGCACCTTCAGATTTTCAAATAGTTGTATCTCGGCCAAATATTGGCCCATCTTAACAATATCAATTTAAAAAAAAAAGACCCTTTTGACTGGTTTTGTGGTCTAGGGTCACATTTTTTTATTTAATTTTACATTTTTTTATTTTATAATTTTATTATTATTATTTAATTTGTATTAATCTTTTTATTTTGTCTATATAGATTATTTTTAAGCTTTTGTTTTAGTTTTGGTTATTTTAGTACTTCAGTTTAAACAAAATGAAAATGCAATATGTTAACTAGCTAAAACAAGTGCAGTTTTTGTATTTTTTTTTTCTTTTTCAGGTAATGTTTATTTTAGTTAAAATATTTGACAAATACATCATTTAAATAAGGTAAACTTTTCAGAGGGTAAAAATTAAAATGTAAATTTTTTTTGTTAATTTTAATTGGATTCTATTTTTAATTCTCTATTTCATTAAGTTGTATTATTATTTTTTAAATTACATTATTTTTTATACTTCAGTTTAAACTAAAGGAAAATGAGAAATGTTAACTAGCTTTCTTCACTTTTTGTCATTTTTTTCAGCTAATGTTTTTTTATTATGTTCACAGAATATTTTTTTTTTGTTTATTCAGAATATTTCAATACATTTTGTCTGTATAGATTATGTTAAGCTTTTGTTTGTCATTTTAGTTTATTTAGTTCTTCATTTTAGTACTTCAGTTAAACATTTTAATTAATCTTTTTTAACACTTAATAGAATTTTGCAGATTTGCTTGTGACAAAGACTACATAAAAATGATTTCTAAATACATTTTTAAACACACACACACACACACATACATACATATATATATATATATATATATATATGTACACACCTCTATATATTTTAGAAAGGGTTCCTTCTAAAGTGATCATCACATTTGGGTGTCCTTGGTACATACAAGTCGATTAGAACAAATGAGTAATCGTGGGAGCCCTACACATCATGCACAATACCCATCATGCACTTCTCTGGTTTCTGTGACCATATTCACTGACATTAAATGTCTTCTAAATTATGACATTACCGTACTAAAGGTACAAGAACTCCATAAAAACTAACTGAGATGGCTTGCGGCCAGGGCCGGGCGGGTTGGTTTTCCGACGCTTCCTTAGCCGGAGAGCAGTGGGTCGTCTTTATGGGGCTTGAGGGGAGTCTGGCGGTCTGGCGCTTGGATTTTACACATCCCAGAAGCCCTCGCTGCAACAACACCAGTCCTTTCAGTGCACGTGTGGATACGCAAACTCACGCCAATTAAAAAAGGGAAACAAAACCAGACGACGGCGGAAGAACAATAAAGCGTAATATGCAACTACTGGTTCAAAAGTCTGGATTTGAGAGGGGGGTGTTGACCAATCAGATGGCTGTGATTCAATTACACGAAGTGAGGCTGACTGAGCCGATGGCAGCACGCTGTGGAATTTGTCACTTCCTCTCTTTCGCTGTATGTGCGTGTGCGGCTGTGGGCGAGAGAGGCTATTTCAAGACAGAAACCGTATTCACTTTCTGTTCTGCAGTGTATCGAGAGAACAGATCTTGCTAATTCATGTAAATCTTCCCGAGTGCCGCCACCGAGGCCCATTTCAGTGACAGAGTAGCATGAATGTGCGAGTGTTTGTTTGTATGCATGTCCCTGACAAAGTCCGTCCACATATAGGCCTGCTTTGGAAGATAATATCATGCTCTATATAAAAAAAAAAAGCACAATTTCTTTCTATCACACACAGCCAGATATGTTTACGCATGATTCGGTTTTGGTTTTCGCTCTGGAAACACAAAGGGATCGGTTCCCATTTCAGACGCACTTTCTGGAAAGGCCTGAATTTATCGACCACATAACAAGCCTTTGAAATTTTTTCTCGTCCATTTTATGATCATTTTTTTCCTTTGTCCTCTGTTCTGCTCGGGTCCCGTTAATGAAACGCAAATGGAGAGTGATTGGGTTTTGGCGAGCTGCTAAAAGAACTGCGGAGGCTCGGGGGTGGGCCTGCTCTAGCCGTCCGTTCCGTCCGTCAACCTCCTCCCCCGGAAAGTGAAGAACAGTTGTGCGGACCCCTGGGGTAAGAGCAGGGAGAGGGTCTGCTCTGAGAAACTATGTGTCTACGTGAGGCAGGAAGAGGCTTCGCAGGCCGAGGGGGAATGTGTGTGCCGCACCGGAGGGGGGCAGCGTGTTTGTGCGTGCGAGCGTGTTTGTGTGTGTATATGGAAGTGCGCTATATGTCTCGTGGGAAAGTGCGGTTGTGATCCTCTCCCACCATCCTCCCTCTGCTTGAAACAAACAAACAAACAACAACATGGAACCCAGCAGGCTGCACTTCCAAGACAAACGACCGACATTAGCGAGGAAAGTATGTTCCTTATGAATAATGAGGTTCCCATCCAAAAAACCCCACATCCACTCCTAACCAAACAAACATGTAGACATGCTGTACACCTCATAGAAACAACTGATGAAATTTCAGAAAAGTGTGGCTGATATAATTTATTTCTTTATACATATTTATTTTTCACTATATTGCACGTCTGTATAGCACCAATTATACTTATTTTGGGAATAATTTTGTAAAGTTTGTGTTTGTATGTATATGTATATATAAATACACACGTAAATGTATAAACTTGTGTAATATATTCATACACATACAAACACACTATATGTATGATTTGTATTACATAAAAAATATGAATAAATACCACATATTTCTTTAATGTTATATATATATATATATATATATCAGTGGCGGCTACTGGTCTGTCAAATAGGGGAAGCTCATTTTCGGTCTACATCATAAAATTGTCTATTTATTTAAAAGTAAATTCTGCCCTACGTTCCTTTTCAAGAAAATGGTCTGTGACCCTGTCGTACCAACTAGGCGTCTTTTCCAGTGACTTTTCGTGTGCAGTTTCATATGAATGAATGATCTAAAAAAAAATATTAAACTCTGTAAAAGTGAAACAAGGAATGTGGTGTATAATTGTGTGAAATGTATGATGAAAATCAAGCAATTTCGCCAAGCAAATATAAAGAAATAGGTTGCAGCAGTTTTTATTTCGACTGAACTTGAGAAATCCACGATGGGACTGAGCGGCCGCAGAGAGCGCGAACGAATAGCTTCAGCGATTCCTTATAGGACAAAATCGCTGTCAGTCAAAAGGAGATGCAATCTTTCGACAGACCCTCCAATCATCACGCAGAAGCTCAGCGTCCAGGCCAGCCCACTCCTCATTCACCCCCAGAGACGCTGAGCGTCCGTGGGCGGGACATAATCGCAGCGTTTATCCAATGACCGTCTAGTTTCAAAGCACTGAAAAAAAACGTTCAAAGCAGCCCCATTGAAGTCAATGGACGCTGGGCTTCAATGGGGAAATGCACTGTGACGCTACGGGAATGTATGAGAAGAAAATCAAGTCAGCCGACCTGCTATATCTACAGTAACTGATTCTGAACGAATTCGTCTTTGAGATGAACGTTTTCTAACGCATTTTTAGTCAATAAAATGTTAATACAATAGTACGTAATTTGACCATTAATTTTGTGACATTATAGGGGAAGCTGAGCTTCCCTTGCAGTCTTAAAGAAATCGCCACTGATATATATATATATATATACACACATACACACACACACACACACACACACACACACACACACACACACACACACACACACACACACACACAAACAGACACATATACACACACACACACAATAAATGAGCAAATGGCTGCTATACCTTACAATTATACCAAATAATATATAATGTTATGTTATACACTATATTGCCAAAAGTATTGGGACATCTCATTCTAATGAACAGGTTTGACTAATTTAGTAATTCCCATCAATACAAATCTTAACGTTTAAGCATATAATGATATTCTTGGAGATTGTGTGCTTTTAGTTTTACAGCAACAGTTTTGACAGGACCCTCGTCAATTCTAACATGACAATGCCTTTGTGTATAAGACAAGGTTCAAAAATAAATGTTTGATTCAGTCAGTGTGGAAGAACTTGACTGGTCTGCAGAAAGCAAAGTCCTAATCTCATCTGAACACTTCTGGTGTGACTTTAAATACAGAGCCATGAGCCAAAAACTCATCACCAAACACTAATGACATGTACATTCACTATATGGACAAAAGTATTGGGACAACCCTTCTTTAGAACAGAAAAAGGCACTTCCAAAACTGTGGCAACAAAGATGGAAACAATTCATGTATTTATAAACTGTATTTCTATCTTGGTTACAACCGACGTTTTGGAAGTGTCAGAACTGACTGTACCCATCGTTATAAGTCAATGGTGTTTGGCGATGAGTTTTTGGCTCAAAGTCTGCATTTAAAGTCACTCCACAGATGTTCAGCTGGGATTAGGACCAGTCAAGTTCTTCCACGCTGACTAAATCAATCATTTCTTTTTCAACCTCGCCTTATACACAGAGGCATTGTCATGTTAGAATAGAAAAGGGTCCTGTCAAAGCTCTTGCTATCAAATTAGAAGAACACAATTCCCTAGAAGAATATCATTATATATAGGATTTGTACCCATGGAAATTACTACAGTAGTCAAATGGGGTGTCCCAATACTTTTGGCAATATAGTGTATATTCATAACCTAATGACTAGCTTATTTTAGAATTTCTAGCTTAGAAATAGCCTCACAACGATTCATACATCATTACCATTAAGCCTTAAAAATGTAGAAAAACACATCCACTGTGGAAAAAAGTTGATAAAAGTAACCAATCACAGAAACGTGCACCATCATTGCCATTTAGAGTCTGTGAGTCTCTTTCTTCTCAAAATAAATGAAAAAAAGCAGAAAACCACTGAGAGTTTTGACTTCGCTATCAGGGATTCGCTCTCTCTCTCTGTCTCTCTCTAGTTCTCATCAGAGAGAGTCCCCTGGGGTCCGGGATAAACTGGGTTCAGAAAGACTCTTTTATTCTAAGCGATGTGAGGTGAATACTGACTCTGGTTCCTATGCGTTTTTCATTGTAAAACACTTCATGTCCAATTAGCTTTGTCTCTCGACACCTATCACAGCCGTGCCGTGGACGCAAACAAACCGCTGTTATCGTAACTCCAGGCGGTCTGCCCCGAAAAAGCACCACTTCAAACGATTCGCCCCTCTTACGGCTAATCAACCTCAGGGCGACTTTAAAAGAGGGCTCTGGCCATTCTGTAAAAAGTCATAAAGGCCTTTGAGTGCACAGACCGTGTGAGCAATAAACGACAGCTTTTGTCATACAGAGACGTATGAAACCAAATGCACTTTTGATCAAGCGGAGGCAGGAAAACGGATAGCCCGGTCCGCGCCGTGTCAAAAGAAGTACATGTGCCTAAAAGCTCAACCTGTCCAAGTGAATTATACTCGTCATGTGCCCGAGAGGGACGTCAGATGTCCTCTTTATTCTTAAAGGACAGGAGATATGACAGACGAAAAGAGTTAGCTGCATATATAAGCAGATTTCAGGCGCGTTTGTTGGCCCACGGCAGGGCTAAAACGACTGTTTTTATTTCGACTAGAAGGTTTTGCCACTTTTTCTCTCAGGCACACACTTTCATTTTTTTAAAACTGTAAATGCTTTTAAATTCCATGAGTCACATTTTCATTTCTCTCTACAGAACAATGTCTTCTCAGTGTTATTGACGGCTGTTTTTCCAAACAGGAACATTAGCGTTTCATGATGTAACGCGGCGCTGTTCTGTTTCTGAAGCGTTTTCATGATTGAATTCATATTTCATGCTTCCTCAGGGCCCACCGTGCCCAATTTATAACTGGCTAACTCATGTAAACCCATAGTACGAGGTGTTATGATTGGCACCTGGGGAAATGCTTGAGAAGGCAGGTGTTTTTCATTGGCTTAGTGGAATATGCTCATAAATTCTGGGTCTTGATTGGCTACAGTCGGGTCTGGAAGGACTGTGGGACGAGAGACGTCCATGCCAGGCATGGAGTGGCTTGAAAACACACACCTTCACAAATTCTCAACATCGGACCACCTGAAGCTTCTCAAACACCTCGACCTCAGCAAAACCGAGGGGCCGTCGGCCGCACTCGGCAAACATGGACTTTGCTGACTTTGTTTCTCCCTTCTCCCTCCATTTTTTCTGGAGAGAGGCCAAAGCACACAAAAAGAAGCTGAAAAGGACATTAAAGGGAAGCTTTCGCCAGGGTTTTTCCACAAGTTGTGAGAGCTTTTACCGCTCGGGCTTACACTAAGATGGCAGATTAAAAGAATGATTCCGACATATGACTCAGAAGAAAAGGATGAACTTCGCATTACATGCCTTCTCTTGTAGCTGAAATGAGCGACTTGACATTGTAATATAGAAAATTACACGCTTCTGTGATGTGAAAGGCAGAACATTGA
This sequence comes from Garra rufa, assembly GCF_049309525.1. Lineage (NCBI taxonomy): Eukaryota > Metazoa > Chordata > Actinopteri > Cypriniformes > Cyprinidae > Garra > Garra rufa. The sequence goes on from NC_133379.1 coordinate 27,564,511, forward strand.
CTCCCATATTCAAGAGCCAAAAATACCATTAAAAAAAAGATGGGAAATCCACTGGCACTGTGCTAGATCTTTCACTTGAAGTGTTCACATGGTTACACATAAACAACTTAAAGGCTCTTTTGATTCACAAAGACTAAAGTGACTAAAAAATATAAATCACCCGTGTTACTACTTGTCAAATCTAAAATAAAATGTAAATAAATAAAATAAATATAATTAGACTTTTATGATATGGCATGGTTAGTTCAAATCGCTTAATAAAAAATAAATAAATAAATAAATAAAATAAAAATAATCATATTTTGACTGTTTTATGACATGGCATGATTAGATCAAATCTCTTCAAAATCTAAAATAAAATAAAATAAAATAAAAATAATTTGATTGTTTTATGACATGATTAAATATCTTTAAAAATAAAAATAATTTGACTTTTATGACATGGCATGGTTATATCAAATCTCTTAAAAAATAAATTAAAAAGTTCATATTTATACTGTTTTATGACATGGCATGGTTATATCAAATCTCTTACAAATCTAAAATAAAATAAAATAAAAATATTTATATTTAGACTGTTTTATGAAATTAAATGGTTATATCAAATCTCATAAAACCTACAAAATAAAATAAACAATTTGACTGTTTTATGACATGGCATGATTAATTCAAATCTCTTAAATATTTAAAAACAAATAAAAAAATAACAAATAAAAAAAAACTAGACTTTTATGACGTGGCATTATTAGTTCAAATTTCTTACAAACTTTAAATTTTTTTAGAAATAATTAGAATTTTTTATCACATGTCAAGGTTAGATCAAATCTCTTAATCTAAAATAAAATAAAATAAAAATAATTTGACTGTTTCATGACATGACATGGTGAGATCAAATCCTTTAAAAATCAAAAAAATTAATTTAAAAAAATGATGACGGCATGATTAATTTAAATCTCTTAAAAATAAATAAAACAAAATAAAATTGGACTGTTTTATGACATGGCATGGCTAGTTCAAATCATTTAAAATCTAAAAAAAAATTTTAATAAAAAATAAATGTAGGATGATTTAATCTATGATATTCCAAAAAAAATTAAATAATTTAATTTCTTATGGTTTATTCATTTTTGTTTTTATGTATTGTCCCTTTAAAAAATACACATTTAAAAACACTTGCTAATAAAACGTATAACAATTAATACTATATATATACTATATATAATAACACACAAATCACAACATCTTAACCCAACCATCAAGGCTGCCTAGTTTTAGCACCCAAACACACACACAATATACACACACACTACAAGCAGAGCTTATATAGCACAGCTGACCTGACGTGACTCTGTACTGCCAGACTCAATGAACTCACCACTCCACCTAACACAAGGCTAATGAAGACAGTTACACTCTAACCGACACATCATAAACAAACTCTTACTCTTATCGAAGCACAGAGACCCCCCTCCGCCCCCTACACAAACAGGCATGTATGTACAGACACGTGTGTGTTTAATTCCCAGGCCTTGCAGACGCAGCTGAGGTTCTGGAGCCGAGGAGGACAGGTCTCCCCCCGCGGTCACTCACCGCCTGTCCTGATAAGACATATTAGCTTCCAGCATATCCCTTCCCACCCACAGCGTCTGCATTAACATGCCAATTAGGCCAGCAAACATCATCATGCCTCAGGCCATCGCAATACCAAAAATACCATGTGCACGCACATGCAAAGAAACAAACTAAATGCTGGAGAAGTTGCACAAGGCAAAAACAATTTCATGCACACTTATAAATACAGCATGCACTGTATATATATATATATATATATATATATGCATGCATGCTCAGAGTTGAAATATTGAAAATAATAAATCTCTGACTTTAAATGTCCATAAACACTGTCTAAAAACAGTGCATTTCATAAAGATATGTGACCCTGGACCACAAAACCAGTCTTAAGTAGCACAAGTATATTTGTAGCCAAAAATACGTATTACATGCATGTGTCAAAATTATCGATTTTTCCTTTATGCCAAAATTAAAGATCATATTCCTTTTCCCAATTTCCTACCATAAACATATATAAAAAATATTTTTTGATTAGTATTAGGCATTGCTAAGAACTTCATTTGGACAACTTTAAAGATGATTTTCTCAATATTTTGATAATTTTGCACCCTCAGATTCTAGATTTTCAAATAGTTGTCTCTATCATAACAAACTATACATCAATTGAAAGCTTATTTAGCTTTTAGATGATTTAAAAAAATACCCTTATGACTGGTTTTGTTGTACAGGGTCACATAAAATATTATATATAGTGACTAAAAATATAAATTAATATAATGTAATATAATACATAATTGATATATAAGAGAGCATTCCTGTAGACCCTTAAGACTATTTGTTAAATCTCCTAAAATGAATAAATAAATAAATAAATAAAATAAAATAAAAATATTTTATGACAAGGCATGGTTAGTTCAAATCTCTTTAAAAAAATACTATTTGTCCAAGTCAAATCTCTTAAAATCTAAAAACATAAAATAAAATAATAATAAATAAAATATAGACTATTTGTCTAAGTCAAATCAATAAATAAAATAAAAAAAAACAATATTTTGACTGTTTTATGAGATGGCATGGTTAGATTAAATCTCTTAAATATCTGAAAAAAAGTACAATTAATATTATTAAATTTACTAAATAATATTATATATAATATATAATAATATAACATTATAAATAATATTAAATTACAAAGTAATAATATTAAATAAACGTATATATAAAAAGTATATTTCAATTTAAATATGATAATACTGTTAAATTACTGAGTAATATTTTAATTAATTAACATTAATATTATTTTAATTAATAGTATTAAGAATATATAGTAGTCAACATTTGAAGTAGATCAAAACCTTTCATCAATAGCTGTCCTAAAACTAAAACAATACCCATTCTTGTCTTAGGACAACTTTGATTAACTTTTTTTGATCCACTTCAAATGTTGACTACTGTATACATTAATTAATGTTAATAAATTACAAAATAATGTGTATGTGTGTGTGTGTGTGTGTGTGTGTGTGTGTATGTATATATATATATATATATATATATATATATATATATATATATATATATATATATATAAAATACTATTATTAAATAATATTAGATATATAAAAATCATTAAATTACTAGATATATATGCTATTTTTAAATAATTTTATATATAATATCATATATATATATATATATATATATATATATATATATATATATATATATATATATATAAATAATCATTAACATTATTATTTTATTAAGAATATATATATATTATATATTCTTAATACTATTAATTAACAATTAAATATTATTATTATCTAAATATTTATTAAATCTAAATAATAAAAAAGCAGGAAAAGTTTGATTTGAAGTATTTAAAATAAGAAGATCAAAAAATATATATATTTTTAAATATATACATACACACATGCAATTCAACATATGCATACTTACATGCGCACTGTTTAAATGCCTAATTATTTAATATTTTGAACCCTCTGCACAGAGAAGACAAACACTACAAACCATCCCTATATACACACACACGTGGTCATCATGTTTCACAAAACAGTTTCGATTCCAAGCAAATCTGGGGCCTCGGGTGAGTCAGTCAGTCCCAAGCTGAGCGCAGAGCACGGCGGCTGACACTGACTGATGGCTGGTTAGAGGTTTGTGTGGGGCACAGAGAGTTTAATCACCCATAACCTCAATTACAGACATCCACTCAGACTCATAAAGCAGCAAAACAAGATCAGCTCCTGCTCCAAATTCCAGTAAAGGCTTGGCAAAAAAAACCAAACGCTTACACACACACACAAACAGATGCAGGCCTTCATCGGGAGTGTTTAGTGACAACAACGCTCAGAATACCTCAGACCACACACAGTTCAAAAGCAAATGAATGCTAAATAAGTCTAAATAGCTACGATTTAGAAATGTAAAGAAAACATCAATCGAACTATTCAGAAATAACCTATAAGGAGGAGCACGCAACTCTTTCCTAATGATCACGGAAAGGTTTGTGTGAGCGCTGCAGTCTCATACACACACCAGCTTTACGCGGGATTAAGCTTCAGCCTTTATCGCAAAGTTCCCACAATCCTCGGTAGACTATCGGAGTCTCCTCCCAAGCCCCGCTCACCTCTCGTCTACCTTCTTTTCATGCTCGTTTCACCTAAGAAAGGAAAATGAGACAGCCGAGGCGTTAAGTTGAGAGAGCCAGGTCATAGCTTCTCCACGAGACACAAACAGCGAGGAGTGTATGACTTGACGCTGACAGGGGCTAACAGAGCGACCGAGGTTTAAGGGTCACGGCCCCTCAGCGACCCTCATCTGATGTCTCAGGAGGGTTGAGAGGGCTAAACGTTGAGTCATTCAGTCAGACATGCAGCAGGAGACCTCCGTGTTGACGGGGCCAAGCAGCGAGACCTCGGAGTGGGAAATGTCATCATTAGCAACAAAGTCATTTTCCTGTTTGTGGCTCCTCAAATGGAGTTAAATCTGAAATTGTTAACGATATATACATAGAATTAATTCAACTGAATTATAATTATATAATGTAACATATAGAACAATTTTTTACATAAAATTTGTTAAATTAGAATTTAAATAATCAAAATAATTAGATTTTACATTATGTAATACTGAAAATTAATATTAAAAATGAATTATTAAATTATTAAATTAATTATTAAAAATTAATAAATATTAACTTCTAGTAATAGGTAAAAGACATATTTGTCCCTTGATTTGTGAAAACGACAAATATGCTTTAAATCAGTAAATAAAAGTAATGTTAATATTTAATGTTACTATTAATTTAAGGAATATATTTGGATAGATGGTTAGATGAATGGATAGATAGTATTATATTTTTCAGATGATATTCATTTAGTCATTTAGTCATTTAGTTTTTTTTAATAAATATTACACATGTAAATATATAAATTTGAAAATAATACATAAATTCATTATATATTATATTTTTAGGAAAATAAATAGATTTTTATAGATTAGGTAAAAGACATTCTTATATGATCTATTATATTTGTGTAAAATACTAATATGTTTTTTTATAAATATTAATAATAATTAATAATATTATATTACATTACATTACTACTTTATACTTAACTTTTTGGATAATAAATATTTTTATATATTTGTTTACAGTATTTTGTAAAAGACTCTTACATTATGATATATTTTTTGGATAATATTAATATTACATTTTTGTAAATATTACACATAATTTAGTAAATGCATGTATTCATTATATCATATTATATTATTACTTTTTGGATAATAAATTGTAGATTTTTACAATATGTAAAATACATTTGTATATATTATTTTATCTATTATATTTTTGTTTAACATTTCTATTGTGTTTTTATAAATATTATATATATTTATAAATAAGTAAATAGACATAATGAATTAATATATTATATAATATTATATAATATTATAATATTTTTTGGGAAATTTTTTTTAGATTTTTACAGTATGTAAAACACATTATGAGCTATTAAATTTTTGTATAACATTTCATTGGGTTTTTATAAATATTACATATACATTATACATATACACACATACACACACACACACACACACACACACACACACACACACACACACACACACACACACACACACACAAGTATATATATTAGTGGTGGGCCGTTATCGGCGTTAACGTGCTGCGTTAATGTGAGACTCTTATCAGGCGATAAAAAAAAATATTGCTGTTAATCTATTCTCAAAGTTGGGTTGGGAGCTGTACTACGCAAGCTATGATGACTTTCACCTTGATATTTTAGCGCGGATGTATACCTAGCCGATTACACTGTAGGGGGCGAGAACGAGTCTTCAAACCTGTGTGAATGCCTACTGTGAAATTACCAAACGAGACGTGCTAACATGGATGCAGCTATGAAGCCACTGGGTTCGCTTCAGGGCAGGGGCGTTGTTAGACCCTTTTTAATGGGGCACGTGCGTGAGTTATAATTTACTTTGATAATCCAGAAATAAAGACATTAAACTATATGCAACAACTGAATTGACACTTCTAAAAGCAACGCAGTTTAACTGAAGACTATGCACGCAGATATCCATGCAACGCGCACGTCGCACAGCCTTTTACACAGAAGTACATGCAGTGTAGGAATAGTTGGTTACACAAGTTTGTATAGTTAATTGTGTTGTAAATGCAATTGTCAAGCAGTTTTTAATGCATTTTGGAAACAGGAGATGAGCACCTGGTCTAATGCGCCACCTGGCTTGAAATAGACAATACAATACATGAATTAATTATATTACATTATATCATATATTATACTTTTTGGATAATAAATAACAGTTCCTTATAATATAGTATATTTTTTGGATAATATACAGTAGTTCTTTGTAGTATTAGGTAAAAGACATTCTAATATTAATATATATTTCATTTTTGGATAATAATTAATATTAGGTTTTTAAACATTACATATATACAAATTAGAAGATTCATGCATTAATAGACATGAATATATTGTTATATAATATAATATAAAGTATTTTTTCATCTTTAATGTTAGTTAATAAAAATAGAGTTGTTCATTCTTAGTTCACATTAGTTCACAGTATATTAATGCTAACAAACACAACTTTTTGGATTTTACTAATGAATTAGTAAACGCTCCTTTTTGTAAAAACAGTTACCGATTTTTCTAATATAAGAAGACATCACGGATTTAAAATATTTATCCCTGGCACCATGAATTCAATTGACGGCTCTGACAAACGAGCTCAAGTACATGTGCACAAATACACGGATATGTGCACTGACAGCGGCATCTTAAATCGGTAATGCGTCCTATTTAACTTGACGGATTACTTGTCTAAGTGAAAATAATTTGTTGATCCGGAGCGCTGTCATGGCGACTTGAGTCTCACAAATCATTTTTAATTGACAGTATTAAAAGCAGGTGAAGGGAAAAAGAGCCTTGCAGAACACAAAACAAACATCTCTCAGTGTTGCGAGGGAACTAAACCACCTGCCACTAAAAGAAGCCATTAAAGAATGATCGAAAAACCTGCCTTCAAAGATGAAGTGTCATATTTTAATGCTAAAACACTTTCTCCCAGTTTAATGCGAAGCGGCAACTGCAAGTAAGCCATTCAGAGGCTGAAATATGAAGAACGTCAATTCTTTCAATAAATCAATCTCATAGAATTAAACTGAAAAAAGAATCGAAGTGATATTTAATGACAAGATTATAAAGATTCAGGCCAGTAACTAAACCACCTAGAAGTGTGCTTAAAATCAACTTAGGACTTTATGCCGTCTTTAAATAGTCACAAATCAGCCAAGAGCAATGAAATGATGAAGGCTTGACAACAGAAGGAATCAGCTTGTGTTTCACAGCTTGCTTGGAGGCCGAGAGCCAGTGTCTCCTCTCCTGCGTCCCCATTACTACTGTGCGCTCAGCCAATCAACTGCACAATGAAGCAAGATAAATGGGAATTACCCACAAGGCAAAGGTTAATGCCTTTCGAACCGATCGGCACTCATTCTATCAACAAAAGGAGGAGATCAAAAAGCCTGGAGCATCTCTATTGACTCAGTGGTCCAGAGCGACTGCGATGAAGTGTATCTGAGGCTTGCGAAAGCCTCCGTTGCCGTTCGCCTCTGATTGGAAATGTTCGACGGAGAGGCTTTATACCACTTTTGCTTTTTCCGCCATCTCTCCCTCCAAGCAATAAGCTCAAGCAATGAGCAACAGCACCAACAATTGTGACATCTGTTCTGCAGAAAAGGCCCGACGGATTACATGTCAATTACAACAAAGAGCCCGGAGTCCTGATAAATGACAGCCTGCAGAGCTCCTTTGTGGTACAGAAGAAAAGTGAATGTTTAATAGCTTGCTGTATTCACATGTGTTTGAAAACAGATGTGAAAATGGCTCAGAAAGAATATTAGTTTGACTGTAAACAGGCCCGACGACTGAAGCGATTATCTGGGGAAACGAAAGTGTTTTTATGCATTTGTTTACAGAGATGAGAAAATATAGGTTTGTGTTTGTATATGTAAAAGACTCAATAATCAGTGTTAATCTCATCAACAATATCACTGATGAAAGTGTTTGTTTAAATTATAGGCAAAAACACTGAATTATCGCCACGCTGCTTCTTTTTTGGCTCCTTGTTGAAAAAATAAACAACCTTTGAGGATGAAAAGACATCACAAAGATGTATACATGTTACTAAAATAACAATCTGAGATGTTTTAAATGATTCACAAACAACATTTGTTATTGTTGACAAAATAAACTTTTTAGATGACTACATTTTACTTGTAATAAATTAACTGTTTAAATTACAGGCAAAACTGTTTTATTATTGTTAAGAAAAATCTTTTGTTTGTGTTGGGGCATATTAGTGTATAGTGTTTACACATAATCTGTGTTAATTTTACAGATAAAATTGTTTGTTTAAATTATGGACAAAAATATTCAATTATCATTATGCTGTTTCTTGTTGGGCTCTTGCTGAAAAAAAAAACACCCTTTGAGGATGAAAAGGCATCTACTGAAGCCCATTTCTGCCACTGAATAAAAAATAAATTGCGACTTATTATCTCACAATTATTATTATTTTTTGCTCAGAATTGTGAGATATAATGCCGCAATTCTGAGAAATGAAGTCAGAATTATGCAATATAAACTCACAATTGCGAGTTATTAAGTCAGAATTGTGAGATATAAACTCGCAATTCTGTGAACATATCTTTTTTTTTCTCCTCAGAACTGGACTTTATAACCCCCGATTCCGCGTTTATATCTCACAATTCTGAGAGTCAAAAATAAAGCCAGAATTGCTAGATATCGTCAGAATTACGAGTTTATCTCTTGCCATTCTGACTTTATTTCTGACAATTGTAAGTTTATATCCCACAATTCTGACTTAATAACTTGCAATTGTGTGTTAAAAAACTAAATTCGGAGAAAAAGTGAAGTGTCAAAATTGCAAGATGTAAACTTGAAATTGCGAGAAAAAAAGTCAGAATTGCAAGTTTATCTCTCGTAATTCTGAAATAATTTCTCCCCATTGTGAGTTTATATCGAACAATTCTGATTGTATATTTAGCAATTCTGACTTAATAACTTGCAATTGTGTGTTTATTGCGCATTAAAAACGCAATTCTGAGAAAATAAATGAATTGTTAGATAAAAAGTCGCAATTACCTTTTTTCTTTTTTATTCAGTGGCATCACAAAAATGCATTCATTTTACTAAAATAAAGTGAGATGTTTACATTATTCACAGACAACATTCATTATTGTATTTTATAGACAAAAACATTTAATTATCATCATACTGCTTCTTTTTTGGCTTCTTGTTGAAAAAATAAACAACCTTTGAGGATGAAAAGGCATCACACAGATGCATGCATTTATCTAAAATAACCATCTGAGATGTTTAAATTATTCACAAACAACATTCGCTATTGTTGACAAAATAAAACAAAACTTTGAAAATGAAAGATGCATCACAAAGACAATTACATTTTACTTCAAATAAACTATTTCTTTAAATTACAGGGGAAAAAATCAGTTTAATTATCACAGTTATTTTTTAGCCTTTTTTAATTATTGTTAAGTAAAATCTTTGAAGCAGAAGATGAATACATTTTTACCTAAAATAAACAATTTGAGGTTTGTTTGTGTTTTAGGGAATATTAGTGTGTTTACATTGTGACAAAACATCTTTTCATCTCATTTCTATTATTGCTGATAAAATAAACATCCTTTGAACATTAAAGATGCATCACAACAACAATAAAACACTTTTACTAAAATATACTGTTGAAAAAAAAACTGCTATGGAAAAAATAACTCTGCATGTTAAGTTTTTAAAGTAAATAATATTCAGAAAATATAATCATAGTATGTCGATTGCCCTGCTTAGGCTGAAAACCAGTAAATACAATCTCTTTTTGTGTGCTAATATTGCACATAATGAAGTTGTGTATGCATGTGGGTGTGTTTTTATCACATTTGTGTCTGCTTTAACTTCTCAGGCTCTTCCTTTCGCTCTTAGCACAAACAGGAAGTCTCTAGGCTCTCTTCCTGGAGAGAAGCGCAGTGGGATATGAACACACACACACTTATAGATGCAGGTTTTATGAGAACACTCGTTCATCCACAGATCTTGACAGCAGTCTTGTTCCTTCAATCTTTAACACATGCGCGCACACACAGACAGTGTATATAAACTCTTTCTCAAAAAGCCTTGTTAAGTTTAATAGAGAGACTGGGTGTCCACAGCGAGACAATGAAAAAAGACGACCACTGCGTTTAAAAAGGCAACAGTTCTAATGAAAACGAACAATGTTAGGATGTATTCCTGCACAGTGAGGGAAAACACATGTTCAAAACGCTCTTTTTACAAATACACGTCTCTCTGAGGGGAGGTGCGAAACACATTTGTGACCACTTCCAACTCTCTGCACATAAAACTGATTTCAGATAGCATTAAAATTGCAAATTGCAGCTGTCTTTGTTGCTGTTAAAGCGAGATTTAATTCAAGACAGAACACAGAGAAGAGAAGTGAAATGTTCAAAATCCTCTTTTGCTCTGAGGTGTTTGTAACTATAGGTACTAAAACAAGTGACGTTCAGATGCTAACTTTAACTATCACACCCTAGAAAGACAGTACCTTTACTCACAAGCCTGCTAGAAAATCCAGTTTAACATGGTGGCTGGTTTCTAGCTAGTCCATGTTACAAAAACCAACTTGACCGCCAGTACAGATGGTAGCTGGTTTGCTGCAAGCCTAAGATGGTCTACCAGCTAATAGACCAGCTAAAACCAGCCAATGACCAGCCTGAACCAACGAATAACCACGCTGAAACAGCTAAACCAGCTAATAAATAATTAGGACTAGCCAATAACCATCTTCGACCAGTTAAGTCAAAACTGATGGTTGTTAGTAGCTAGTTTTTTGCTAGTCTAAGATGGTCTACCAGTTTGCACCAGCTAATGACCATCTTATAACCATCATGGACCAGATAGTAACAAGTTTGAACCAGCCAATGACCAGTGTGAACCAGTTAATAACCATGCTGGACCAGCTAAAGACCATCTTGAAACAGCTAAAAACAATTAGGACCAGCTAAAAATCACCTCTGACCAACTTAGCCCAAACTGTTGCATTTTCCAAAAAACTGCTTGGCCACCTTACAGTGAGGGAAAAAATTATTTGACCCCTTACTGATTTTTTATGTTTGCCCACTGACAAAGAAATGACCAGTCTATCATTTTAATGGTAGGTTTATTTGAAAAGTGAGAGATAGAATAACAACAACAAAAAAAATCCAGAAAAACGCATTTCAAAAAAGTTATAAATTGATCTGCATTTTAATGAGTGAAATAAGTATTTGACCCCTTTGCAAAACATGACTTAGTACTTGGTGGCAAAACCCTTGTTGGCAATCACAGAGGTCAGAGTTGGCCACCAGGTTTGCACACATCTCAGGAGGGATTTTGTCCCACTTCTCTTTGCAGATCCTCTCCAAGTCAATAAGGTTTCAAGGCTGATGTTTGGCAACTCAAACATTCAGCTTTCCTCCACAGATTTTCTATGGGATTAAGGTCTGGAGACTGGCTAGGCCACTCCAGGACCTTAATTTGCTTCTTCTTGAACCACTCCCTTGTTGCCTTGGCCGTGTGTTTTGGGTCATTGTCATGGTGGAATGCCTATTGACGACCCATTTTCAATGCCCTGGCTGAGGGAAGAGGTTTTCACCCAAGATTTGATGGTACATGGCCCCGTCCATCGTCCCTTTGATGCGGTGCAGTTGTCCTGTCCCCATAGCAATAAAAACACCCCCAAAGCATAATGTTTCCACCTCCATGTTTGACGGTGGGGATGGCATTCCTGCTCTTACAAACACTGAGAGTTGAGTTGATGTCAAAGAGCTTGATTTTGGTCTCATCTGACCACACGCTTTCACCCAGTTCTCCTCTGAATCATTAAGATGTTTATTGGCAAACTTCAGACGGGCCTGTACATGTGCATTTTTTGAGAAGAGATACCTTGTGCTGCAGGATTTCAGTCCTTCACAGCGTAGTGTGTTACCAATTGTTTTCTTGGAGACTATGGTCCCAGCTGCCTTGAGGTCATTGACAAGATCCTCCTGTGTAATTCTGGGCTGATTCCCCACCGTTCTCATGATCATCGAAACGTGGAGCCCCAGACTGAGGGAGAATGACAGTTATTTTGTGTTTCTTTCAATTGCGAATAATCGCACCAACTGTTGTCACCTTCTCACCAAGCTGCTTGGCGATAGTCTTGTAGCTCATTCCAGCCCTGTGTAGGTCTACAATCTTGTTCCTGACATCCTTGGATAGCTCATTGGTCTTGGCCATGGTGGAGAGTTTGGAATCTGTTTGTCTGATTGCTTCTGTGGACAGGTGTTTTTTATACAGGTAACAAACTGAGATTAGGAACACTCGCTTTAAGAGAGTGCTCCTAATCTCAGCTCATTACCTGTATAAAAGACACCTGGGAGCCAGAATTCTTGCTGATTGATAGGGGATCAAATACTTATTTCACTCATTAAAATGCAAATCAATTTATAACTTTTTTGAAATGCGTTATTCTAGATTATTTTTGTTGTTATTCTGTCTCTCACTGTTAAAATAAACCTACCATTTAAATTATAGATTGTTAATCTTCATTTGAATCAACGCAAAGAGGAACTAAGAATGACTATGACAGATTACAAGCAGAAGAAACAAAAGGACGCCGGCTGCATGCCCTCAATCATCGCAACCTTGAAGACACGTCATTCTTTTGTGAATTCTGCTTCATTTTATCACCTGTTAAAGATTGAAAATTCTTCCAGTTGTGACGTTTGAAACCTGTCCGACGTAGATAAGCAACACTGACAGAAACGAAAGGGAAATTGACTCTCACAAACACAAAAAAGTCCCATAACTCAGTTATTCCTCTCGGCATAAACACACCGAGAGTACTTGCAACCTGACAGACCTTCAACCACCGCTGATGGATGGGCAAGGCCGGCCCTGACGCTGCTGCTGCTGGGCATAGATTTACCTGTGATTGTGCGGAACGTGAACCTAGTGTGCATTTTACGTTGATGACTAGCCAGACGTCCAATCCAGATGTGAGCCTGTTATCGATCTGCTCTAAACCCGGATGGTTGGCATCCCTTACCAGATCATATGAGCGCCAGGGTTTTGAATAATTGAGCTGGGAGCGAGCGAGAGTGTCGGGTGAATTAGTGCTATATAAAGCCGGTCGCACGGCTCGTTGCTATTGTGTAATCATGCTGATCTTCCCCACACACGTGTCCCGCTGCATATCGCAATATAATAGGCCAGATGGCAGGAGAGGTGTTAATAAACAGCGGCGTGCACGCATTAGCAGCTTGGGTTACAAACAGCTGCCTTATTTGCCATTTCTGATCAGAGTATTATTGGAAAAGCGGGAGCTGTGTGAACACTGATAATCTGCGTTGGCGGAGAGATTGAATACCCATAATGCGAGCCACACGGCTCCCTGTTGAGGATAAGAGCCACGACGGCCCACAGGGCTGTACTGTAATCAGATGCGGGACGAAAAACTGCAGAAACATTGTCGGCGCAGCTGGAGTAACAGTTGTCCACTCTGGGATGGAGATTAAAGACACAATCAAGGCTGCGTGTACACACAAATATACATGAAGGAGTGTAATCCAGAAAAGGGAAAGCATTGCGGAGGTGTCTCTTTACGCTAATCTCTCCTTTAAATCCTGATTATTTCCTCTGCGTTCGGACATCTTCGTTTGAAGTATTAGCGGATAGGGACACGGTGTTCTGAGACGGTCAGGCAGCTTTCATAAGCATTAAAACAGCCCTCGCTACGGTCACGTACACATGGTTAACCCTTTCCTGGGACCGGCCTCTTCTCCTAAAGAATACTAGGGAGAAAACGAAGGGGAGTAAATGAGAGATAGATGACTAGCTCAGCTGGAGATGAAACGCGAACCATCCACCTAGACGAGACAACAAGAAAGCACCTCTCCTAGAATGAGTTATGCACACCAGTTACCCACAATCCCTCCCTGTAGGCCATTAAAGAGAAGGAAAAGTCATTCTTCAAGAGTAAGCAGGATTTCAGTAGCCTAAACAGGTGCACCAGATGGAGAAGAAGCATCCTTTAAGATTTTTTGCATTGTGATTTTTTTTTTCTAAAATCAAAAGGAAAAAAAAGAACACAATATAAATATTTAACACATACAGTACAGACCAAAAGTTTGGACACACCTTTGAACCAAAGTTTTCTTTATTTTCATGACTATGAAAATTGTAGATTCACACTGAAGGCATCAAAACTATGAATTAACACATGTGGAATTATATACATAACAAAAAAGTGTGAAACAACTGAAAATATGTCATATTCTAGGTTCTTCAAAGTAGCCACCTTTTGCTTTGATTACTGCTTTGCACACTCTTGGCATTCTCTTGATGAGCTTCAAGAGGTAGTCACCTGAAATGGTTTTCACTTCACAGGTGTGCCCTGACAGGTTTAATAAGTGGGATTTCTTGCCTTATAAATGGGGTTGGGACCATCAGTTGGGTTGTGCAGAAGTATATATAGTATATATATATATAGTATATATAGAATTAAATATAATTCCACATGCGTTAATTCATAGTTTTGATGCCTTCAGTGTGAATCTACAATTTTCATAGTCATGAAAATAAAGAAAACTCTTTGAATGAGAAGGTGTGTCCAAACTTTTGGTCTGTACTGTATACACTACCAGTCAAAAGTTTTTGAACAAAAGTCTTCTGCTCACCAAGCTCCAGTCACATGATCCTTCAGAAATCATTCTAATATTTGCTGCTCAAAAAAAAACATTTAAAAGCAGTTATTTTAAATAGCAAAAATATTTTGCAATATTACTGCTTTTGCTGTATTTTGGATCAAATAAATGCAGGCTTGGTGAGCAGAAGAGAATTCATCTTTCTGTTTAAAAACGTTTGACTGGTAGTGTATTGTTTCTTTGCAAAAATGTAATTTTTTTTAAGAATTAAAAAACTAAAAATATTTCTTATTTAATTTTAGAGTGAACTTTGGCCCAGACAGCACTTAACTAGAAACTTACATAGCAATGTTTGATTTATGAATGAATGAATGATTCTTTTGAACTGTTCACAAAACTTGATTCATCCATTTTTCAGCCAATAGATGTAAATGAAAATCTAAATAAATGATTTTTTGTATCGTTTAAATTGGGGCTAAGTATTGATACAAATTTCATGATTTGATTGGATTTCTATTTACAAGCTTGCGATTTGATTTGATTATAATTTTGATTCAACGCATTTGAATTTGATTATGGATTTTTTCAAGGAAAAAAAAAATCTCTCAATTAATCCTGTAAAGCATGCTGTAAAGCATGAGTCAACTTGTATGATATTATAATAATCGGGGATGAATACACTTGTATACAAACACTTAAATTACACTCAAAGAAGCTTTTATAATAATAAAGTTACAAGTATGCCTTTTTTCTGAGGTAAATGTGACGTTACATGACTTTGTTTACAAGATGTTATACGGGCGTCTTTCCATGGTCGAAAAACTGAATGAGCGATCACATGAGACAGGATATGGATTTTGTTAAGTTGTACTCTCTTTTAACATACTTTCGGATGTTCATTCATTTTTATTTTGTGCTATAACTTGTATTAAAGCAGAGGAGATGATCAGTTCCTGTGCACTTCATGCTGCTGCTTCTCTTGAAATGGGGTGCTACAACGATCTGTCACTCCACATTAACGGCCCAAATGGTTGTTATTGTTTGAATACTGTATTAAAATGGACAGAATTTGACATCTGAGACTTTATTTCATATCAAAAGTAACAAAGCACAAAGCTTATTGCGATTTATTGGATGTGAGGTTCGCTACTATGTTTCATTCGCTACTAATCAATTCTTGGAATTTAAGAATCAATATCAAGAATTGTATAAAATCAAGACATCTATTTAGTTTACAAATGACTTTGTTGTTTCGAGCTTAATCATGACCGCAACAACTTTAACTGAAACGCATGAAATTCTTGGAATTCCTTTAAAACAGTTTTGTGGAATGGTTGAAAAGAAATGATTCACGGAAACGATTTATCAAACTTCCCATCACTAACCTACATTGGTTTCAAATTGAAATACTACATTTAACAAAATACTCAACAACGTAAAAGATATGTAAAAGTCTCAAATACGTTTTCCCTTTCCCCTCACACCAGCTATAATATTCCTCTGTCATCCCCGATGGCATTTCGTTTGATTTTTAGTTTCATATATTCGTTATTACATGGCCACATCAGTCAATTAGCTCAATGTCACAGGCTGTAATGGACTTGTGGACATGATGCCCCTGTGGCGTTTGTTTCGCTCGGTCACACATGCTCTGATCTCTCCCTCCCATACACAAAGCAGTCTCGACTAAACCGGGAGAGAGAAAGAGAGAGCGTGTGTATGTTTGTGTGTGGTAAAAGGTCAACTTTCTGCAAGAATTCCTCCAGAACAGCCCCAAGTGTAGCCAAATCCACAGAAGGAATGGATGATGTGAAATAAAATGAGTACATTTTCGAATCTCTAGGAAATATCTATCAGTGTGCCCAAAAACTGAAAATCTAATTCAGTCTTTTAGACCATAACAACAAAGTCTCTTTTCAAAACTCACAGCTGTGTGTCCCTGAACAGCGGCGCACCAAAACAAGACATTTCCATTAGCTGGAGAAACACCAAACATTCACTTTCAGTGCAAACAGGGGCAGCAAGTAACACCCAGGGTTCTTACACCTTTTCCAAAGTAAAATTCAAGCACTTTTCAAGCACTTTCAAGGTGCATTTTCAAGATTTTCCAGCACTGTGGTAAATTACATATTCACATACATGAGTTCTAAATTTTAAATCAGATGTTATTGTGCTATTAAAAAACAACTGTCTAGATTGCATATAACATTGCCCCATATAAATAGTCAACATTCAGTATACAAATTATATAATTTAAAATATATAATTAATATAATTTACTGAGTATCTGTAGTATTTTAAAAATAAAATTTAAAGGCTTTTTAAGACCTGCACAAATAAAAGTAATACTGTATGAGTGGAGTAGGGCAATGTCTATGGTAACACATTAATGACTGGTATAAAATGACTGTAAAAAAATATGATAAACTAAAATTCTAAAACTTGAAAACTTTCTAAAACTTGATGGATTTTCACAAATACATTTCACATTCCAGCCTAAAAGTACTAAAAGGTAGTCAAAAAGACACTATAAAATTAATAATAAAATTTAACTGACCCAAATGATAAAAGACCATTTTTTAAACATTGAAAATATTTTTGATTGACATTTAGACTCCTACCTGATTTCCTATTCACAAATATCAAGGTATTTTTTTCACTATTTACAGTGTATCTGCAGAATTTTTAAATATCAATTTAAGGCAATTTACGACCCTTTTTAAGAGCTGCACAAGTAAAATGAACACTGTAGTGGGGTTGAACAATGTACAGTAACATTAAGCCATAAAATGACATGATTTATAATTCAGATTTTCACAAAAACATCTTATACAATGGCATTTCAGCCTTTATACCTTTAAAATGGATATATCAAGTATAATTTATTTAAAACATAAATATTACTGTCTTAATTGTTTAGATTTTTAGAAAGCACATAACTTTTACATTTACAACTCTTATGTGTTTGCTGCATAAAAACATGGGCCAATATTTGTAATAATCTTGCTAAACAGCTGAATATTCGCAAATTCACTCCCTGTCAAGAGGGGGCGCTTTAGGAGCGCTGAAATTCTACGGTTTCCTAGTAACGGCTGTACACAAATCAGCATTAACGCAGTTTTATCAGACATGAAATGAAAATGCCAACGACACGTTTCTGAGGACAGTCGGTTCCCTTCAGATACATTCATATAAAGACATCCGTGCCGCGTTTTGACTTTGAAACGTGCAGTGTGTATGTTTATTCAATATATCATTGCCTTTTGAAGTTTAATCCAGCCCTATCGCGATTCTCGTATATCCGTCCCTAACTCTTAAACTTATAATTAAGCCTTTTCTTATACTATTTAATACATTTAAAACTTTGTATGGCCTTAACTTTGATAAGGCTAAATTGATGAGTTTGTAATGACCCGCACGAGCCCTCTACTTTAAGATAGTCCGGTGAAACATTTTAGCAGCCCGACTGGAAAACACAATAGCCCCGGGACATCGGGCTGGCAATTTTGCGATCCCCAAATTCTCGTTTTAAACATAATTCTTATTTGTCGTTTTCAAGCCATCGAGGACTGATGCAACAACCTCCTGATAACTGGCATGTTTTATCTACCGCTCTGTTCCATCAGAGGGCGCGCAGCAAGAAAGATCACACTACAGCCTCACGTGCACACTCGAGCGGAGCTGTTTTTTTCTTTTCTTTCTTTTACATATTATAAGCATAACAAAAAATAACTATTTAGTATGAAAGCGAATTAATATGAAACCGATGCAACTGCATATTCAAGCACTTTCAAGCACTTCATCCAAAATCCAAGCATTTTTCAAACCTTGAAAACACTACATTAAAATTCAAGCATTTTCAAGGAATTCAAGCACCCGTACGAACCCTGAACACCTTTATCCCATTCCGACTGCATCCCAGCATGCTTTGCAGCAAATTAGCACACTCGGCCTGTCCTGCTGCTAACTGTATGATATGTATGTAAGGTCGCAGTCTTTCTTTCAGTGACCTCATGCCCTCATTGACCTGTATTAAAAGTTAGTGGCAGGTGTTTGAACATTGACCTTGCCCTTCATGAGATCAGCTTTGGTGCCATTCGGATCAAACCATCGCTCCAGCTGCCTGCGCCCCCCCTCCGCTTTAGCGCCGGGTATAATGCCAAGTGTGTCTAATCGTTTTAGCGTCAAAATACCGACAGAACCCCATCCACGACCTCCCCTACGAGGCCCCCTGCCCTCTCTAATTCTTAGCAGCCACCCTATGGGAAATCGGCTTCTTTTTGCCCTTATGGATGGAGCTAACTGACCATGCTCTTTCCAAAGGACACCTGAGCTTTACGACAACTGCTAAGCCTACGGCACAGTCCAGTTAACAGACGATTCGCAGACGTATGGCGAAACGTGATACGCACACTGTTCATAAGCGTAAGGATTGAGTTGGTTAAACCAGGGTAACTTTAGTGTTAGTTTTTTAACATTATTAAAAAACATTACAATTTTATATTTTCCATTTGTATTTATTTATTTATTGGTCAATATGTCCATATAGTTTTTTATTATTATAATTTTTTTCAGATTTAGCTTCAGTTATTTATTACATCAAGGTAAAGTAAATGTATATGAAAAAACAGTAATTTGAAGTAACAATTTTTATGATTTTAGTTTTAGTTTTATTTTAGTTTTAATAATCATTGTACTTATATGTAATTTAATTGTATTTAATTGTCAATGTCTAGTTATTATTATTATTGTTACTATTATCATTTCAGAATTAGTTTCAGTTATTTATTTCATCAAGGTGAATCAAATTTATGGGGATCTGTAATTTAAAGTAACAATATTTATCATTTTACTGTATTTATCATGTTATTTATTTATTTAAAATAAAATAAAACAACATTAGAATGTTCAATATGTCTATTTGTATTAATATTATTGTTTAGATTTAGTTTCAGTTATTTATTATGTTTATTTATTTATTTATTGATCAATGTCTATATAGTTTTTATTATTATCTTTCTTTATGATTATAGTTTTAGTTTTTATAATGAATTATTGTTTTACTTATCTGTAATTTAATGTTTAATTAAATTAAATGTAATATTTTATTGTCAATGTCTAGTTGTTATGATTATTAGTATTATTATTATTATAAAAAAATCAGATTTAGTTTCAGTTATTTATTATATCAAGGTAAACTAAATTTATGTTTTTTATTTTAGTTTTAGTTTCTAAAATCAATTATCGTTTTACTTATCTGTTATTAAATAATGAAATTAAATAAAAATTAAATTAATTATTATAATTAATGTCAATATGTCTATATATTTACATTTTTATTATTTTTATTATTATTATTATTATCATCAGATTTAGTTTCAGTTTTTTATTACATCAAGGAAAAGTACATTTACGGGGGAAAAAATTATTTGAAGTAACAATTTTTATGATTTTAGTTTCCGTTATAATGAATCGTCATCATACTTTTAATTTAATTAAATTTAATTTAAAATGTAATTAAATTTAATTTTATTTTATTTAAAAAATAATTTAATTTAATTTAACTTACCGTTCATTTCCACAAAAATGTTAGGCAGCACAACTGTTTTTAACAACTATAATCGTAAGAAATGTACCTTGACTTGAAAATTATTGATTTCTGAAGGATCATGTGACACTAAAGACTGGAGTAATGATGCTGAAAATTCAGCTTTGCATCACAGGAATACATTTTATTTCTAAATATAATAAAATAGAACACTTTTAAAGTTATTTTTAACTGCAAAACTACTTCACAATATTACTGTTTTACTGCATTTGTGATCAAATAAATTCAGTCTTTGTCAGCAAAAGAGATGACTTTTAAAAACATTTAAAAAATCCTACTGACCCTAAACATTAGAACAGTCATATGTTTTAATAAACATCCTAATTCTGTCAATAAAATCTCTGAAAATTGTTTAGAATCTTCCAATTCTGTGTCAAAATCAGTCAAATTGATGGAGTGGGTCAGTTATATTCGCCCACTCCAAACTATTTTTGCATACGATTCCCAAAGACCTTTGACTTTTTCCCCATCCATCCCAAAGGAGAATGAAATATCAGCACTAAAGAACATCAGTACGTTATGTTTGTAAAGTCAGCATGCACAGTGAACCTATGTGTGTCTGATCCAGAGCATCCTGTTGTCCCTGGCAGGACGGGGCTCATGCATATTGGAATCAGATGACTTCAGTGGAGGCGTCCATCCAAACAACACTTGGAGCTCGTCTTCCATAAACATACACACACATAAACAAGCAAATCACACACAAACAGCCAGTGTACTGCGCTCTGAAGGGTCTGTATTTTTCAGTCACAGATAAGTGAGAAGCTCTGGGCAAAACTACTGTAATTTATGTGCGGACAGTCGCACGCATTCGTCCGGAAGAAAACCAGGATCAATAAATAAATCACCCAGATTAGCCTGTTCCTTTGGACGAGCTTCAATGAATGTCTTACTGTTGTAAGACTCCAAATATGTAACAATATGTTCTTGCGCAAGCGGGGGGGAAAAAAAGGTTCTGACATTGCAATATATCAAATTTGCAATTGTTTTTATATGTCACCCTAAGTGTGATCTTAAAACAATGCTTGGTGCAAACAAAAAATACAGACTATTTGTAATATTTTACTAGGGTTGGACAGACCATGTATTCTCGCTTCATTTCCAGTGGTCAACTGCACTATAAACACATCTAAACTTGGCAACAAGGCTTTAAACTTCATATACTTCAGCCTTTTGTTTTCATTTAACTCACTCAAGTTCAGATTCTTCCAACAAAAGAGATGGAAATACCATCTGGTGTGTGAATTTCTACATTTATTTCATCCCAAGTACAGCAAAAACAGTAAAAATGTGAAATATTTATCTGAAATAAAAGCTTGTGTAACATTATACACTATACCATTCAAAGCTTGGAGTCAGGATAATTTTTTTTTTTGGTAAAGAAATTATAGAAATTAATTCTTTTATTTAGCAAGGATGCTATAAATTTATCAAAAATGATAATAAAAACATTTATAATGTTACAAAAGATTTCCATTTCCGATAAATGCTGTTCTTCTGAACTTTCTACTAATCACAGAAACCTGAAAAAAATCTACTTAGCCGTTTTCAACATCATAATAATAACAATTAATTAATAGAAAATAGCTATTTTAAACAGTAAAAAAAAAAAAATTAGTAAATATTATTTTAATAGTAAAAAAAAATATTTAAAAAATTGTGTGTTTTCGCTGTACTTTGGATCAAATAAATGCAGGCTTGGTGAGCAGAAGAGACTTCTTTAAAAAACATAAATCTTACTGTTCAAAAACTTTTGACTGGTAGTGTATAAAACCTAAATGGTAAACTGGTAAAATGTATAGCATCTGCTAAATGTACAAATGTGCTCAATTATATTTATTAAAAGTCAAAATAATTCTCCTCAAACCCTTTTATCTTTATCTGATCAATTTTTGAGAGAAACACTGAGGAAAAAAGTGATTGGATTTTAAAGTTTTCAAATAAAAGCTGGTTAAATGAGAGAAAAAACTCTTTGAAATCTCCCAATAATAAATAAAGTAAATGATCAAATAAAAACATATATAAAAAATATATTATTAAATATTAAAGATTAAATAGTATTAAATATACTATTTAATCTTCACAATAAGTAAATCTTCACAATACCAGTGAAATGTATTTTTAAAAATAAGTCCAATAAGTAAACTAGGTTCATATTAATTTAATGTCGACTTCAAAAGTGACCTCAAGCTGTGATCACACCCAAATTAACGCTTAATAACAAAACAGACTGAGAGAGCCAGGGAAAGGCTGCGCATCCCAGAGATGCAGAAACACGGCGTTGTTGCCCACCCACCCCCGTCGGTCAGCTGTGACAATGAGATAGGATTTCACTGTGATGGTGGCACTGAGAGATTAAGAGCTCAAAGATTTATCAAAGGCTTAGTCGCTCCGATTTTTTTCCTGACCCAGACACAACGAGCGGCTGCTGTCACACTGTGCCAATGTGACCACTACTTCCTCCGTTTCTAACTCTTTCCTTTTTTTTCTTGGTTTCTTTTGCTTCCTCCTTCAATTTTGGTCTCGAATTTATCTGATCTTGAAAACTTTTTCCACTCACACTTTTGTCTCACATTCAATGACCTAAGGGCTCACCTTCAGAGATGGTGAATCAACTAGTTGACAATGCACACACACACACACACACACACACACACACACACACACACACACACACACACACACACACACACACACACACACACACACACACACACACACACACACAAAAACTGACCAATCCAAATAGTCTAAGCTCTAAGCTTTTTAGGCCACATTGTGTGTTGTCCTGCAGTCATTTGAAGTAAAAGTGTGGCTATGTGTTCGTATTGACGGTCTAAGCCAGTATGTAACAGTATTTGCTCTTCCAAAAAAAAAAAAAAAAAACCACAGACATGCACCGTAGCATCAAATCTTACACTAGAGGTCCTCTATGACAATACAGCACTAAAAATAAAATAAAAATAATGTTTGTTCGTCCCTTGTTCATCCTGAACAGTTAAACTGCCTGCTGTTCTTCAGAAAAATCATTCAGGTCCCACAAATTCTTTGGTTTTCCAGCATTTTTGTTTATTTTAACCCCTTTCCAACCATGACTGTATGATTTTGAGATCAATATATTCACACTGAAGACTATACAACTGTTACAGAGCGTTCAAACACTCACTGATGCTTCAAAGGAAAAAACATGCATTAAAAGCTGGGGGGTGAAAACTTTTTGAATTTGAAGATCAGGATAAATTTAACTTTTTTTTTTGTCTTCTGGTAAACATGTAACTATCTTCTGTAGCCTCTGAAGAGCAGTACTAAATGAAAAAGTATGATATTTAGGGCAAAATAAGCAAAAATGTACACATCTTAATTTGGTTCAAAAGTTTTCAACCCCTAGCTCTTAATGCCTGTTTTTTCCTTCTGGTGCATCAGTGAGTGTTTGAACCTTCTGTAATAGTAGAGTCCCTCAGTTGTCCTCAGTGTGAAAAGATGGATCTCAAAATCATACAGCCATTGTTGGAAAGGGGTTAAAATACACAAAAATGCTGGAAAACCAAAGAATTTGTGGGACCTAGAAGAACAGCAAGAAAGTTTAATTAGTCAGGACAAACAAGGGATTCATGAACAACTAACACCAAACAAAAAGAAAACAGCTGTGGATCATTCAGGTAACAACATAATATTAAAAATCAAGTGGATGTAAACTTTCGAACAGGGTCATTTTTATAAATTATTTTCTCTTGTGGACTATATGTAAACATATTTTATGTGAAATATCTTATTCAGGTCAGTACTAAATAAACAATAACATGCATTTTGTATGATCCCTCTTATTTTGGTAAAAAAAAAAAAAAAAAATCACATTTTGCAGATTCGAAAAGGGGGAAGTAAACTTTTGACCTCAACTGTATATGTAGATTTTGATCTTTAATATTTAAGAAAACAAAACTTCTAATATTAATCAGTGCTCTTCTCTCATCTGGAGATCATTTTAAGATACTGAAAGAAATGCTTGTTCAGTGGCCTGCATTACATTGTCTTCTGACAGACACATTACAGTCTCTGCTAATACATCACAGCGCCTGACATCTCTGATCCCAAAAAGTCTATTTAAAGCCAATATCACAGATGCGTCCTCCATCATTTTCATTTCAAGAGGCACGGGCATTCTAACACTGGACATGAAAGCAAGCTGCTTTCAATTAGTTGGCAGATTAGCACAAAATATGCTTGACGGTGTCACGGGGAAAAATCCATCACAGCGAGCCGCGCAACTCCCACTTTGCTTCCAGTGTTTACACGGGGCTGATGAGGGAATAAAGTAAAACGTCTCTCCCAGATGAGATCACCCTGATCAAACTTTTTTCACTTCTCTTTATTACAGTCCCGACGTATGGAATGTGCTCACCGAGGGTGGCTGGACGGCTGCCAGGTCTTTATCAAATAGCTGATGAAAATGAACTTCGAAATCCAATTAGCCCAAACCCTTTTGGCAGCCGCGACCCAAATAATGACAGACTGCAGGCCCGCTGTGAGAATATAAACCAACATGAGTACACATGACATAAGGACATGTAAAAAATTGCTGGCGAATTGTTATTTCTCCACTGGGTTACCTTTGAAGCACAGTTTAAATAAATAACACCATTAAAATAGTCGGGTTGTGATGAATTTGAAAGGGCCGACTATAATCAACAAGTTGGAGTTTCCAGGCCCCTTTCTGGCGGCCTCAGGCCAACAGGAAGTGGCGAGGGCGTGCGTGGACGCCAACCAGAGCCAATTAAAAAACAGGGAGTGCTGAACATGTCGTAGCTAACGAGCTCCTTTCCTTGACCTCGCTCACCTTTTGACCCCCCAGTGCCCCTTCCCCTTCCCGTGCGACCACAAGGTCTACAAACACATGCTTTGCTCTCGGAAACCTGACCACATTCCCTTTTTGTCTCTCTGTAGGCCGATGGCGACGTTCCACCGCACTAAAACACACCCACCGCAAGTAAAACGAGTCGGTTCTTGTAATTTATGGGGTTAATTCCACCGCCACTCGCCGTAATGGGGCCGCAGAAGTTGTTTCCAAGAAGTCGGGACAATAAATAGCCTCCAAATTAATTGGGAGAATTTATGAAGCCATGGGATGCACCGCGACCCAACCGATGTAATTAAGTGTGGCCAGAAGTAATAAGGCTTGGCTTTGGGGCGTAACTAGAGCTTAAGTTAAGTGATGTCAATAAAAAGTGAATAATTAAAGAACAAAACCAAACACCTGAAGGTAAAAGTGGGCTGAAATGAGGCTGACTAAACTGACGTCCTTACCCAACCCTAATGAAACAACAAAGACTGAGCCAGCGATCGTCTCCTTCTGCCCGTGCTACAGAAGTGGTCCTGTCATTGGGGCTCTCCAAACATGGACCATATGTGAGTTCAGCGCTGGCAATCAGACTCCATTATGAAGCAGGCGGCTGAGTTCATCAGGAAAAAATTAGCCCGCCACTCGCTCGAGCTCTCCCATTGGCCGGTCACGCGGAGTGCTGCGTTTGAGGGCACCCCAGACATTCCTGTGGATAATCTTTTCCATTCCTCTGCTCGCTGCAGCAAGAAGAGCCCAGATCGCAGCACAAGGACGGCATTGTG
Organism: Garra rufa; assembly: GCF_049309525.1. NCBI lineage: Eukaryota > Metazoa > Chordata > Actinopteri > Cypriniformes > Cyprinidae > Garra > Garra rufa. The sequence continues at coordinate 27,590,643 of NC_133379.1, forward strand.
AGGCCCCTCCGCAGCCGTTTTTTAAGTGCTCCCTCTTGCGCACTTCATACGAGCGCTTTTCTTTTAAAAAATAATATTAATAAGAAAACAAGCGCCTTTGAAACGAACTTGGAACTGCTGCGTTTCTCACGGTCCCTTTCCTGTAAGTGTATGTTTTGCAAAAAAAAAACTAAAACAATGTAAAACCACTGGAAGTTAGAGTGCTGCCACATCAGGGATTCAGATCTCCCTGGGTGACGTTCGTTCTCCTGCTTCGTTCGCCAACGAGCCCGTGTCAATGTGTGATTTTGGTCACCACGATACAAGCAACGAGCTAAGACTGGAACACATCCTCACGCTCCGAAGGGATTTACGGAAACACATTCCCTAATTAGAAACACGGCTATTACGACTTCTATAAACGAGCGACTCCAGTTAGGCTAGCCACCACACCAGACCGCAGGGTTTCCACAGTAACCGTTTCACCGCGAACAGACTGCTGAGCACCACGCAGGGTTTTCTCCACTAGCTCTATTATGGGCTTTGGAAAAGACAATATGTAGAGAGAAATCATTTTTATAGGCAAACTCATTTGTGTTGCCAAAGCTCTCTGGAGCATCTTAAGACCACCACGCCAGCTTGCGGAAATATTTAAGATTTTTTAACAAACAGAGAGACTTCAGAGCAAATGGCTCCAAGTAAAGCAACCAAGCCGAAGAATCCTCTCTGTATACGATCTATAAAAGTAGCCCTTTGTTGCGAGTGATGTGTGCGGACTGTCTGTAGTAGCTATTGAAAGATGCTTGCCATGCCTTTCAGGGCTGAGAGAGTATAAAACATGCATTCAATCAATCACATGGGATAAAAGAGCCTTAAACTTGTGCTTCTGAGCAAATATTTAACCCTATGGGACTTTTGCAAAAATGGATTTAATAAAACACCAAGATGTGACTGTCAAAACCAATCCTTCTTAAAAAGCTAAATCAAAGAGATGGATCAAAATGGCATTTCATTTTAATAGCATATGGATGAGGTTTCCCATAATGCACCTGGCACATGTGTGGGGTCACTTTTATACATATACAGCAGTGGTTGTCATCTGGTGTTGAAAAAACATTGCATATGTGTTCTGATGTGGAAAAAAATTAAATGCAAGTATTTTCTTAAATTCTTAGTCTAGCCTGTTTTCAGTTAATAAATGGAATATTGTAGCGCATCTCTCATTCAATAAAACGAAATAAGCTTTGTGTTTTGTTACTTTTGATATGAAAAGTTATCAGATCAGATTTCAAATGCTGAGTTCAACTTACTGAAATCCGTAAAAAAAAGTGTTTCAACCGCACAAAGACGTCAATATAACAGCTTGTAAACAATATCACATAACGTCACATTTACCTTAGAAAAAAAAACATTTGGCAGCCATAAATTTGTTAGACAGCTAGAAAAATGAATTCTAGGAGCATTTTGTTAAATATTTGCACCATGTAACATTCATATTCGTTCATTAACATATTCATAACTTAAGTCGCACATGTATATTTGTAGCAATAGCCAAAAATACACGGATGAATCAAAATGATTGATTTTTCTTTTATGCCAAAAATCATTAGGTTAAGTATAGATCGTGTTCCATGAAGATATTTAGTAAATTTTTTACCGTAAATATATCAAAACTTAATATTTGATTAGTAATATGCATTGCTAAGAACTACATTTGGACAACTTTAAAGGCGATTTTCTCAATATTTTGATTTTTTTGCACCCTCAGATTCCAGACTTTCAAATAGTTGTATCCCGGCTAAATATTGTACTATCCCAACAAACCATACATGAGTGGAAAGCTTTTTTATTCATCTTTCAGATGTATAAAAAAAATTTCAAAAAAATTGACCCTTATGACTGGTTTTGTGGTCTAGGGTCACAAAAAACAAATTGGAGTAAATATAATTATGTGTTTGTAACTATTATTAAGCACTTGCATACAAATACGTTAATTTTAACCATCAATATTATGGTAATGTAGTACCAACTGACTTTAATACATATTTGACAGAATTAGTTGACAGATTTTTTTGCCTTGAGAAAATTTGGCATGTACTGCATGTATATGAATATTAATATATACAAAATAATCAATATTGAATCGAAAATTGAATCAAATCGCAATCAGTATCGAATCCAATCGAAATTGTGAAATTTGCATCAAAACCCAGCCTTAATAATTATGCATATGTAGAATATATATATATATCAGTATGAGTAAACGTTTTATGCATTATTTGTTGTGGATGTTAAGTCATCTGTCCAACCAAACTACAGTATTTTGTCATAAATTCATATGTAAATTACGCAATCAAAATATATACAAATTGAATGTCAAGCATCATCAAAAACTGTAAAATTAATTCATTTTAGTGTTTTATTATGAGGACATATGCATTTTTACAATAATAATAAAAAACACGATGCACAATGTAAAATCTAGATGTCAAACCAGATGACAACCACTATCCTACAGGATTCTAAAATGAGTTCCTTGGATTAATTTATTACTTCAGGATTTTCAAAAGATGTGTGTGCTGCGTTCTTTATCGTTCCACTTGGAAACAAAGATGCCGTGACGCCAAACCCCCTTAATGGAAGAAGAAAGCAGCCATGTTTACAACTGTGACGATGAGCACTTATCAGGATCAACTAAATGCTGGATTTTTAAAATTATGTGAAATATTTAAAGTTTGATCCAATACAAAACGTGATTGGTTGCTTTACCTGTCAGTCATATAGCCTCTTGGCCGGGTCTTGGCCATTCAAAGCTGCCAAGGTTCTCAGACCGTCTGTCGTCAATCTAAAGGGTCTAGCTATGCAAGACTATTCAGCCACAAACTATACATGCTGCGCTATATGTTTGCAAAGCCAAGCCAATAAAAGACATGTAACAAAACATGTTTACACACAAGCCAACAGCGATCCATTCCCCACATACCACAGGGTCACAGCTGGAATGTGCAGTAACCCTGCCCCATAAGAATCCCTCAGAGAAGACCGGTTGCTAACATGTCCATCAGCCCGACTAACATAACAAACTGTAAATCACAGACTGCAGGACCAAAACATATGGAGGGGGCCAGACACTAATTCAGATTAGAGGGTGTGTTTGTATGTGCATGCATGTGGCGCAAGATGTGTCTTGTTCCTTGCAAACGCAGACATACTACAAGACCAGACGTATTTGGCATGAGTTATAGCCGAGCACAGTGGAAATCCGTTCAGAGCTCTAAATATGACTTCAATGCATTGATTTATGCATGTATCTTGAGTGTTCTTCAAAGTAAGAACCATGAGGTTTCAAGGGAACAGTTGACGCACACAAAAATGCGGGATTATTTTATGGTGGAGCTACGGAGCTGCCAAAAGTCGAGTTATTGCTGAAAGTTAATGCGCTGTGGAGAACATAAGCGATTGTGCAGCTCTAAATACGCATGGGTTACCTGTAGAAAGCCTGCGTTGATGAAGAACACACATTCCGCTGAAACATGTACATGCTTCTGCTCGTCCTCTCTGAGGTGGCGGTGGTATCGAGCACTGGGGTTTCAGGAACCCTACGGGAAAAACACATGAGAGTGAACTTTTACTACAAGCATCATAATGATTCGTCAATTACATAATGGGGGAAAATGTTGACTAACAATACCTATGATATTAAACAGACATTAAAGGGATAGTTCACACAAAAAAAGAAAATTACCCCATGATTTACTCACCCTCAAGCCATCATAGGTGTATACGACTTTCTTCTTTCAGATGAATACAATCCGAGTTATGTTAAAAATGTCCTGGCTCTTTCAAGCTTTATAATGGCAGTGAATGGCTGTTGAGATTTGAAGCAAAACTAAGTGCATCCATCTATCATTAAAAAATAGATGGGAGGTTAACAAAGACCTTCTGTGTTTGTGTAAGAAAAATATTTATATTTAAAACTTTATAAACCATAATCTCTAGCTTCTGTCGTTTGCACATTCACGAGAGAGTGAAGTTCCAATGGATGATGTAAAGATTACAGTTTATTAACTTTTTCTTACATAAGTGCATTGATATGCTTCAGAAGGCCTTTATTGACACTCTGGAGTCATGTGGAGTACTTTTTGTGATGAACGAATGCACTTTATTTTGCTTCAAAATCTCAACAGCCATTCACTGCCATTATAAACCTGGGAAGAGATAGAACACTTTTTAATATAGCTCCAATTGTATTTATCTGAAAGAAGGAAGTTGTAGGATGGCTTGAGGGTGAGTAAATCATAGGGTAATTTTCCTTTTTGGGTGAACTATCCCTTTAGTGTAATATCATTAATATTAATAAATATCATTATGCACAAAATATATGCAACATGAAATAACTAAACCATAATGAATTAACAATATTATATAAAAAATTCTTCTTTAAAATTGTAATTTATATAACATTCATAAATTATAAATTACATTTTATATATATCAAGGTCAAGATTTTTAATATTGTTTTAAATAAGTCTCTTCTGCTCACCAAGCCTGCATTTATTGGATCCAAAGAAGAGCAAAAACAAAATATTTACATTTATTAAACATTGTTACTGTTTAAAATAACTGTTTTCTATTTGAATATATTTATATGTAATTTATTCCGGTGATCACAGCTGAATTTTTACCATCATTACTCCAGTCTTCAGTCTCACATGATCTTTCAGAAATCATTCTAATATGCTGACTTGCTGTTCAAGAACATTTTTCATTATTATTATTATAAATATTTAAAACGGTTGAGTACTATTTTTCAGAATTCTTTGATGAATAGAGAGATCCAAAGATCAGAATTTATCTGAAATAAAAAGCTTTTGTAACATTATACACTTTATGATTTAAAAGTTTTTTGGGAGGAAATACATTTTAGAAATTAATACTTTTATTTAGCAAGGATTTTTTAAATAGTTTGAAAAGTGATGATAAAGACATTTATAATGTTGCAAAAGATTTCTGTTTCACCAGGACAGATACATGCTGTTCTTCTGAATTTTTTCAACATAATAATAATATGTGACCCTGGACCACAAAACCAGTCTTAAGTCGCTGGGGTATATTTGTAGTAATAGCCAAAAATACATAGTATGGGTCAAAATTATTGATTTTTCTTTTATGCCAAAAATCATTAGGAAATTAAGTAAAGATCATGTTCCATGAAGATTTTTTGTAAAATTCCTACTGCAAACATTTCAAAATGTAATTTTTGATTAGTAATATGCATTGTCAAGAGCTCAATTTGGACAACTTTAAAGGTGATTTTCTCAGTATTTTGATTTTTTTGCACCCTCAGATTCCAGATTTTCAAATAGTTGTATCTCGGCCAAATATTGTCCTATCCTAACAAACCATACATCAATAGAAAGCTTATTTATTGAGCTTTCATATGATGTATACATCTCAGTTTTGTAAAATTTAACCTTATGACTGGTTTTGTGGTCCAGGGTCACATATATGTTTTTGTCAAAATCAGAATATTAGAATGATTTCTGAAGGGTCATGTGACTGGAGTAAAGATGCTAAAAATTCAGCATTGAAATTACAAGAATAAATTACATTTTAAAATACTTCAAATAGAAAATTGTTATTTTAAGTAGTAAAAATATTTCAGAATCGTACCGTTTTTGCTATACTTTAAATTAAATAAATGCAGCAGAGATTTCTTTAAAAACATTAAAAAATATTACTGTTCAAAAACTTTTGACTGGTAGTGTATAATTACATACAATAAATAAAAAATGACATTAAGATACATTTCACTTTTTTTCAAAAATAAACAAATAAATAATCAACAATTGACATTTCAGGTAACATTTTGCTCACGTTGTCCTCTAATGTAAAAGATGCACTTCTGATTGGCCACTTTAACATCAGACTGACAGACCTGTCAGAGCAGATGCTTATTTGCCCTTTATATTTAAAATGGATCTTTTAAAGAAGCAACATCATTTGACTCATTCCGTCTCACGTATTGCCCCTTTATCTGCCACGGTAAGCCACGGCCGACCCCTCACATTTCCAGTTTTGCCCTGTTCTCTGACCCACAACCCCAGTGGCTGCTGGACATACGGGCTAAAAACCGCTGGGGGGAGTTAGGAAAGGAGCAGGGGTGAGATCGGAGGCGGATGACTCAGTATAGGCAAAAGGCCAGATGATACAGGCATGCCTGCAGGGGTTGGGGTACAAAACCATGCTGTGCATCTCAGGGGTTTTAGGCCATTCCTCACACCAGGACCTTTTCTCTGGTACAATGGGTTAACTGATATCATCACCCATGTGGCGAGAGATCACAGAATGGTACCCGCAAGGGGTTAGCTGTCAATCAATTTTGAAAACAATCTTTGAAGGATAGGTTTGTTCTTTCCAGTTCACCAAAACACAGTCTAAAAGATTTACAAACGTAAACAAAAGTAAACAAACCATAAAAATGTCAATATAATATTTAAAATCATGTTTAAAACTATCATAAAATTGAGAGTGCAACATAAAGCCACTCTATGCCAGCAGATAGACTGACATTTGCAGATCAAACTTTTGCCATAGTCTGCTTTCACAAGTCAGTTGAGGATGCGTTATGACTCACAGAGCCAATGAGAAACAGGATGAGTGAGTTTGCGCTGAATGTGCACCGAATGATCTTAAAAAGCTCGTAGACCTTTCGGATCAGAGCGAATGTGAAGAGCGAAGGGCAGCCGCATCCCCCCGCTCTGGTCCCTGCTCAATAAAGCGCCTTTACTTCCACCATGAAAAACATGTCATTCCAGATGAGCTCAGCCAATGACATTTAAAACAGGCACAGGGATATTGAATTAGTTCCCCATGATAAGCTGGCTGGGATGCTGATGCTCTGGTCAAAGAGTGGGGGAGGGGATGGGAAAGGAAACGGACGGACGGACTGCCTGTTAGGCGCCCGCTGCAGCTGTTTGATTAAAATGACAAAAACGTGGAAATGTCAGAGAGGGATGAGAGGCCTTAAAGCTGATGCCAAGGCAAGGTAATGCAGACAATCATGAGGTAAAATAACTGTGGAAACAGCTGGAGAAAGTCACGAACAGCAACAAAGTCACAAAAAACGTATCGCTTGCATGTTTTCAAGCATTGCAGTTTAAAAACATACCCCTTTTGCAGAATATGCTAAATGTTAACAATTTTAACATAATAAGAGGGTTCATGAAAACTGTATGTTATTTTTTTATTTAGCACTGCCCTGAATAAACTATTTATCATAATGTATTTTATATATGTCTTAAGTCGCTGGGGTATATTTGTAGCAATAGCCAAAAATACATTGCATGGGTTAAAATTTTAGATTTTTTTTTTTTATGCCAAAAATCATTAGGAAACTAAGTAAAGATCATGTTCCATGAAGATTTTTTGTAAAATTCCTACTGTAAATACTGTAAATGTAATTTTTGTTTTGTAAAATGCATTGTTAAGAACCTAATTTGGACAACTTTAAAGGTGATTTTCTCAGTATTTTGATTTTTTTGCACCCTCAGATTCCAGATTTTCAAATAGATGTATCTCGGTCAAATATTGTCCTATCCTAACAAACCATATATCAATAGAAAGCTTATTTATTGAGCTTTCAAATGATGTATAAATCTCAGTTTTGTAAAATTTAACCTTATGACTGGTTTTGTGGTCCAGGGTCACATATATACTCCACAAGACAAAATAATTAAAAAAATTACTCTATTCAAAAGTTTACATACCCTTGAATCCTAATACTTCAGGATTTTTCAGAAGAACAGAAGGCAGCTGAACTGCTCAGGACAAACAAAGGGCTCATGAACAACTATCTGAATTTATATAAATTACCCCGTTCAAAAGTATACATACCCTTGAATCTTAATACTGTGTGTCATTTCCTGGATGATCCACGACTGTTTTTATGTTTAGTGATAGTTGTTCATGAGCCCTGCTGTTCTTCAGAAAAATCCTGAAGTATTAGGATTCAAGGGTATTGTAAACTTTGAATAGTCATTTTTTTAATTATTTTGTCTTGTGCAGTATATATAAACATCTGTTATGTGAAATAGCTTATTCAGGACAGTACTAAATAAAAATAATATGCAATTTTCATGATCCCTCTTATTTTGTTAAAGTGATTAACATTTTGCATATTCTGCAAGCGTATGTAAACTTATGGAGACACAGCTTAATTCTTGGGTTCTTCTCATATTTTATTACCATTTTCTAAACTATAGTGAATAAATAGTGAGAAATGTTGAAGGTGTCTGAATAAATTTCAGCTTGACTGTAATTAATTTGTGATTATCAAGATGAATTTGTTCTGACACCACTCGAAACTCTTGATATATTTTATTACCATTTTATAAACTATAGCGAACAAACTGTGATAATGTGAGAAATATTGAAGGTGTCTAACGAAATTTTGGTTTGATTTTAGTTGAATAAGTAAATAAACAGTAGACTTGTGTTCAATATTCCTAAGTTATCTGAAGTCATATGATAGATAACTTCCCCCTTCAGTGAGCTGTTAACTTGAGAATCGTTGCAACTGGATAATCGATTCAGTGAGTTGAACTTGAGATCTAAATCTGTTCAATGTCATGAACGGATCTTTATATTGTGCTAGTTATTTTAAATGAACAGATTGATCTAGTTCACAAACAGAACTAAACAGGTTGTCCATAAATCAGACTAATCTGATTCTCAAGTTCAACTCACTGACTCAATGATCTGAAGCGATTCTCTTGTTAACAGCTCACTGGAGGGGCAGATTATCAGTAGGCTAACTCAAATTTCCTCACACAAATAATATGAATAGAGTCTTAAAATAGCACTTGAGTCATTGAACTAAGTTGTTTTTGGTAATATTTTGTTCACTACAAACAGTATCCACCTTCTTTTTCCCATAAGAGTATGTGTGGCCATGTCTGGCTTCCAGTCTCATCCGCTCGTTTTGCTGCTTGATTTTGCAAATTGATGTCTCTAACCATATTATTTTAATTATGAACACACTAGTTTGTAGTGCAAACAGATTTACTGTTTCCTGCACTTCGTTATTCTTCTCGTTATTTCCCTACGGCAGCTTATGGACCGTAAGTCTCACACATTACCAGAAAACAGCTTCCTTCTGTGGATAGAATAAGCAAATAACAATTGTTCTTTCATAGTGAACTACCTCTTTAAGAAAGTGCTGAATATTGACGCTCTTCCATCTAAATGAAACAAATAAGCTGGTTTGGAAAAAATGGAATAGCTGAAGTATGCATAAATGAACAATCAGCATCATGTGAAACTGTTAAACGTATGAGCATAAGTCTGATTATAAATCAGGTGATCTTTGCTTATTGGAGAGTTTGCACAGATTAAAGTGAAAGCCTTTTCGCAAATGCAGCAGAAGTCTGGTAGATGCGGTAAAAAGACCAGCATATAAAAGATATTAAGTTCTCACACTTCTGCTTTCTAGGACACACTTCATCTAGCGCGTAAAACCTCAGACAATCCAGCTAGTGTAAACCAAATTAAGCATGTAATACAAGGCTTGAACATGGCTGAAATAAATAGGCTGTAATCAGTGACGGTCATCAAAATGAATTTAGGCCACTGGGGACACGTTTCCCTGTGGCGTATCCCTCATTCCCTGGCTCGGCTGGTCAGCGGGGCCCATTAGCTCTTGCCTAAAAACCCGACGGAGTGAATCACCTTCATTTCAGCACAACAGATTCCGTATTGTGTAACCAGTGAAGGGCGGACAATGACACATCCCCGCTTGCTCTGAGCGATGTCACTGAAAATTACCGCTTTAACACATGAGCTAAGGCTCCCAGTCAACCTCGGCTTTTCCAAAAACACGGGTAATGCGGTAGGACAGGAACCACCACAAAAAAAAAGTAAAAGGAGAGGGGGAAAGGGAAGTTCTCAATCACACTCCCAATGAAAAAGATATAATGAAAACAAACGCTTTTTGAAATGCTCCAGATATGCTTGAATTTTGCCAAATATGCTCAACCGTTTATGGCTTCATAATGGCTTCAATTAAAATCATATTTCCTGTAATATTACAGCACTCACCGTTTAATTTCTAAATTAGAAACCACCGACGGACAAGCTATTCTAGCTGTGTACCTTTTATTTATGGGCTTTAATCAGAGGTGTGTGTAAACAACCCACTGTGTGAACGTGTGATTGTATTTTAAACAGTCTTGATGAATATTAAGATCAAGTAATCTGTCTTTTAACAGCTCCTCTGGACTCGAGCTTTATGTCTTGGCGCAAACCCCTGATTAGTCAAGTTTAATGTCTCTCTCTTGATTCGGCATCCTGAATCAGTAGCCAATCTGCACTGAGTAAATATACAGTAGAGTAGACTGGCTCATTAAGACAATGCTCCCATGAATATTGTGATTATAAAAATAGACCCTATCATTTTTCACATCGTGAAATATAATCCTGAGACACATTGTCATTTAAATACATACTGAATGAATAAGGAAGAGCTGAAGTTGTTTTACAAGGAACTAGAACAGCTAGTGACATTCTGTCATCAATTACTCACCCTCATATCTTTCCAAAATGGTAATTCATCTTCGGAGCACAAATTAAGATATTTTTGATGAAATCCGAGAGCTTTCTGACCCTGCATAAACAGCAACACAACTACCACATTCAAGGCCCAGAAAGGTAGTAAGAACATCGATAAAATAGTCCATGTGACATCAGTGGTTCAACCTTAATTTTATGAAGCCATGTTATTTTTATTTTCTTGGCGCACAAAAAGTAATCTGGTAGCTTCGTAAAACTTAGGTTGAACCACTGATGGACATGGACTATTTTAACAATGTCCATACTACCTTTCTGGGCCTTAAACGTTTCAGTTGTGTTGCTGTCTATGGGGACAGAATTTTCATTTTTGGGTGAATTATCCATTTAAAGGAGATGTTCAGTTCCAGAACAAAAATGTACAGATAATTTACTCACCCCTTTGGCATCCAAGAAGTTCATGTCTTTCTTTCTTCAGTCGTAAAGAAATCATGTTTTTTGAAGAGAACATTTCAGGATTTCTTTCCATATAGTGGACTTCTATGGTGCCCACGAGTTTTTGAAGAAAACATTTCAAGATTTCTTTCCATATAGTGGACTTCTATGGTGCCTACGCGTTTGAACTTTTAAAATGCAGTTTAATGCAGCTGCAAAGGACTCTAAATGATCCCAGCTGAGGAAGAAGGGTTTTATTTAGCAAAACGATCGGTTATTTAAAAAAAAAAATCCAGTTTAAGACAGTTAGGGTAGGTTTCATTTTCTCCTCCAACTTTAAATTCATCCTTCATCAGTGCAGAAGTACCGACCCAGTGTTTACAAAGTGAACGTGCAAAGATCAAAAAAAAAAAGGTAAAACTGTGATGTAAGACGATTTTGAAGCTGGAGAAGAAAATGAGATAGGAGTTTTTCGACATACCCTTCTAGACGAGCATTTGAGGTTAAAAAGTATATAAATTGTACTTTTTTTTTGGTTTTTTTTAGAAAACAATCGATCGTTTTGCTAGATAAGACCCTTATTCATTGGCTGGGATTGTTTAGAGCCATACAAGTCCACTATATGGAGAGAAATCTTGAAAACAATTTCTTTACGACTAAAGAAAGAAAGACATACACATCTTATGTAATAAAAGGGTGAGTAATCTGTAAATTTTTGTTCTGGAAGTGAACTTCTCCTTTAATATTATTCAAGGTGGCAGTATATTTTTCCTCAACCAATAGCAGATGTGTTTGAAAACAGTGATAATTTTTGCATATATACGCTTAGTGATGCAGAAATGACGCAATTCACCTTTATTTTCAGTGGTTCAGGGCTCCTTTGTTTAGAGAATAGAGTTGGAAAAAAGGTTTAGATCATGAAGATTCATTTAGATTGATTATCTGCAATACTACATCTGTGCCCATCTGATTACTGACTCAATTTTGTAAACACACTTTGCAGGGTCCTTTTTCCAAGACCCAATAAACAGCCTTGAGAGCTCAGAGAAGCATGGGCGTAGAGCATTCCTCACGTCCTTGAAAAGCCTATTGTGTTGTCTCCTCTGTATTAGCGGCTAGTGACGTTAAGCAGATTGCCTCATCCTTGAATGTGGAAACATTCAGAGGAGCGCGTTTTCAATCTAATGCGAAGGACGGGGAGAATTTTTAAACAACTCTTGAACCAATGAACCAACAACCCTTTATAAAACACTCTCGCTGCGGACACACGTGCCAAATGCGGTCGTCTTAACCATGTTTCCTTGTTCTCTCATGGCCTATGAGCGCATTCCACTGTGGTGTCCAAAAATGAACTTCAGATGTTTGCTTTCCACTTACAGAAATAATCAGGCAGAGAAGCCTCTCATTAGATTCAATTACCGTACTGACAGTTACGCTACATCTGACGGACCCAACCTCCACGGCGCTTTAATCAAGGCCCATCAAGGATGACAGCCTGACTTTGTTGGGTCTCCTGGTTAAACCCTAAAAAGCTACTAACTCCGATGTCTCTGGGAATCAATGACGCATGGGCACATTCGCTCTTTCATTGGAGGACGCGTGCCTTGGAAGCTGATCAGCACGACGGAAATGTCAAACCTTTGCTCAGCAAACTGTCCATTTCGACTGGAAACCTTCTCCTTGCACCCTTCCATCAAGCCTTTGTTCTCTCCTCGGAAATAACCCACGTGACGTCGCAGGCCGTAACGCATTTTGACTTCACGTTTAGTCAGCGAAACCATGTTTCCAAAGAGGATTGAAAAGAAGGACGGTGTCCAGAGGTCAAGATAAAAGTGAGAGACATAAAACACAGGGATGACTTGAAAAAGCTTTACATTTTATGGGGATTTTTAACACATTCAGTCTTTTTCTCACAGTGAAGGTCCCCACAGGAGGCGTAACCCTACCTCGCTCTGAAATTCCAGCCTTAACAAGGCCACTGCTGAGACCACAGGTGTTCCAGCTTGAACAATCAAAGAAAAAAAAAAAAGAGGGGACAGGTCACACGGACTGACACCAGGTCTGCCTGCTGGCCCCATGCTGAGCGCAGTGGTTTTAAGTGTCAAGTCAAAGGCCATTCTCAGACCCCACTAAGCTGATATCATCAGGTGCTTGCTGCTTTAAACTAAATACCACATTCACCCCCTGCCACCCTAACTGCCCATGAACCCATAACCACGACCTTCCTGTACCACCCTTTTTAGACTGTTTACTAAGCCACAACCCTCTACAGAACAGCTGTGTATCACAATAAAAAATTATAAGCAGAAAATGGTTATATAAAATATATAATCAAAATTTTAAGCAATATTAGCTCTGGGTATACCACTGTTCTACTAACATTAGAGAATTAATTAGAGAACAGTAACCACTGTACAAATGAAGATTGCAACTAAAATTTTGGAAGGTTTAAGCTGTCAGAAATTAGTAGGAAGTGTTGACAACAAACAAAGTCGCTCGCTCATCACTAAAGTGAAATTTGGACCAGTTCTCCTCTCTCCACACAACATGCTCCTCAACAAAAGTGAGCTTAGCTTTTTGATTCTTTCTGTTGATGAGAGGTTTGGTCACTGGAGAGTGCACTTTCAGCCTGACTTCTCTTAGGGTGTGTTCACACTTGTAGTTCAGTTCATTTGATTCATTTGGTCCATCTGGTCTGGACCAAAAAGCAAAATGATACATTTGGTCCTGGTCCGCTTAGCGTTCACACTGGCATTTTTGACAGCGAACCTAAAGATGCCGAACCTAAAGGCATAGAGATACGTTCACAACCTCATTGGTCGGGTTGAATGACGTATATTTTGTGACAGAACTCACCAAACACCCAAAACAAAAGGAAAAAGTGTGTTCGACTGAGCGGCACTGCGGGTGTATGACATGAAAGTACCCATTCACTGGTCTGTCGATCGCCGCTTTAAGTCGGATACACACAATGCCGTCTGCAGGATTAAGCGAACGGCACCAGAGTTTGTTTGGAAGTGGACCGAGACCCATCTTTTTAGCGGTCTCTGTCTGCTTGTTTTGTGCGTACCAGGATTCGGATGGCAGCGTTCACACTTACTCAAATGAACCGCACTAAAAGAGCAACCAGAGTTTGTTTGGAAGTGGACCGAGACCCATCTTTTTAGCGGTCTCTGTCTGCTTGTTTTGTGCGTACCAGGATTCGCACGGCAGCGTTCACACTTACTCAAATGAACCGCACTAAAAGAGCAGCCAGAGTTTGTTTGGAAGTGGACCGAGCCATCTTTTTAGCGGTCTCTGTCTGCTTGTTTTGTGCGTACCAGGATTCGCACGGCAGCGTTCACACTTACTCAAATGAACCGCACTAAAAGAGCAGCCAGAGTTTGTTTGGAAGTGGACCGAGCCATCTTTTTAGCAGTCTCTGTCTGCTTGTTTTGTGCGTACCAGGATTCGCATGGCAGCGTTCACACTTACTCAATTGAACCGCACTAAAAGAGCAGCCAGAGTTTGTTTGGAAGTGGACTGAGACCCATCTTTTTAGTGGTCTCTGTCTGCTTGTTTTGTGCGTACCAGGATTCGCATGGCAGCGTTCACACTTACTCAATTGAACCGCACTAAAAGAGCAGCCAGAGTTTGTTTGGAAGTGGACTGAGACCCATCTTTTTAGCGGTCTCTGTCTGCTTGTTTTGTGCGTACCAGGATTCGGATGGCAGCGTTCACACTTACTCAAATGAACCGCACTAAAAGAGCAGCCAGAGTTTGTTTGGAAGTGGACCGAGCCATCTTTTTAGCAGTCTCTGTCTGCTTGTTTTGTGCGTACCAGGATTCGCACGGCAGCGTTCACACTTACTCAAATGAACCGCACTAAAAGAGCAGCCAGAGTTTGTTTGGAAGTGGACCGAGCCATCTTTTTAGCAGTCTCTGTCTGCTTGTTTTGTGCGTACCAGGATTCGCACGGCAGCGTTCACACTTACTCAAATGAACCGCACTAAAAGAGCAGCCAGAGTTTGTTTGGAAGTGGACCGAGCCATCTTTTTAGCAGTCTCTGTCTGCTTGTTTTGTGCGTACCAGGATTCGCACGGCAGCGTTCACACTTACTCAAATGAACCGCACTAAAAGAGCAGCCAGAGTTTGTTTGGAAGTGGACCGAGCCATCTTTTTAGCAGTCTCTGTCTGCTTGTTTTGTGCGTACCAGGATTCGCATGGCAGCGTTCACACTTACTCAATTGAACCGCACTAAAAGAGCAGCCAGAGTTTGTTTGGAAGTGGACTGAGACCCATCTTTTTAGTGGTCTCTGTCTGCTTGTTTTGTGCGTACCAGGATTCGCACGGCAGCGTTCACACTTACTCAAATGAACCGCACTAAAAGAGCAGCCAGAGTTTGTTTGGAAGTGGACCGAGCCATCTTTTTAGCAGTCTCTGTCTGCTTGTTTTGTGCGTACCAGGATTCGCATGGCAGCGTTCACACTTACTCAATTGAACCGCACTAAAAGAGCAGCCAGAGTTTGTTTGGAAGTGGACTGAGACCCATCTTTTTAGTGGTCTCTGTCTGCTTGTTTTGTGCGTACCAGGATTCGCATGGCAGCGTTCACACTTACTCAATTGAACCGCACTAAAAGAGCAGCCAGAGTTTGTTTGGAAGTGGACTGAGACCCATCTTTTTAGCGGTCTCTGTCTGCTTGTTTTGTGCGTACCAGGATTCGCATGGCAGCGTTCACACTTACTCAAATGAACCGCACTAAAAGAGCAACCAGAGTTTGTTTTAATCGAACCAAACATGACAAGTGTGAACACATCCTAAAACGTCCTGAGACAGATCCTTACCCCGTTCAACACTAAACTAGCAAGCAATTCCAGCTGCAGTGCTGAACCGATTTCCTATTGAGAGTCTCTATTGAGAGCATTATCCTGTCTTCTCATGGACGAGCAGCCTTTTCGGGGGACTTTAATTAATTAGTGTCATTACAAACCTGCAATATTCAAGAAATCACAGATTTGGAACAGCTAACTTCTCTTGGAATGGCTGAAAGGGTCATCCCTTTGGCCTTCATGTGGACAACCTCCTGTTGAAGGTTTCAGTTACCTTAGAGCGGCCTGCCATTTTACAATCTCAGTGAAAATTAAAGGAATGCTGGTAGTTAACGGAGAAGTTCACTTCCAGAACAAAAATTTACAGATAATGTACCTTGTCATCCAAGATGTTCATGTCTGTCTTTCTTCAGTCGAAAACATTTCAGGATTTGCAAAATGCAGTTCAAATGCGGCTTCAAACGATCCCAAATGCAGTTGTAAACGATCCCAGCCGAGGAAGAAGCATCTTATCTAGCGAAATGATTCGTTTTTTTTATTAGAATTTATATACTTTTTAACCTCAAATGCTCGTCTTGTCTTGCTCTGCCTGAACTTAGTTTTTTTTCCCCGGTTCAAGGCAGTAAGGGTATATCGGAATAGCTCCCATTTTTTGATTTTCTTCCTCAACTTCAAAATCGCCCTACATCGCTGTTTTACCTTTTTTTGTTAAGGTTGTTTGATCTTCTTTGCATGTTCACTTTGCAAACACTTCTGCAGCGATGTAGAGTGATTTTGCAATGATTTTTAAAGTTGAGGGAGTTTTTTGACATACCATCTTTCTTCAACCAAAAAAAAGCTGAGTTTAGGTAGATCAAGACAAGATGAGCGTCTGAGCGAGTTTAAAAAGTGTATAAATTGTAAAATAAAATTAACAAAAAAAAATTGAAATAACCGATCGTTTTGCTAGATAAGACCCTTCTTTCTCGGCTGGGAACTGTTTACAACCGCATTTGGGATCGTTTGAAGCCGCACTGAAACTGCATTTTGGAAGTTCAAACTTGGGGGCACCATAGAAGTCCACTATATTGAGAAAAATCCTGAAATGTTTTCCTCAAAAAACATAATTCCTTTACGACTGAAGAAAGAAAGAATGAACATCTTGAATGACAAGGGGGTGAGCACAGGAGGTATCTGTAAGTGTATCTCTTAGTTCTTTTTCACATTTCTATATAATATTCTATACTGTGCTTCAGAATACAATTTATGAAATATATTTAAAAACTACCCTTGTACTTCTGTTTGGATAACTTCAAATAGGACTAAGTAGTGACCTCAAAATTGAGGAAATTATAGGTTGTTCTGTAATTTTGATCTCCGCTGTGTACATTTTTGTAACATCCCGCAATGAGCACTGTATTTTTAAGATGTCAAGTTAAAAATAATCTAACTTTCAGTAAACACAGTCAGTAATCTGAGTGATTTTGTTTTGTAAAACACAAGAACGTATCTTAGCTAAACACTCCCAAACCGGACTAATTATTCAGCTCTTTCCTTATTCAGGAAAGCCACTAGCTAAGTGATTTTAAAAAATACCTAGCTTTGCCTGCAGCTTTAGGTCCACAACCTGGCAACACAAGCCTTCAAAAAAGGGCTTAACACTAGAGGATGTCTTCAGTTGGCAGAAATGAGCAGTTTTCTCGAGATGACAAAGTGTGTGTTTGAGTGTGGTTCTGTGTAGGTGTGAAAGGGATGTGCCACTAACAGTTTTGACCACAGACGTTACTCTCTGTCTCACATTGAATGTTCATTCTGAACATGGCACGGACACCTCAGACACCCTCAAGACCACAGTCACTCATGCTGCTCTGTCTGCTTTTTGTCATGGTGTGGTCTCGCCGTATATTTGGTTTCTGTATATTTGCATTGTTATATGTTTTTCATAGTTTTTGATACTTTTTCAGCTATATATTAACTAGCAAGCTGATTAATGTGTTTTTAAATGATCATGTTATGACAAAAAATACTAAGATTTTAAATACAAGTCAAATTATGTCAATAAGGTGGGGTGGAGAAACAGAATTTTAAAAGAGAAAGACAGAAAGCAAAAAAAGAGGCCGAAAGAGAGAGGAGGGGCCAGGAAGGAAGGAGGCGGCAGTGGTAACGAGGTTAAGGGGGAGATGTTAAAGATGGCTTCTGTACGTCAGGCTAGGCCTGCTGAAGGGCACATGCTGGAAACAAGGGCTTCACTTTCTGCCCAACGTTTCGAAAAGTTCCTTGGGCAAACAGCATAATCAAATTTGTGTGATTGGACTCAGTGAAGAGAGAGAGCTTTCTTTGATGAGAGCTCAGACAAGGAAGCGTTTAAAATCCTGCCGCGCGGCTCACATCTGTACCATTACCGAACACATGATAGGAGTCTGATCTGGAGAAAACAGAACGAGACATACTCATAAAAACTGATTTATTTTGATATTTACATCAAGTCGAAAATTACCCTAATTTGATTCCAAATGAGCGGGGTAATAAAAATCAGAAAGTATTTAGAGGAGTGGGCTGAGGTTACCGAAGATGACCTGTGCCCTACAAGAACATCCTGTTACATGTCTAAATGGGTGAGGCTT
Organism: Garra rufa; assembly: GCF_049309525.1. NCBI lineage: Eukaryota > Metazoa > Chordata > Actinopteri > Cypriniformes > Cyprinidae > Garra > Garra rufa. Next base: position 27,609,035 of record NC_133379.1, read on the forward strand.
AACAGAACATAACCTTATCACTTCTATCCGGTATTCTGCTTGGTTAAAAGCAAATAACCTAGTAAACATACACTTTGACTGTGCAACTTATACGACAACTGTTAAAAAGTTTAGTCAATAAAGACATTTATTATTTAGCTGTTATTTTGTATCTCGGTTTCCACAAATGTTTCTTGAGCACCAAATTGGCATATTAAAATGATTTATGAAGCATCATGTGACACTGAAGACTGGAGTACATTACGTGTCAAAAGTTTTTGAACAGTAAAATTTTTAATGATTTTTTATGTTTTTAAAGTCTCTTCTGTTCACCAAGCCTGCATTCATTTGATACAAAGTATAGTAAAAACAGGAAATACTATTTATACTAATACTATACTACTATATATATATTTTACTATTTACATTAAAAACTGTTTGCTATTTGAATATATTTGAAAACGTAATTTATTCCTGTGATTTCAAAGCTGAAATTTTAGCATCATTATTCCAGTCACATGATCCTTCAGAAATCATTCTATTATTCTGATTTGGTGCTCAAAACACTTTTATTATTATTATTATTATTATTATTATTATTATTATTATTATATCAAAAAAAGCTGAGTAGAATTTTTTTCAGGTTTCTTTGATGATTTCTTTGTCAAAAAAGGTATAGTCTATAATGTTGCTTGTTATACTGATCTTCGGATCTTTCTACCTATTAAATAATCCTGAAAAAATATATACTCAACTGTTTTAAATATTGATAATAAAAACAATAACAAGAAAAATGTTTCTTGAACAACAAATCAGTACCAGAATACTGATGCTGAAAATTTAGCTTTGATCACAGGAATAAATTACATTTTAAAACATATTCAACAAAAATATTTAAAAATTTTACTGTTTTTGCTGTACTTTGGATCAAATAAATGCCTCTTGGTGAGAGACTTCTTTTAAAACATTAACAATCCTACTGTTCAAAAACTTTTGACTGGTAGTATAGCTGTCGAAAATTCAGCATTTTGCCATCACAAATCAACTTATAATAATATTTCACAATATTGTTGTTTTAACTGTACTTTTGTTCAAATGAATATGGCCTTGGTGAGCATAAGAAAGAAAGAAAGAAAAAAACTTACCAACCGCAAACTTTTGAACAGTGTACTAGTCAAAACTGAGTAATACTCTTCTCTTCATTGCAATAAGTCTCTCAAACTGATAAAAAAATGTGGTGTCAAACAGGAAATGCCAGTAGGTTATCTACAGTGTCATCAAAAAACACTAAACTTGGGCTTGTTGGCTAAAGTCTGCAACATACAAACATCGTTCTGATTTCTAGGCCTGAATTCCTACTGAGAATATAGCTTGTAATTAAGTTTTTTTCAAACTAACAATGAACATATCACCATAAAGTTCACACAAGCACGAAATACACACTGGGCAGCATCCGAATTCAATATTCAGTGTAATGCTGCACGCATAAACAGAATGCGACCAGTTTAGTCTGATTCACAAACAAGACTCTTATGAGTGGATTCTTGTAATGAATTCAACATTCTGGTGCCCATTCCCTTGCATTATATGCACTCATGGAGGTGTGCTATTTTTCTAAAAATCAAGTCTGATAAGTATACTTTGGTGCTCCAACTGGAAACCACACATTTGAAATACTCAGTGCTTAAATCTCGGTATAGCAACAGGGCACCTGTGTCCACATCTCTCATATGACGGCAAACACACAATTATGCAAAGCTAAAGAAATCTGAGCGCTTGCACTGTGTTGCATGTGTGTCGACTGCAATGAGTCGTTGCTCACACAATAAGAGCGAAACTCACCCGGCAGGTCAAGTGGTGCGGCACGAGGCAAGATTACGATCCAGACGAGGATTGCAAACAGTTTGCTGAGCAAACACTCCAGCCTACGAGCATGTGCTTTGAAATGACAGATGAAGAGAGGACCTCATGTGGAGCTCATAAGTGATTATGTTCATGTGAATCACTTCCTGCAGTGGCTAATCAGAGAGTGGACATGAATGTGTGTACTTCATAACTGTAAAATGAAATAAAACGTGCTTTGGAACCAATGAGGGCTTTCAAGGACTATTGGAAGTAATAGTAAAATAGCATGTTTTTTAGTTTAGCTTAGTTTAGACCAACCAGATGTGCAAGCCTGTGTGAAAAAGCTGACACAAGCCTGCAGTCTTTATTATTTTTCTCCATCTGCATCTCGCAGGCAGCTGAAAACATGAACATTGGCCGGGAATGTAAATAGAGTTGTGATTACAAAACCACGCAGGTTGCCACCACTATAGCGGCTGGCTGTTATTGAATTGAATGCATATCGATGATGAATGAACTGCATGCTGTTTTAATGCATGCGGTAATGACAGCAAATCCATTTTCTGAAATTAAGTGATTATAGCTCCTTGTAACCTGAAGCACAACAAAACAATGACTCAATAGACACACAATAAAAGCTGGAGACCGGAAACACATGCAATATATATACAGTGCCTTGCAAAAGTATTCATACCCCTTCATTTTTTTTCACATTTTGTTTTGTTGCAGCATTATGTTAAACTGCTTTTAAATTAGTTTTTCCCCACATCAATTTACACTCTATACACCATAATAATGACAAAGCAAAAAACAGATTTTCAAATTTTACAAATGTATTAAAAATAAAACACTGAAATAAGTACATTGCATAAGTATTCATACCCTTAACTCAGTACATAGATGAAGCACCTTTACAGCCTCAAGTCTTTTTGGGTATGATGTGACAAGCTTTGCACATCTGCATTTGGCAATTATCTGCCATTCTTTGCCTCACTTTTTCACCTCTCAAGCTCTGTCAGCTTGGATGGGGGCTGGCAGACATTTTCTAGAGTCCTAGTTGTTCCAATCGTCTTCCATTATGGATAATGCTTCTGTCAACCTTCAATGCAGCAGATTTTCTTTCTGAACTCTTCCCTAGATCATTGCCATGATGCAAGTCTGTCACTGAGCTCTACAGGCAGTTATCTTGACCTCAGGACTTGGTTTTTGCTCTGATATGCATTTTCAGCTGTTAGACCTTTTCTGAGAGGTGTGTGCCTTTCTAAATCATACTCATTCAAATGAATTTGCCACAGTTTAACTCCACTCGAAGTGTACTGTAGCAACATCTAGAAGCAATATGTATGCTCCTGAACTAAATTTCGAGTGTCCCAGAAAAGGGTATGAATACTTATGCAACGGGATCTTTAATAAATTTTTAATAAATTTGCACAAATGTTAAAAACCTATTTTTTGATTTACCATTATGGAGTAGGGAGTGTAGATTGATGTGGGGAAAAAAAGTAATTTAAAGTAGTTTAAAATAAGGCGGCAACATAACAAAATGTGAAAAAAATGAAGGGGTATGAATACTTTCGCAAGGCACTGTAAATATAAAAACACTATGAACCAAGCCTAAAAATGCTCCTGATCATTGTAGGGTTGACATGACCCTAAGCCAGCGTAATTAACCAAGACTAGTCACTGACTACCTAGTCGTACAGACAGCTCATCAAATTATGTAATCATTTCCCTAGCAGATACATACATGGAATATGATTTTCCTTTTTGTAAATGAGAAGCAAATGAAGGAGTGAAGGGAAAATTGAAGGAGGATGGAATTCCGAGAGCGGGAGAGAAGGAAAACTAGGTCAAGTCACATGACTGAGCGATCAACTGTAGGCAGGATTACATTTCTACAGCATGTGCCCATTTACAAAACAAATGTTGACTGCAGCTTTATCTGCGTTTTGTGAAGGGCCCAGCCTGGGAATAAGGAGAAAGGGGCGGCTTCAGATCAGCGAAGTGTACAGTGAGTTAAACAAACCGGGCCAGAAACAGTAGCATCCTCTCAGACAGAACAGAGAGAGACCACTGTCTGAGTGGACAGGAAGACGCTGTCAAAACTGAACGGCACAATTCTGCTTTAAACTTGTCCAAATATACATCACCTGCCGTCTTTACTGTGGATTTTGCGTTGGGGTTATTTTGAGGTCTGTATAAATAAATGCACACATACATAGGTATACTTTTCCAGGTTGAAGCTGAAGTGTGAAAGTTTTCCGCACAGAAAAAAAACACTTTTTGAATTACATCAGCATTTAGATGTGAGCAATAATGTATGTAGGGCCCTATGATTTCCGCAATGGGGAAAACATGGATGGAATTGCGGAATCCAGTCATAAAAATGTAATTTTTTACTGTAGAACGGCGAATGTCACGGATGTTTCGGATGAATAAATCAAAAGTAGGTCAGTACACTTAAATCAAAGCACAATATGGACTAGTGTCTGTAAATATTACGCCACAAAAATGTGTGTGAATGAATGACGCAGATGTGCGGTTTTGTTTACAACACACATACTTAAGCGCATGTGATGTTCAGTGTTTTCATCCTTTGCTTTCTCAATATATGAGTATATGAACACAAATATAATCTCTAGAACTGCTCTGAGAGTCACTTCATGACAATTTTACCGTTTCTTTTGAGAAAAACTATCGCTATTATATACAAACAGAAACTTAAAGGTCTTCACAGCAACCCTTCAAATTAAAAGTTAGGTTGAACTTGAAGAAACTGTGACAGAAATATTACTTAATATGTAATGATTGTACTACTACTAATGAAATTATTATTAAAACATTATTTAAGGAATTTTTACCAGAAGAAAATATGTAAAGAAAAATGTAAATACACAACACAGTATTTATAAAACTAACTAAATAAAAACTAGGGATGCACGATATGTATCGGTCGATAACTTGCGCGTTTTGTCAGTAAAGCCGGTTCTGTAATCAGCGGTAAATGCCATCAGGTGCGTGATTTCACGTTGAGCCGTATATACTACACACAGCCGTTGTTTACAGACGAGCTGCGCACATTCACACTGATAATGAACATTGCTATGCGCAGCTCGTCGGTAAACAACGGCTGTGTGTAGTATATACGGCTCAACGTGAAATCACGCACCTGATGGCATTTACCGCTGATTACAGAACCGGCTTTACTGACAAAACGCACAAGCTTTATCGACCGATTGGTATCGGTGCATCCCTAATAAAAACTAAACTAAATAAAAAAAATAATAATAATAAAAAATAAATAAATAAATATAAAATCAATTATTAGAGATGAGTTTGACTATTCATATTTAATGAAACCATTCAATTGAAATCAGAAATGTATGGAAAACAGAATTTGGTAAAAAAAAAAAAAAAAAAAAAAAAAAAAAAACTTTCATAGGGCCTTAAAATTTTTATTTTTGTAAAACTTAATACAATCACTGTCTGTTAAATTGCATATGTTTCCTTATTTCAATTAATAACACGTACTCTCTGATTATTTTTTAATTTAACCATTAAAACAGAGTCTAGAAAAATTAAAACAGAAAAAAAATTAATCTAGAAAAATTGTGATGAAAAAAAAATCTAATTTGGAAAAAAAACATAAAACAGATTTCATAGGGCCCTATGTACATTAAAAACTTATTAATTTAAATAGTAAAATTTTATACATAATGATACTCTTTTATTTTAATCACTCTGAAGTATTGCTGTAAAGAAAATCGTGGAGAATAAATGTATAATTTAATTTAAAAAAAGATAAATCTCAAAATTAACATATTATTCAGACACACTACAGTAACAAAATCATTTAAAATCATTTAAATTTTTACAAATTAATATAATTACTGACCTAAGATGATCCACAAAATAAATCTAAAATACACGTTCATGCTTTAGCCGTAAATCAAGACGAGGTGACAGAATGTGTTATAAAAAACCTGAAAAAACTAGCTGTGTTTAGGGAAGTGTAGTTAATGCAGGGTGACATCTTACGAGAAGCAAATGTCATGGGTCTAAGCTGACAACAGCCAGAAAAAAATGTGCGAGACTGTCGATCAAACACACATAGCAGATTCATCCAATCACACGTTTGGCTACAGCCTTGAAACTCCGCCTATAGGGCACAAATCACCCAATCAGAGTCACAAACACGACTGGTGATTTTTACTAAAACCTCAATGTACTACAAAGTTTAAAAAAAAGTCAGGGTCAATGTTTACCATCAGACCTGTCAATCACAACACAATGACAATAAGTGTTTTTTTTTTTTTTTGCAAGATTGGAAAAGCCAAGTCAGCATTCAGGCAAGAATGGAGAGCCAAAATAAATAGATAAAAATAGCCTTGAAGAACAAAAAAAAAAAAAAAAAACAAGAGACCCCAATTTTAGATACTAAACAAGAGTGACAGAATGTCATTTAGATTTAGGAACAAAATGGCGTACTAAAACCTGAACGACTGTAACGATTGGCTTGACTGAAAAATCACCCTCAAAGTAACCTACAAGAACACAAATGGGAATTTGACACAATTGGCCACCTCTTTGTCCACTGATAATGTATGAAAATACAGTTTGAGAACAACCCACTTGGCCCAAAACCGCTCCTCCAGTGGCAGGTGGGGAAACGTGTGTTTGGTTCAGTTCAGGGCAGCTACTGTTGATACACACCGTGCCCGTCGTGTTCTAGGAACGCTGATAGAAAAATCCTGATTTGTGCTACGTTGGAGGACGTGGTGGGGTGTGTGCAGCGAGGACTGGGAATTAAATAATGTAGAGAGGCAACACACACACACACATACGCACACACTCGATGATGATGTGCATCAGCCTCTCCCTGCTGTTCCCGATGCAGTCAAGCAGAAAGATCTAGGCCATCTGCACAGCAACACAGAGAAAATAGCTCGGCGCGCAGACAGAGGAGGACACGATTAACCAACTGGCTGCAGTTTTCCTAGCTCTCTGAGACAGACAGAGCGCTAAAATTGAAATGGGATTTTAGAAATAAAAACACACCTCTTTAGACGTCCGTCATAAGCAGGCACTGGAGAGAGTGACAGAGCAAGAAATCGCAATGGCAGAGGAAAAGTTCCC
>NC_133379.1:27616494-27675911 GCF_049309525.1 Garra rufa
ATATATATATATATATATAAATAATAATAATAATAATTATAATATAATATATATATATATTTGTAATTATTATTATAATTTTTAAAAAATAAAATAAATTATTTGAGATGCTTTTGATTATTAATATTTCATGAAACCATTAAATTGGAGTCCACAAATGTATGGAAAACACAGAATTTGGTGAAAATAAAATTTATTTTTGGGAAAAAAATTCATAGGGCCTTAAAAATTTCATGTTTGTTAAATGTTTAATAAATTGCTGTTAAATTGTGCAAGTTTCTTGATTTCAATTAATAACACATGCTTTCTGATTTTTGTATTATTATTTAACCATTAAAATACAGTTCAGAAAAATGAAAATGGAAAAAATGGACACTGACTTACTTTATACTTGTATAATGTATTATGCTTTTCTATCAATTCACTCTGCTGCCTTTTCCCCCTCATATGACACAATAACTTACCCTAAATCAAAAATTAATCTGTTTTTGTTAATTTATTAGGCAAGACGCTGTTTCCAAGGCAGATTAATCCAAAAATAAACCCTGATCACCTATCATGATTTATGTTGTAATAAAGACCATCTGACTGTGTTAATCCTTTTATCACCCATTCAACATGGCGATCAAATACGGCAATTCATAAAAATCTTTCTTAAAGAGTCTTACAAATCCTCAGTGACATCATGTAGGGACAACAATACAATGCACTGTCATTCTCTGTCTAGAAAGATGAAATAATCTGCTGTCTGTCAGTCTAGGATGGAGCGAAACCCGCTGCCTCATGCGGATCTGAGCACACACTCAATCCACTGAAGTCTTTTAAAACAGAATTTTAATTCACTGACCCAAGAGAGGTTCAGCTCAGGCAAGGTTACCATCACACATCAAAGCTGCTTTCAACATAAAAAGCTGACAATTAAGGCTTGGGTTTATGTACGGGATTTGATTTATACTCGGGTCTACATTCGGCTCTCAAAAGAAACTCTGCTAATTGTGGGAGTTAAACGCAACGCCACATGGTTCTGCGAGACAGAGATTATGTCATGTCGCAAGTACCTCATGTTGGACAGACTAGCATTGCTCCAAGACGTTTAAGACAAATTTTACATCTTGCAAGTCTGTGGGGAAACAGTGTTATTTCCTAAATCATGGCCTTGTGGTTTGTGCATGTGCTTTGCACATTGAGCTGTGGTGCTCATATGCGTTCAAATCCCAATAGTGCTATTTCTTAGTCATTATTTCTCTTGCTACTACTAGGGATGGGCATTTCTGATCATATTTCATTTCGATTAATCCACAGGTTTGAGAAACGAGTACTCGATTAATCGGGGGTGGAGTTTAAGCAAGGGGCAGGGCGTTTGCGTCACAGTATACAGTAAACATTTAAAAGAAATAACAGCATGAGGTGAAGCTGGAGCGCTTTTTCTACATGACGCATTGTATATCAAATTAATCACATAGCCTAGATACATAAATATGTAAATGTTATATTACAAATTGTATTTATCTACACAAAATGCATGTGAGTTTGAACTACGTGCCAATGATAAAGTAGTGGATGCGCTTCTCCCGTTACTTTAAAACAACGGCAACTGAAGCCCTGCAAATTTTTTAGAGTCAATCGATCGTCATTTTCATGCTCGATCGTCGCTGATGGGTTCGAGTAATCGATTAATCGAGTACTCGTGCACATCCCTAGCTACTACCCTTAATTTTGGTGATATTACTTTAAATTTCATCAAGCTGATTACTCACTAAAAACTCCCACATATCGTGTTTCGAGCCATTTCAAGTCTTATTTTGACGTAACAAAGTGGTCATATCTAAGTGTGTGAGTTTACTTACTTTTTAATGGGGCTGGACAACCTAAAATGACCCAAATCAAAATCTCGATTAATTGAAAGATTTACATTGATAACGATTGATTAACTTTTTTCTTTTCTTTGAATATTATTATTTATTTTTTAGCCCTTTTTTTAGCTTTTAGAGTTGGGAAACACTGGTTTACACTACTCTGGCATTATTGCCACTCGAAAACTGAGACTTTCGAAAACGGTACAGACCCCATTTTAGTTTGAAAAGTCTGAGGTTGTGTTTGAGGCCCTGTTTACACTAGAACATTTTTGTTTTAAAACACATACGTTTTGCTACAGTTACACGTTTTCGAAAGTCTTTCGAAAACACTGTGGACCCTGTTTTAGTTTAAAAACTCTGGGGTTGCGTTTGAGGCCGTTTACACCACTGCAATTTTGCTACGGTTATGCCTGTCGTTTACACTACTCTGCCGTTTTTGACCTTTGAAGACTTTCGAAAACGCTGCAGAACCCGTTTTAGTTTAAAAACTTTGGGGTTGCGTTTGAGGCCCTGTTTACACTAGTGCACTTTTGCTACGTTTACGACCGTTGTTTATGTTCGTTTTTGTTCTTTGAAGACTTTCGAAAACGCTGCAGAAACCCAAGTTTTGCTATGGTTATGCGTTTTCAACCCTCAAAAACAGACTTTCGAAAACACTGTTGACTCTGTTTTAGTTTAAAAACTCTGGGGTTGCATTTAAGGCCCCGTGTACACTATTGTGTTTTTGTTTTAAAATGCACAAATTTTGCTATGGTTACGCATTTTCGACTTTCGAAAACACTGTGTACCCTGTTTTAGTTTAAAACTCTGAGGTTGCGTTTGAGGCCCTGTTTACACTAGTGCATTTTTGCTACAGTTACGCCTGTCATTTACACTTTTCTGGCATTTTCGACCTTTGAAGACTTTCGAAAACGCTGCAGAACCCGTTTTAGTTTGAAAACTCTGAGGTTGCGTTTGAGGCCCTGTTTACACTAGTGCATTTTTGCTACAGTTACGCCTGTCATTTACACTTTTCTGGCATTTTCGACCTTTGAAGACTTTCGAAAACGCTGCAGAACCCGTTTTAGTTTGAAAACTCTGGGGTTGTGTTTGAGGCCCTGTTTACACTAGTGTGTTTTGACTTTCGAAATATTGCAGACCCCGTTTTAGTTTGAAAACTCTGGGGTTGCATTTGAGGTCCTCTGTACACTAGTGCGTTTTTGTTTTAAAACGCATAAGTTTTGCTACGGTTACGCATTTTCGACCCTTGAAAACTGAGACTTTTGAAAACACAGTGGACCCTGTTTTTGTTTAAAAACTCTGGGGTTGCGTTTGAGGCCCTGTTTACACTAGTGCGTTTTTGACTTTCGAAACGTTGCAGACGTTGCAGGACACTAGTTTGTTTTTGTTTTAAAACGCTTAAGTTTTGCTACGGTTTTTTGAAAACACTGTGGACCCCGTTTTAGTTTGAAAACTCCAGTGTTGCGTTTTAAAATGAAAATGATCCTCAGTGTTCCAGAAACAATGTCTGTTCACACTACACAACCGAAAACGCATGTCAAATGACCATTCATGCAGGTACAACTATAGATATGTATAGGTAGATGCCCTATTATTTAGATGGTGGATGCATCTTAGGGATGGCGAAAACTAAAACATTTCTTGACCGACCACCGAGCCTCATTAGCCGGTTGAAACCGGTTAACCGATTAGTTTAAAATATGGTACGCTATTTGAAATAACAGCCATTGCAGTTTCGCAACTCTGTCGCATCTCTCTGCCGCTCTGCCTCCCACACACACACACACACACACACTGCCACTCACGTCACTTTTTTAAAATCCCCTTCAGCGCGAAACATGAGTCCCGCAAACGCGGTGCCGAGGAGCTTGTTGTATGTAATCGTAGGACAAATGGCTCCACATTTCCTACCTGCTAGCACAGATGACACGAAGATGCTTGCGGGTGTCGCGTTTTTCAGGTGATACATCATAGATGATGTGCTGCTACTATATTTAAGCACTGTATCACACAAGTTGCAACTTACATCTGTCTCATTCTTTTTGGTGAAATGGTCCCACCCACTACTTTTCTTTGCACGCTTCATCCTGTCGTCTGCCCTGGCTCTAACCTCGAGTGTTTTAGCCTGTTGCCTTTACTTTTCGCAAACCTTGTGAGCGCGCGAACCCAAACGCTGTGACCTCGCGCCAAATGTTTTTATTGGTTTATTGAGTACAAACAGGCGAGTTATGAAAAATTGAGTGTGAGGGATAATTTGTTCACTTAACACAAAAAGATGAGGAATGAGATGGCTAACTGTAGTAGCGTATAGTCCACTGTCTATAATAGCCTAATTTAGATATCACTTTTTTTTTTAACCGACTACCGACAACTTTGACCGGTTAACGTTGATACGGTCAACCACCGGTCAAACGGTCATCGGTTAACATCCCTAATGCATCTACATGCTTGAAGCGGTCGAATAGGCCATTTACCCATTTTAAACGCTGCAAAAGACAAGAGCGCAACAGTTATACACGTCCATATAACGCCGACTACACACGTGGTAGTATGTTTTAATGGGAAAGTATTGACAGGATTAAAAAGCTAAATAACTGAAATAGGAAAATTACATTCATTAGAGGTTCTGAATTTTGGTTTTGATTACTTTTCAATGAATCGCCTAGCCTTACTAAGCGGTTATATCTAAGGTTATATATAAGTTTTTAAAATTAGTCTTCCCATTAACACCATTATATTGTTCAATCAGACCCGCAAACGCTGCATGAACAACAAGTCATTTCCAATCATATCGTGATGGAGGCACGGCCTCTGCCCACACATGACTTTCCTCCCATTCATTCTCAATTACACCCCCACCAAACTCACCGCACACTTTAGGGTGTCTGTTAAAACTCAATGGGTTCGGTAGGCGAGAGGGATGCGGACTCATGCCGCAACTTTACCTGCTGGTGTTGCTGTTAGACAATATTTCTTTAGAAAAACAAGTGATTTATACACTTTTTAATGTTAGATTTTGTAACATTTCCGTTATTTTGTTATCATACTACAAAAATTTTCTCATCCATTATTTTAAGGAGACACTGCCTCCTCCTCAGAAACGCCCATGAATCTTAATGTGCTAAGGCTTAAGTGTGTAAAACATAATTTGATCTTAGGGTGAAATAAGTTTCAGACAGTTTCATGAGATTCACCCCAAAGCCCATAAAATGGCGCTTTTCCACTGAGGTTTAGCGGGTGTTGTTGTGGTTGATACTGTTACGGACGGCCGTCTCACTGTAGGTTTATGGGGAGTTGAGTTTCACTGGTGCTCCCTCTCCGTCTCTCACCTCAGTGTCACAATTAGCCTGCCTGCACAAAGGGAAACCAGGCACAGGAGCCCAATTTAGACCACAATAAAGTCTGGAATGACTCGACCCGCACTGTAATAGGAGTCCCACCCCCCTTCATTTACGTGCCAGAGACGTTCCTGGGACTTTGAAGACGCCGAAAACCCAGCAAAAGGGGGGAAAGGCTAAAAATCAAAGGAGGGACTCTTAAATTCCATGAGATTCCTCCAGATGTTTTGAAAAATATTTGCTGAAGCATTCCAGATGTGCCACCGATCACTTCCCCCGGCTAACCGCTTACTTGCTCTTTCTTATTCGTTTATTCTTTCCACGTTTTGTCTTTTTAGCACTGCAAAGAACTCACAGTAAACTGTGAACAACAACACTGCATAATAGATGAGAAAAAAGGACTAGAACCAGAGAATACGCAGTGTTGCTTTAAGTCTCAAAACTGTCTGAGGTGAATTTTTCTGATACTGTAATGTTCGATAGTGCTGCAGTTCCACACCACGCTCCTGTGTGCCAGTGCTGCACACTTAACAAAGGCTACGACCTGGCTGTGACCCATGACCTTGCTCACAAGTGCTCTGTGCTTGGTTGTTCTGCTTTAATCGCAGCTTTTAAAATGAGCCGTCTCATTCAAACAGTGCCAGAACGTCACACGCCACACACCTGTGTACAACTAACCAAGCCTCCAGCGGGTGCTCAAGCTCTGATCTGGTTTTTACAATGTGAAGCGGTCTCATGTTACTTGTTCTAGTCTGAAACAGAAGAAACCATCCTAAATGTGACACTTGAACTTGCCGGGTGCCGTTCCTGCAGGCGCTGGAATGTAAGCCTTCTGGTATGCAACAAATTGACGTGAAAGAAGCTGCCAGCGCCTGCCCGTCTGCCTATCTGTCCGGCTGTCTTCCTGTCTGTATTGCCTAACTCCCTGCAGAAGATTTTGCCACAGGCGTTCTCAAACTCCACCGTAAACACGTTTCTCAGCTCAGACCGCTGCCTAACAAACGCTGAGTGGAAGCTGAACTTGCATTTCCAATGCAAACAACTACACAGGGATGACTGCCAAACCACAATTACCTCCCACAACGCATTGAGGGCTTAAATACTCTACCTATCCAGTATGAGGCAGAACGTCACACGCTCACACACAATAATGATTCTTCAGAAGATTCTTTTGAACTCTATCTGACATCAGTTTTAAAAATAGCAACAATTCCACTTGGATAATAATCAGAGAGAACCACTTATTACAAACATACCACTTGATTTGATTTTGTCCTGGGAATAAAATGGTGTAGAAATCATTTTCACTCAGCTAGTACATTTCAAAAACAATCACAAAGAAATGCCATGTAACACAACTGAATTAAAAATAAAACAATTTGTGTAAACATTCTTGTAAACTCAATACTTCATATAAAACTAATATTTTATATATAAAAAATATATATATATATATATATATATATATATATATATATATATATAACAAAATAATGAAAATATATTACAAAATCTGTAAACCCTAATATAGTATTAACCATGTTTTAAATATATTTAATTGTAATTAATATATTTTAATTATTTATTATTATACCATTATAATAAATAATGAAATCATAACATATTAAATAAAAATAAAAACATAACATAATATAAATCAAATTTAAAAATACTCATTTATAAAATAATGAATATACAATTTTAAAATACTGGATACATCATTTAAATTAACATTTTGCAAAAAATAATTACAAAATAATGAAAATATAGTACAAAATAATTACAAAAAAATCGAACATACTATAAATAATTTTTTAGATATTTCTAATAATAATAAAAATGATAAAATATATTAAATAAAAATAAATATATAACAAGCATAACAAACCATTTTTGAAAAAAAACGAATTTATAAAATAATGAATTATATTAAATAATTTGAAAATACTAGATTAATAAAATAAACATTCATTTAAAATTATGAAAAAATATATAATAAATATTTTTAAATAATTTAAAACACTAACTAGAATGAACTAAACAAAACTTAAAAATTACATATAAAATTATGAACAAATCTTTAAAAAAATATTTTGGCTAAATACATATTCACAATATAGACCAATTTTTTACAAATTTGACATTTTGTAAAAATAATAATAATAATAATAATAATAATTAAAATAATATAATATATATACACAAAACAAAATAATGAAAATATATTGCAAAAACCCTAACATATTATACCATTTTTAAATATTTATGACATGATAAAAATATTCTATATATACATATAACATAAACTATATTTTATAATGCTCATTTATAAAATAATGCATATTATTAAATAATTTTAACGTACAAGATTAATAAAATAAAAAATTTTAAAATTACATAATACAATTATGAGAAAAAAGTTAAATAATGTCTAAAAGCAATATTTTAGATATATATTAAAACTTAAGAAACATTAAAATATGCATATATATTACTAAAAATCATTACCACCATGTCTTGATAGAAGGAAAAAACTAATTTTACAAATTCAACCTCTTTTTACAAGCTCTCACAGCAGTGACACAGTCAGAGATTCTATCATGTTTAAACAAAATCAGCCAGAGGACATTAAGGACATTCCTCATCCTGAAATAGAGTTCAACAAATCCACACAGGTTTCCAAAAATAGGGAAAACCGCCAAACAAACAAAAATAATTCCTCAGTTTTACGGCTTAGTTTTGTCTCAGCACTAGAATCACTTACACACACATACTGTACACACTCCCTGAAGTGATAGGAAGTAACTGGCTCGCACACCTCCAAGATTAAAAGGCCTCTCAGCTGGAGTGAGCAGCAGCTCAACAGCCACTTGACAAATTGCAGTAGCGCTCGCAGCAAATGGGTAATAAGAGGCGCGCTCTTCTGCCGTTCGAGCGAGAGGAAGGCAGCGAGGTCAGAAGGCACCAGAGCACCTTCTCACTGGCCGGATCTGTGAAAGAGACACCATCTCTGACACGTCCCATGACTTATCTAAAGAGTCAGAAATGCGCCCACACTCTCTCTCCACCACCAACTTATACCTCATAGAGACGTACTCAGCCGTAGCAGGGAGGGAAGCGAAATCTCTGACGTGACTCCAAGTACATTTGAAGCCCAGGTGAGAGTCTGGAGTTTACGTGAATAAACTGTAAATCACTCTGCAGACCCGACTGTAAAACAAAAAAAACAGGGCCTTGTTTGGGCAAAACATGGATTGTGACGGTAAAATCACACCTGGCTTAGAGAACAGTGTTCACGCTGCAGTTGCCATTTACTTGCACACAAATCCCTTCATCTTATCTTTGTCATCATATTTTGGTTGGTGTAACAGATATGGATTATCATAATTGCAATCATGGTTCTTAATCTGCTGGGTTGATTTAAGCTCTCCAGTGTAAGCTGTGGCATTAGTGGACAGAGCACGCACTAAACACGCAGTCCAGAACACTAAAGCCCAGTGATTTTTATTTCCGTTACGATTGATACTTGTCAGATTGCATGATATGAGTCCTGGAATCTTGAATATGCTAAAGCAGAGTGTATCATATTCATCTCAGGACTTCAGACACAATTTACAAAGTTCAACTGGGCGATCAATCATGTTCTAACATCCTCATTAACATGCAAAACTCAACTAAGCAAGTCTTTAGAATAATGCTGGCAATGTTTTGCATGGAATAATAAAAAGAAAGAGTCTGGAGTCCATCAGATATGTGTGATAATGGTAAAACTGAGGTAATTTTACCATCACACAAACACACACAGACAAAAAACCTTGTATCAACATTTACTAGCCATCATGATTGTATCAATCACACTATTTTTAGACATTGTGGCTGCATCCAAAAGCTAAAAAATGCTGCCTTCGGAGAATTCATTCCAAGGTAGAGAGGAATCAACGTCCAAATACAATGTTAGCTTCGCTTCCTCTCTCCTGAGATGCCTTCAACTGATCGATTTTTTAAGTCAGCAGCATAGATGTATCCTTCACTACCCTTGAAATGCCTCAAATCTGTGCGTTCGATTTCGTGAGTTAAGTACAAAAATAAAAATGGTGTCCTAAAGTTGCAGTTGGTGGCCAGGTTGTGTGCAAAAGTAGGTTTCTGACCAGCTTTTTCCATATTTGATGACATTTCTAGTGAGAATATTTGCTTGGTTATCACCAAAGCTCTCTCCATTTGGTTGTAGAGCCCTGGGATTTTCTGCGATGCGGAATACAGTCATAAAAATGGAATTTCCTGTATAAAATATGTCACTGAATTTGCCAAATTTTGGATGAATAAATCAAAAGTAGGTCAGTACACTTCAATCAAAATGCAATATGGACTAGTGTCTGTCAATATTAGGCTGCAAAACTAATATTTAAATAGGAATCCTGCATGTTCTGCATGTCTCTGCGTGAATGAATGGCGCAAACGCACGGTTTCTTTTACTATGTACAAATTGAAGTGTGACACTCACTGTGTTTTTAGCATCTGCCGCCTCAAAATATGAGTACATGCACACAAATATAATTTCTGGAACTGCTCTGAGAGTCACTTCATGAGCATTTTACTGTTTCTTGTGAGAAAAACTACAGTTTTGTCATATAACAGAAACTTAAAGGTTTTCACAGCAACCTGTCAAAAAAAGTTTAGTTTAACTTGAAGAAATTGTGACAGGATCTTAATGTAATGACAGTACTACTGTTAAAATTTTTAGTAAAACATTATTTTTAAGGAATATTTACCAGAAAAAATTTTGCAAGAATGTATTTATTTACCCCCAAAATTTAAATATATTATATCTGATAAAAGTAAATAAAATAATAATATATTCGTTTTTTACATTAGTTTATACAAAATCAATTATTTGGAGATGCTTTTGATTAGTAAAATTTTATGAAACATTACAATAAAATCCAGAAAATTAATGGAAAACACAAAATTTGGTAAAAAAAATAAAATAAAACAAAATTTGAGAAAGGGCATTATAAATGTATTCTTTATTAAACTTATTATAAATTGCCGTTACATTGTGTACTTTTCATGGTTTCAATTAATTAGACATTAATTAGAAAAAATT
The DNA here is from genome assembly GCF_049309525.1 of Garra rufa. Lineage (NCBI taxonomy): Eukaryota > Metazoa > Chordata > Actinopteri > Cypriniformes > Cyprinidae > Garra > Garra rufa. The sequence continues at coordinate 27,626,793 of NC_133379.1, forward strand.
TAAAAAATGGAATCCAGAAAAATTAAAACGGTAAAACGGAATTTGGGAAAAAAATAAAACAGATTTCATACTAAGCCTGTCGCAATAATCAATATATCGACTATATCGAATATATCGATTGCACAATATATGTGACCCTGCACCACAAAACTACTCATAAGGGACAGTTTTTAAATGCTGAGTCAGCTGAATAAATAAGCTTTCCATGATGTATGATTTGTTATGACAGGATAATGTTTGGCTGAGAAACAACTATTTGAAAAATCTGAAAACTGAGGGTGCAAAAAATCTAAATACTGTGAAAATCATCTTTAAAGAGTTTTAAAATGAAGTTCTTAGCCATGCATATTACCATTAAAAATTAGGTTTTTACATATTTACGGTAGGAAATTTACAAAATATCTTCATGGAACATGATCTTTACTTAATATCCTAATGATCTATTATTTTGAGCCATACAATGTGTTTTTGGCGATTGCTACAAACACACCCGTGCTACTTAAGACTGGTTTTGTGGTCCAGGGTCACATATGTACATGATGAAGTCAGCTGCCTAAGCTTTCGGACGCAGCGTGTCAGACATTTGTCAGAAAGTGAAATTCGCTGCAAAGACAACTAATCCGCCGTCTGTAAGCATGTCACATTGAAGTCACAATGTAAAGTAGCAGCAGATCTTTTCTTCATATTCTGTTATAAATCCAAGCGTCACAAATTATTATGTTTTACAACAGCAATACTATATATATTATAGTCACTTAATAATATCTTGTATTGTGTTCACTGCTCAGAATGCACCATGCCACATCCTGAGAAGAGTCACAGACGTCTTGGTTCACACGAGGAAACCTATAAAGTCATCACTGTGATTTAAAGCGATCTAAACCATGTGTCGCTCCGCCTTCATAAGAGATAGACGACTACTTCACATTTCTGTCAGTGCATTTTAATTAACGCCTGTGTGATAAAGGCTAATGTCAGTGTGCTGGAATATGAATTCTACACTAATGGTTAATGGCCTGTAGTTCTGACACACCGGGTGTGAGATCAGTCCCAATAATCTCATTGGTTCAAAATCCCACATGTCGACATACACATTCTGACTGGGTGTGACAGTGCACAGCGTTTACACTTTCAGCGTGGACAGAGATTTGCTTGTCGCTTGAAACTTATCAAGTTGTGCCTGTTTTGGATTAAAAAGCATCTGGTAAATAGCAAGAAACTATACTGAATAAGAGAACAGAGGGGTGCCAGATGCAATATTGATTCATTCGCTGAAATCTTGCCTAAAGCGTGTGTATGCAAAACCTCACACAAGTTTGCAGTGAATAAAAAAAATAATATATATATATATACTTCCTGTGTAGCCACAGCACATATTTGGCACTGCCCGGTAATAGCTAGCACATAGTGAGGTGTCAAAAAGCACTCTACAGTATCTACCTTAAAGCTGATGTCTTAAAGCAGTGTATTTGACTCCATGCAAACACATTTGATTGCTCATTTTTAGAGATTTGACAAGGAAATGCTGATTTTTCTTCCAAACGATCATCAAACTACTGTTCAAAACATGAGTCTGTAAGATTTCTTTCTAAGGATGGATTTTTTAAAATTAAAAATACAGCAAAAATAGTAAAACACTGAACTGAAGTAACTACAGTTCTATTGGATGTGTTTTAAAATGTAATGTATTCATGTGATATGCTGATCGGCAGCTCAAGAAACATTTTTTATTGTTATTATCAATATCCAAGCTGATAACAATTGTTGTACTTTTGCAGAACCATAATTCATTTTTGATTAACAGAAAGTTTAAAATAATAGATTTTGTATTTTTTGGTGCTGTGCAAGGATTAATCGTGATTAATGCTGGCAAAGCTGAATTTTCAACATTCAGTGTCACATGATCCTTCAGAAATCATTCTAATATGCTGATTTGCAGCTAAAAAATGTATTATCATCATCATTATTATTATTATCATCCAAGCTGATAATTATTGTACTTTTGTGGACAGTTTAAAATAAATAGCATTTAAAATAGCTTTTTTATTCAGGTATTTGACAAGAAAATGATGATTTTTCTTCCAAAAGATCAGCAATCCTGATTTACATGCACTACTGTTCAAACCATGAGTCTGTAAGATTTTTTTTATTTTTTAATAAAAATAGGGTTGCATTTATTTGATCAAAAAATAATTTGTAAAATATTACTACAACTAAAATAACTACATTTCTATTTGATATGTTTTAAAATGTAATTTATTCATGTGATGGCAAAGCTGAATTTTCAGCAGCCATTACTTCAATCTTCAGTGTCACATGATCCTTTCGAAATAATTTTAATATGCTGAATTGCAGCTAAAGAAACTTTCATTATTATTATTATCCAAGCTGATAAGAATTGTTGTACTTTTGTAGAAACATAATACAATTTTGACAGAAAGTTTAAAATAATAGATTTTTTTTTTTTTAGTGCTGGGCAATGATGAATCATGATTAATCGCATCCAAAATAACTTTTTATATACAGTATATATATATATATATATATATATATATATATATATATATATATATATAGACATACACACACACACACACATACACATACATATATATATATATATATATATATATTATGTGTACTGTATATTACATATATATAAATTCACACACATGCCTGTATATATTTAAGAAATGTATATATATATATATATATATATATATATATATATATATATTAGTGGTGGGCCGTTATCGGCGTTAACGTGCTGCGTTAACGTGAGACTCATATCGCGCGATAAAAAAAATATCGCCGTTAATCTATTCTCAAAGTTGGGTTGGGAGCTGGGTCTAAACTACGCAAGATATGATGACTTTCACTTTGATATTTTAGCGCGGATGACGTATATCTAGTTGAATTGCAATGTAGGGGGCGAGAACGAGTCTTCAACTTCTGTGAAATTACCACATCAAATGAGACGCGCAGACAGGGATGCAGTTATGAAGCCGCTTCAGGGCAGGTGCGTGCGTTGCTAGACCCTTTTTACTGGGGCACGTGCCTCAGTGAAAATCTGCTGTGCCCCAGTAAAATCTCAAGTTTGAGTTATAATTTACTTTGATAATCCCGAAATAAAGACATTATACTATATGCAACAACTGAATTGACGCTTCTAAAAGCAACGCAGTTTATTGTAAGATGCACGCAGATAGGCTATCCATACCCGCGCGCCTGTATATTTTACTGGAACGCGCACGTCGTACAGCCTTTTGCGCAGAAGTACTTGGTTACACAAGTTTGTATAGTTAATTGTGTTTTAAATGCAATTGTCAAGCAGTTTGTAATGCATTTTGGAAACAGGAGATGAGCCCCTGGTCTAATGCGCCACCTGGCTTGAGAAACCCGTTCTCAAAGACTTACTTTTAGTCATTATTTGGGTAGCACACATATTCTGAATGCTTTCAGAAGAATTCAAATTAGCCATTTTAATCTAGATTAATCTAGATTAATTTCAAGATTTAATCTAGATTAATCTAGATTAAAAAAATTAATCTATGCCCACCACTAATATATATATATATATATGTGTGTGTGTGTGTGTGTGTGTGTACTGTGTATATTTATTACATATATAAATTCACACACATGCCTGTATATATTTAAGAAAAACATGTAATTTTATAATATATATATATATATATATGTGTGTGTGTGTGTGTGTGTGTACTGTGTATATTTATTACATATATAAATTCACACACATGCCTGTATATATTTAAGAAAAACATGTAATTTTATAATATATATATATATATATATATATATATATATATATATATATATACACACACACACATACACACAAAATACATACAACACACACACACATATATTATGTACACAAAATCTTTTATTTCGAATGCAATTAATCGTTGCCCAGCATTTTTTTTTTTTCAAATTCACTGTTGATCAATTTCAGCATTCTTATTCTCATAAATAAAAGTGCTCATTAATTAAATCGCAAAATTTTGAATGGTAGTGTAATTCATAGGTAAAGGAAAAATGTGTTGTGTGCTCTGATATATTAGCTGTGATGCTCATGTGGAGGATGTAAGATTGAATCTCTCATTAACTTCTTTCTCTCATTATCCATACTAACAAGCAACTCAAATGGAGCTTCTATGAAATCTGAATGAACTTCACTTACCCAAAGCTGATTCAACAAAACTAAAAAAACGCTTATCTCTCTCATCAGCTCCTTTTACATAATCACTGAAGCGCACATTATCAGTCCTATCAAACCGTGATAAACGTATATACAAGGTTCACAGTATAACATCCGTTATGGTTTATCATCTGTGGTAACGTTGTGAAAACTCAATTCTAGAAGTCCAAAGCAAATCCTCCAGCTGATAAAACATATGGGGAGCGAAGGTCAAGGTCTGAGGTTCACAGTCCACCGCTCCCCTTAAAGATAAAACACTCGCCACTGTCGGGGACTGAAAACTCACAAATTATTAACAAGGGTTTGACGCATGGCTATCATAAACAACTGTTTTTGCACACAGCAGTAACCCGATTGTGAAACATAGTATCGTGGTTAAATTAAATCTCAATCCTGGACTGACTGTCGTGATATGGAGCGTAAGTGTTTCTGAATCATATACTTCTAGGATTGTGGATCTCCACTTCTCTGTGAAGTTGGTGGACATCAACAAAAGATCTGCTGGTAAATGGCCTTGGGAGAGCGCTATCCCTTTAAGCCATTAACATTCTCTATAAAACTTCTCTAGTAAAAATGACAGCTGCAGACCGCTCACAAAAGGGGGCAAAAAGCATCCGGCAAGAAACCTAAAACTGCCCTGCCGTAAAAAAAAAAAAAAAAAAACTTGTATGGGTTTAAGAGGTAAACAGCCCACCCAGCCCCCTAATCAAAGCTCTTTTAACCTCGCAGAACCACCTTTGTTCCTAAATTACGGCTGACAGAGGAATGCACCCCCTTCAACTATGAATGTCACTTTCTCATCAAGACCATGAACTTCAGTAAAATGGGCGGGGAAAACAACACACCTCCTGTCAATCAAAAGCTCCGCCTCCAAACCCTCAAAAAGGGGGTCAAATGAAACGTGGTTTAATTTTATAGAACAAATGGACCTTAAAAAAGCAAGGACAAGCCATCTACATCCTGTGAATCTGCTCACTTAATGATCTACAGATAAACAGAGAGCGCTTTCAGAAAGTGGAATACTTCTATAACGTATGTTTTTATGAAGCTTTTAGTCCTTAGTAGAGGTCGACCGATAATGGTTTTTACCGATACCGATAGCTAGGTTGGACCACACTGGCCGATACCGATTAATTAACCGATAGTTTTTGAAAATAGATACTGAACGGCAACAAAAATACTGCTCTGCTAGTTTTAAAAAAGTAATAAACCATACTTTGTAAATTAATAAAAATATTAATTTTAATTATATATTGATCATTAAAGTTATTTCATAGTTCATTAATGTTAACAAAAAAACACCTTAACAAGGAACAACACTTCTATTCTACAGCTTTCATCAATCTTAGTTGATGTTACAAATGGGCTCATTGTAAAGTGTTATTTCATATTAACAGTAGGGGTGGGAATCTTTACATTTTAACAATATGTAAAATTGCAGTTTCTATGCTTTTTGTTTATATTTGGAATCTCTGTATGTTAGTACTGCCTTATTAAAATTAAGATTCAATTTAATTACGATATTCAATAACAACTAAATATAACCATGCATCACATTCTCAGTTTTCAATATTACTGCACATGGCTACATTTTCATATACATTTTATATAATTTATTTTGAGCAAAATTTACTTTATTTTTTTTATTATATAAGCAGACTACTTTTAAACCAATTACTTATTTAAAATAAGTGTTCTTTAAGTATCCAAAAGTTAACAGACAATAGTTATTTTTTCCTTTCGTTTGATTATTACTGATGAGATCATTGAAAGTGGCTGCTTTAACAGGCTGCATTCAAACGAATGCACAGACCTATTTCGATATATCAGATGCCCTGCTCTGAAAACATAACTGACTGTGTGTACATCAGTTTCGTATAAAAGTATTCGAAATGGCAAGTGCATTTAACCGCATCTGCAATCGAGCTTTTTAGGACGAACAAACACAAATTGCAAGTGAAAGTCTGTCAGTGCGCGAGTTTTGTGCATCTAATATACTGCATTACAAACGGCAGAAATGAAGGCACATGTAAAGTAAAAAACTGCGGGTGGAAGCACGCACTGTCAAGCAATGCGCACGAGTCTCAAAGTGCAAATTCTGTGCAATGAAGCCAGCCGCGTTTCAGGCGCTCACGAGTATTATATGCGGAGAAAAACACAAGCTCCTTGAAGAGAGGGTTGCGATGCATTGGATGCAGCGCTGCGTTGCGCGGAGAACTCGCAGGTATTTAACACACACATGATGCGTCGTGTAGTTCAAGCAGAAATCTAAAACAGTTTATTTAATCACCAAATGGGCAAATGTTTACTTCAAGAGTGATCAAAAAAGCGGCAAAGATTAGTTTAAACAACAGATCAAACGGAAAGAGAAAGTACGATTTATATTGTTGTAGCCATTTAAGAAAATGTGTTATCTGTTTTACATTTGTTTAAATATTATTTGTTTGTGTTTTGTTTCAGTTTAATCTGTTAATTACGAAAGAAGTTTGTGTAATTTGTAAATGTCATAAAGGACGTGGTATGAATTGGACGTGGTATTAGACGGCAATACGCCGGGAGAATTTGAGAGGGTCAGACACAATTGTTGACCACTTCCACCTTTTTATTTGAGGAAAATCACTTTTTAAACGAATTTCGTTTTGTATAATTTTTATCTTAATTTTGAATACATATTTTTGTTGATCAGTTATTAAAATAAAGTAAGCACAAGGAAAATTGCATTGTGAAATAAAGTGCGTAACAAGATGCAAACCTACCATGCTTCCGCGGCCTGAAGAAAAGGCTAAAACATAAATTATAGCTCTATATGAAGCATACAGACTCTATTAGTCTATTACTTAAATGCACAATCTTCCAGCAGGGTCAAGCCTTTATAAACATTAACAACAATTTGGGACAGATATGTAATGTAAAACTGTGAATGGCGCGCTGTGGCGCAGCAGGATTCTGTCAGCTGAATGAACACGGTTTGCTTTCTCACATCAAGTCTTTAAATCTGCAATTTTGCTGGCTAGGAATATGACCAACTGGATATATATCAATGCAAATATATGGTAACAATCCTGACATTTAACATTGGTGTCTGACTTAACCTCTCATACTCTATGACAGCAGAGCGGAGCATGAGCAGCTTCAGCAAAGAACGCAATCCGGAAAAACAATCGGCATGGATTTTTGCCGATAACCGATAGTTCAGCCAATCAACTATCGGTGCCGATTAATCGGCAAAACCGATACATCGGTCGACCTCTAGTCCTTAGTGTGTTCTTCTGTGATTTTCATAAAAGGGTTCATTAAATCTTTGTGGGCAAAAAAACAGACAAATATGAGGTATTTAGCTCCTGTGCCTAGGGCTGGAAAAAAATAATACACCCAACCTGTTCTGCATGCTGCGCAAAGAATGAAAACATCACGAGTATATCTAGCGCTGTAATTTGAAACTCTGCTCAATTACCTCCACAAAAGCATTTGTACATGTAAGTAATCATTCATGTTTAAATAATTATGTGTCTGAATTTAGCAGGCCAGAGTGGTGCTTCTGCTCCATGACACTCAACCCATACAGCAGAGAGCAGGAAATAGCACTCTGCTTGCAAGCAGCCACATGCTTTATGTGTTGGAAATCTTGCGTTAATGATTTTTTTTATTTTTTTTGGTCTTTTGTGATATGCTCAATATTTTATTAAATATGCTCATTTAAATAGAACCTTATGTACAGAACAAATTCTTTTACAATTTATTTTTAACATTTAGATGTTTTTATTTGTTTAAATAATTATTAGGGTTAAATGTTATTTGGAAATATTTTTTTAAAATGGCTAAATGTTTTAGTAAATGTATAAATATATCTTTTTAAAATATTTAGATGTTTTTTTTTTTCATTTGGAAATATTATTTGAAATATTTGGATGTTTATTTTTAAAATAAATATTCAAGGTTAAATGTTATTTGGAAATAAAAATGGCTAAATGTTTTAGTAATGATATAAAAATATATATATTTTATATTTTTGTATAATTATTTAGGGTTAAATGTTGTTTGGAAATATTGTTAAAATGGCTAAATATTTTAGTAATTATATAAAAACTATTTTTTTATTATACTTATTCAGGGTTAAATGTTATTTGGAAATATTATGGCTAAATGTTTTAATAGTTTTAGTAATTATATAAAAATATTATTCAAAATAATATGATTTTAGATGTTTTCTTTTATAATCAGGGCTATATGTTATTTGAATATATATATATATATATATATATATATATATATATATATATATATATATATATATACTTTATTTTTTTATATCTAGGTGTTTTATTTTTTATATAAAAATAATTATATCTTCTAAAATAATTATATCTTCTTTTTATATAAAAATATATCTTCTTTAAATATTTAGATGTTTTTATTTTTTATAGAATTATTCAGGGTTAAATGTTATTTTAAAATCTTAAAATGGTTAAATGTTAATTATATTATATAAAACATACATTATGTTTTTAAATAATTATTCAGAGTGAAACGTCTTTGGAAAAAAATAAAAATATAAAAAATTGTTTTAGCAATTATATAAAAACATATCTTAAATATTTCAATGCTTTTGTTTTTTTAATTATTCAGGGTTAAATGTTATTTGGAAATATTATTAAAAACTGCTAAATGTTTTAGTATTTATATAAAAGGATATCTTTTTTAAACATTTAGATGTTTTTCTTTTTTAAATTATTCAGAGCTTAAAGTTAAACAATCTTTTTATTTATAAAAAAAAAAAAAGGTTCATACATACTATTTTAGACATTTTATATAATTCTATTACGGCAAATAAAATTAAAATATTTTTTGACCAAATCAAAGACAAAAGCTTACCGCAATGACTAAATTATCCTAAAGTGCAGATTATGTGAAGGATAAAGCACACGGCGCCAATAAGAAGTGTTTACTAACAAACCTTCTGTTACTATTAAAATACATGCCTACGGAAAAAAACATAATAACTATAAAGCCACAAATTAAATCCAGCTTTTACATTAAAATTTCCCAGCACAAAAAGCCACATCCAAAGCCTAAACACACCTTCACAAATACTCTATTATGTTGCTTAGCTCTGTGGCTTTTCTGGTACTGTTCTGGGAATATTCGGGGGTTTCGGGAAACCCGGCATTCCTGCTGTCTCTCATCTCAGTGAACCGGTGGGGTGATGATGTATGTCAAGGTGTAACACGACTCCCGCATGAAAGAGCTACAGACACAATAACAGTCCTGCCTATATTCCTGAGTGAAAGCGCAGAGCATGCTGGTTATTCTTACAGTATGAGGGCCTCTGTGTGCATACGAAATCATGTGCGACTGCTCAACTTATCTCCGTGCATGGCAAGTAAGCTCATATGCATAAGAGAGTAATGTGCATCATTTATTGAAGAACATGTTCATTTAGCAAACCACATACTCGTGTGAATAATAGGCGTGTTTGAGGTGTATAAGACAAATGCAGGTTATTAATTATTTTGAGACGTTATATATCACGTTATCTTAATCTCCTGTCTATTTTTGGCATCGCGCAGATATCACATTATCTCTACAGCCGCAAATTGCACAATGATTTCATAATCGCACACTAACCGTTGGAATTTAAGGAGCTCTGATCTCTGAAGAAAAGAAAAACATATAAATGAAAATCATATAAATACTGGCTTAAGTAATTTTACAAACAAAGGAAAAGTCTGTTATCATTTATTCATCCTCATGTCATTTTACACCAGTGTGACTTTTTTTTAGAATAAAGTCAATGAGGGCTCTAGTAGTCAAGCTGCAAAATAACAAATAAAACACCACAAAAGTGGCTTTTCTGAAGCCATACAATAATTTTATGTCATACAGACAGGATTTACAACCTTAACATCCGTCCCAGTTCTCTTTGAATTTTCATCAGAGTTTGTGAGAAAAGTAGCAGTGAATTGTTTTGAGTCTGATCTTTTCAATGAATCAGCGGCTCCGCCGATTCAAAGATCTAGTCGCAACATCTCAAAAAAGGAAAGATTATCATTAAACAACAACTTCTGTAACAATTTTGATCTGTTCAACTCAGTTCAGAAGATTTGGAAAACAGCATATGACTAATTTAAACGTTTTATGATTCTTTCATGGTGCTTTTCTGTCCTTAATTAATCCTGCAGTCTCCGATCCCATGTGACCCTGGACCACAAAACCAGTCTTAAGTAGCACATGCATATTTGTAGCAATATCCAAAAATGCATTGTATAAATCAAAATGATCGATTTTTCTTTTATGCCAAAAATCAATAGGATATTAAGTAAAGATCACGTTCCATGGAGACATTTAGTAAGTTTCCTACCGTAAATATATCAAAACTTAATTTTTAATTAGTAATATGCAATTTTAAGAACTTTATATGTACTAAATATTAAGATAGTTTGCACCCTCAGATAGCAGATTGCCAAATGTTGTCCTATCATAACAAATCATACATTAAAAAAATGGACCTGTATGACTGGTTTTGTGGTCCTGGGTCGCATATAGAAAAGAACGGCGAGAATATTCTTCCCAAATTTACCTTTCATGTCACACAGACTAAAAGTTTGAAACAGGGTGAGTAAATAAAAACTATTTTTCATTTTTTGGTGATCTATTCCTTTAATATGATGGACTAACATCATATGGAAACCACACCTACATTTCGCCTCAGCCGTCGATTAAAAAAAGGTCATTTTTGAAACACCCGCAACGTTTGTTTCTCGGATACCAAATCAGTTTATCATTAAATATAGTCGCTTTAAATAGATTTCAAATGAATGAATGCTTTGCAAAGACTTCAGTCACTCCTTAGTAAACTTCTCCACTTCATAGAAAATGCCAAAGTTTGTTCAAGTTCACTTATCAACTCGACTGCTATCTCATACATGAACGGTGTTCGCGGCTTTGTTTGAGACCAAAGTGCAAGGAAAATTGATAAAATGTTTAATTTTTAAAATTACGGATGAAAAAAAAATTAGCTGTAGATAATAACGCCTTTTTCTTTCAATGACATGAAAACGGTTTGCAATTTAACGGTAATAAATTCATACGACGTCCGACGATTTAAAACGAGTGTGTTTCTTTTTAGACTCTTTTTACATTTTAGACTCATCCACGATGTTGCTCTGCGTTTATAAATACGAAAAACCATCCACACATGCACACTCGTCTGCATTTCCCTGTATTCCAGCCAGGAAAGTGATACAAATGATGCTCAACTCTGCAACACAGCATTCAAAGCACTCGCGACACTATGAATATGTCAAACGATACTGCATATCAAAAATAAAACATCTTATGAGTAAGCGCGACACTGAATGAGGTGTCACTATCCGAACGCGTGCCACCGCGTTTGCACGCCCAACTTTTGTGTTTACCTTTAGTTTGATTTAAAAACAAATGCACATCGTGCACTTGACTGCTGTTTACTATTGATTATGATTGCATTAGTTTCCATTCTCTACGAACGTAATCCTCCAATACAAGCCCGAGTCGATCATGAGCGATCTAAAGCAATTCCAGTTTTCTTCTTCTTCTTCTTCTTTATAGCGTTTTTGTTTTTTTCCCCTGAAGTAAATCATAAAACTCTCTCTTGCATACCACAGAAACTCGAGTGGAAAAATAAACATCTTTTAGTAGTCTGAGGGTAAACTTACCCAATGACAAGAAAGGTTTGGTTTCCATGTCTGGTGGGTTAGCTCATGCCAGCTGACGCGCCCGCGTTGTAAGCTGTCGGCGTCCCTCTCTGATGACAGTACAAGACGGATCCACGCGGTAAAAGTAAAAAGCTTTGCGATAGTGTCAAATGTTCACTTTATGGCACTACTTCTGTTTGTTCACGCTTCTGCTCGTCTCAGTCTACAACTCTCCAGTCCACACTACTGCAAAGGGACCCAGTGAAGGGGACTCCCACTGACGCTCACGCGGGCACATTTAGCAGCGACGCGTGAGGGAAACGTTAACCCCTCCTGCGCCGCTCTGCCCACAGCATAGAGGCAGTTCGGAAGAAAAAGAAACTGTGTTTCCTTGAATAAAGAGCATTGCTTGCACATGTGGTAGAACAAAGAGCCTCTAGAGTGAGCACATGTTGCCATTAACGAATTACCAACCTGTCGTTTAAATTGACTAACACTAAGAAATTACAGAGCTACAGAGGGATAGATGTACATAAGTAATTAATTACAATGTAATTATTAGGCTATTCCTTAAAGTATAAATCTCATCATTAACGTTTTTAAGAATTTTTTAAAGAGTTTTTAGAATTTTATTCCAAAACAATAATTTAAGGCAGTGATTTAAAAATATATATTTTATTTAAACAATTTTATATTTTATGTATGAACTGATGTTCAGCTGTTCTTTTTCCATAGTAAACATATTTTCGGATCATTGATCATCAAAGCTCAGGAAAACTGGTCACAGACGCGAAGATGTATGTTTCATTTTAAGCTGATTGCTCACTAAAAAAACATCATGTTTTCATGCCATTTAAAGTTTGATTTTGACTTGACAAAGTGGTGATATATAAGTTGTTTACTTACTTTTCTTCCCATTAAAGTCACGCATGAAATCAAAATTAAAGTTTTTGGGGTTTTAGTATGAATGTGTTAGCCTTAAGGTTGTCTGTAAGCGAGTGTGTTTCAAAACAATGACAAAACTCGCATTTACAAGATATAAGCATTCAAAACTTACAGTCACTTCAGCTTTTCATCAAACTTTCTGTCCAATCAAATCCTCTCTAGAATCCAAAGCGTCCAGCCCCCTCCACTATACATAGACGCTGAAACTGCAGCTGAAATCAGTCACTTGTTCACAGAATTACTATTTTCTGTACGGTGAATGACACATAGTGCACTATATAGGGAATAGGGAACGATTCAGATACTGTAGTGTAAATATGCTTTCTCTTGGGGCAAAAGGATGTCTAGTTAACCATCGGAGACACAATAGCATGGAATGGCTCAAATGCGTGAGTCGGCACAGACCATAAAACATATCAGAAACATTGGAATGTTACACAGAATGGTATACTTTATAGCGATATAAATTAGTTAGTATTTATAAATATGGTGGGACTGCCCGCCCTGTCTTCCTGTTTCAGTTGAAATTACTTCAACACAAAGAATAAAGCTGCATGTTTAAAAGCACTTCAGTGGACCTTAAAGGCCATTATATTGTTCATTCAGACTGATTCGCGATAGCGGACGCACACAAGAGGCGGGTTTTAGCATATGAACCAATCATAGCCGATCATAACCAGCCATATCGAATCATATCGTGATGGAGGCGTTGCCTCCTCTCAGGTAACTTTCCACCATCTGTTAAAATTTATTGGGCTCAGAGGAGGCGAAAAAGATGCGGACTCCCGCTGTAACTTTACCTGCTGATGTCACTGTTGGACGATGTGTCTTTAAAAAAAAAGAAAAGTTTTTTATGTCATATTTTGTAGCATTTGTGATGTTTTTTTTAGGTTATTTTATTTCACATTTATGAAATTAATATACTTTATGACAACTAATGTTTTCTATCAGTAATAATTCTTCTGATGCATTTACATTTATTCTATGGCTGTTATTTGAATCTTTGTTCTTTAATCTATAGTCTTTGATTATTTTAACTGTCCACACTAGGAGATACATTAGGAGCTCAGTGATAATATGTAAACAGGTCATGGGTATCATACATTATGTTATTTTTTTTTTACCTGATCAAAGCTGTGTTGTGCTGCCCTTGTTTTCTTGAGGATGAGGGGATTTATAAAACAATGCTGTACAAATACTGCTCTATTTGCATGCATTAAAGCAGTGGTTTTCAATCCTGGTCCTAGAGACCCACTGCTCTGCACATTCTGTGTGTCTCCCTTATTTAACACACCTGATTCAGATCATCAGCTTGTTACAGAGATATATTTAACCGAGTGTGTCAGATAAGGAATACATACAAAATGTGCAGAGCAGTGTGTCCCCAGGATCAGGATTGAAAACCACTGCATTAAAGTACACTATTCACACACAAAACTTCACCATGCTGTCCATATCCATGCAATATCTGCCAGTAACTAAAAAACCAAATCAATGTGTCTGCTCCAGACGAATCAGACTTGCTGCTGGGGAACAGGCCTTGCAGCCAGTTTTCTACAACAGCATGCAACACTACAGGATCCATATTAGCCCAGAGAGAACTAGGTCATTTCTCCAATATTACACCCTGGTCAATTGGATACCGTCGCGCAGCTTTATCGTAACTTCATACGGCTGTCTTAGCTTGCCAGGGATGTGTCCACTGAGTTGTGAATAGCACGCACATGGAAGAGGCTTTTTGGTGATGTATTTTAGACTTTCTAGCAGCGTGAGTTACCGTGGGCTAAGACGAGATGTTGGCGGTCGTCCAGAAGCAGAATACTTTGGAAGTTTTTTGCAAAGCTCTCTTATTTTGTTCAAGCAGATAAATGTATATATACATGCAGTCCTGGAGCCATCCTGGGGGCCTACGAAAACACTGCATCGCTCGCTGAGCGTTTGAAGGTGTTCGCCGCAGTTCGACTGGGGGAATGATTCATAATTAATGCAGCGCACTGCGCATTAGAGATCAAAGCCGTTTGTCTATGCTGTGCAATAAACCTAAAGCAGCCGTGACTGGGCTCAGATGAGTGTGCGTGGATGTGAGGGACACTGGTGAGTGTTTTCTCCCTTCACACCCTCCGGGTGTCACACAGACTAACAGTCTCTCCACCGGGTAGTCAGATCAGTAATGGCAGACTTTCACATTTACTATGGACTTCAAGATGACTTGATGTGCAACTTCAGATTGTGACAAGTGTTTATGAGCTGCATGGCACGGGCCGATCTATATTCGGAAAGTCCAATGTGGCTATAGTTATGGTCACACTGTATACTGTTTAAATGAGGCATGTTAGTGTCTATGTTGATGTATATTATGGCACAAAGGCCATGGACGCTTCTGGACACCAGCTGAACCTATAAATCAATGACAGTAGGTGATGACACAAGCCACGAGCCATTGCACACACATGTACAAATGTATACGTGAATTCATATGCAGTCTACATACAAATGTTTAAGTTGATCTGAAGCAGAACGAAGGCATAAATTTGGTTTATTATCTAAAGCCCAACTCGCTTTTAATGTTTCCTATGGAAGCACAGCAGGAGGAAACAGTGCAAGCAATCTCAAGCTTGACCAGTGAATGTAATAATTATTTTTTCAATCTTATTTTACATAGATGTAAGAACGATAATCAACAATGCCCTGGAAATATCAGAGAGAACATAGCAAGCGAATGTGAAATTGGACCTCTGCATGTGCAGTCATGTCTCTGAACAAGAGCAAATTGAAAGCACCTCCTGTGCATCACACAGCTCCGGTGATGACACATACAGTAGCCACAAAAAATATTTGCACACTTAAGCTTCGCTTTAAAATGTATGCATGTCACTGTGACAGATAAACTGTCAAAACAAGTGACATTTATTTGAAAAGAAAGAGCACATGCACAGTATTCAAGCAGAATTTGACTGAAGGAATATATATATATATATATATATATATATATATATATATATGCACAGTGCCTTGCAAAAGTATTCAACCCCCTTCAGCTTGAAAGGTGAGGAGAAGAATGGCAGATAAGTGCCAAATACTGATGTTGCTTATGCAATATACTTATTTCAGTTTTTTTATTTTTAATAAATATACGAAGTAGTGACAATTCAGTTTATAATGACGGAGTTGTTTTTTAATAATGACAAATTTGTTTACAAACACGTAGCTTTTCACTTTACAAGAATGAAGAAAAAACTCAATTACGTTTTCGTTTCATTTTTGTTTGAAATATTCCTTTAAGCCACACTTTCAAACCTATAGAAGCCTATTTCCACTACTGAAAATTAAAAAAAATGTAAAAAGGTAATTGCGACATTTTATCTTAGAATTCTGACTTTTTTTCTTAGAATTGTATGGTATAAACTTGCAGTTAAAATATTGATGTGCAAAGCTTATCACATCATACCAAAAAAACATGAGGCTGTAAAGGTGCTTTACGAGTTAAGAGTATGAATACTTATGCTATGTTCTTATTTCAGTGTTTTATTTTGAATAAATGTATGAAGTTGTGACAATTCAGGTTTGCGTTGTCATTATGATATATGAAGTGTAGATTGACGTGCAAAAAAAGTAATTTAAAGCAGTTTAATATAAGGCAGAAATATAACAAACTGTGAAAAAAATTAAGAGGTATGAATACTTTCGCAAGACACTATATATATATATCTCTCAGGGGCATTTCCTCCAGAGAGGCAAGGGAGACAGTGTCCTCAAAATACTATATGAGAAAAAAATAGTAACAATGCCAATTTTACAAAACATAACACCAGCAGGAAAAGTTACAGTGGAAGCCCACGTTTTGCCTCCTCTAAGCCCACCAGTTTAAAGAGACCCCCTAAAGCAAATGGTGGGTTTGGTGGGGGGTAACTGAAAATTAATGAGGGAAAGTCATGTGAGAAGAGGTGATATGATTGGATATGACTGGTTATGATCGGCTGTGATTGGTTCATGCAATAAATCCCTCTGAATGAACAATATAATGACGCTAATGGGAAGACTAAGTAAACATCTCACACACTTAGATATAACCACTTTGTTACATCAAAATAAGGCTTAAAATGGTGTGAAAACATGATCTGTGAGAGTTTTTAGAGTATTTAACTTGGTGAAATTTAAAGTAAATTTGTGTCTGTGACCAGTATTCACAGACCTTTGATGACTGCTGATCTGAAAAATAAAAAATAGTTAACAGTTGAGTATTAAAAAGTATAGCTAAACGTAAGTTCACAAATAAAATATATTGTCTATTATTTTGGAATAAATGTAAAATGTTCAAAAATGTTTTGTTAGCCCGCTCTAGTTTAATTAAGCCAAGTATAGTAAGAATATTTTGTTAGAGTGCCAAAATGCACAAAAATGATAATAATAAACCAGTACTATATAGTTTTCCTAAACTGCAGTGCCACTGACTTTCCCTGTGCGCTCCATGAGGGATTTTGTGATGTATGACTGACCACTGTAGAGGTCCTCTGGCCTGCTGATTATAGAGTGTAAGCACTCTGCCGTGGTTCAGATGGATGTTTAGCCTACGGCTCGCACTCTGTAATCTAAGACAGACACAACACACTCTTTTAAACGCCTCAATCAGCCGCTCTCTCATCTGCCCGCGAGACCTGGCTATTTAATCCTTTTCTTTGGCCTTGATTAATGGCTGCTTGACCCCTGACCTTCCCGCATATAAATCTCCGAAGGGTGTTTTGGGTCTCTTGGGGCTTCTCACTTCAAGACCAATTCTCTCTCACCATCTTCATGTGCAAGTGTTTATAGTGGGGCATCTCTATTGGATTCTTCACGTTTGAATAATGTGTCCAGGCCTTGGGGGGACATCGCCGTGACGACCTCCGCCGAGGTAACAGTGACAGTTTCTCTTTCAGGTCTCAAACGTGGTGATAAATGGAACACGGTCCTTTCGGTTGCCATTGTGCTCGAGCGTTTACAACACGCTCATCCATAATGGCTGTTTGCACTGATGCCATTCTGCCGTTACTATGGGGACCTGGTTCTTCACAGCACGAGATTCGTAAGGATATATAAATCTTTTCCCGACCTACGTAAAAAGGATGAGATGAAGCCTAGAGATGTTGGATTATAGCTGTGGATCCTTTTTTTCTCTCTGGAACAAAACTGATTTGCACGGATTCCAGATATTGAGAAATTCAATCCAAGGTTGATCACACACACATTCCACTGAGGCTAACTGATGTGAGCAGACATACACAAAACCTTCGTAAAGGATGGGTCGAGGAAGAGCCTAGAGGCCTTAATAAGAAAGAAAAAGGGTGAAAAACTGGACTTCTCCCCTTTTTCAGCCTAAGGGATGCTCTGTGGTCAGCAGCGAAGCAGAATGGGTCAAATTCCTCACATACAGGGGTCAGAGTGCTTTCTGAAGACACTGCAAAAGTCAGAAGCTGACTTCCTCTTCAGATTGGCTTTTGCCAACGAAACTGGGAACTTGATGTGCACAAGAAGTATCTACTCAATTAAAAAATTTTATGAATGCTATTGCATTAGACATCAGAATGTCATGTATATATTTTTTTTTACTCCAGCCTTGAGTGTCACATGATCTCGGAAATCATTCTAATATGCTGACTTGCTGCTCAAAAACATTTCTTATTATTATCAATGTTAAAAATAGTTGTGCTGCTTAGTTGTGAAAGTCTAAAACATAAATCTTTTGTAACATTATAAACATACTTATTGTTACCTTTGATCAATTTAATGCATCCTTGCTAAATAAAAATGGCATTGTTAATTATGTTAATTATTTTACCAGAATAAGAGGGATCATACAAAATACATGTTATTTTTATTTAGTACTGACCTGCATAAGATATTTCACATAAAAGACATATACATATAGTCCACAAGAGAAAATAATAGTTGAATTTATAAAAAGCCAACTATTTTTGTGTATTTGAACCCTTTCCAACAATGACTGTATGATTTTGAGATCCATCATTTCACACTGAAATAATTATTTTCGAAACAAAATGACAATTTATATACTTTTTAATCTCAAATGCTCGTCTTGTCTCATCTCTGCGCAGCACATTCAAAGTGTGTGTGATTCGGGTAAATACAGTTAGGGTACGTCTAAAAACTCCCATCTCATTTTCTTACCTAACTTCAAAATCACCTTAGATCGCTGCAAAAGTACCGACATAGTGTTTACAAAGTGAGTATTCAAAGAAACTCAAACGCCCTTAACAAAAAAAGGTAAAAACCGCATTGTAGGACGAATTTGACATTGAAGACATAAACGAGATGGGAGTTTTTAGACGTACCCTAACTGTATTTACCCGAATCACACACACTTTGAATGTGCTGCGCAGAGATGAGACAAGACGAGCATTTGAGGTTAAAAAGTATATAAATTGTCAATTTGTTTCGAAAATAACCGATTGTTTCGCTAGATAAGACCCTTCCTCCTCGACTGGGATAGTTTAGAGCCTTTTGAAGCAGCATTTAAAGTGCATTTCGGAAGTTCAAACTTCGGGGCTCCATCCATATCCATTATAAAGAGAGAAATCCTGAAATGTTTTCCTCAAAAAAACATAATTTCTTTACGACTGAGGAAGGAAAGACATGAACATCTTGGATGACAAGGGGGTGAGTACATTATCTGTGCATTGTTGTTATGAAAGTGAACTAATCCTTTAATGCATCGTGTTTCCTTCTGAAGTATCAGTGAACATTTGAACCTTCTGTGATAGTTGTCCTCAGTGTGAAAAGATGGATCTCAAAACCATTAAGTCATTGTTGGAAAGGGTTCAAATACACAAAAATGCTGAAAAACCAAAATCATTTGTGGTACCTGATGGAAACACAGCTGTGGATCATTCAGATAACATCACAGTATTAAAAATCAAGTGTATATGAACTTTTGAACAGAGTCATTTTTTTTAAATTAAACTATTATTTTCTATATAATACTACATGTAAACATCTTTTATGTAAAATATCTTATTCAGGACAGTACTAAATAAAAAATAACATGCATTTTGTATGATCCCTAAAATAACATTTTGCAGATTCTGTAGGGTGTATATAAACTTTTGACCTAGCATTATTTGTTTGCAGATGCCAATATGATTTGACATTTTTGTTCTGATGCAATGAAATTCATACATTTTTAAGTAAGAATAAAATATAAATATCTGTGTTGTGGCCATTGTACACATGTACAGCACAAATATGCATTTCTATACAGACTTACTGATAAAGTATACAAAACTGTGCACCAGACGTCTGACTTAAACTGTAGTAGATTTAAAACTGGAGTATAATCTCACATTGCAAATGTAGAGGCTTTTCATATTAAATTAAACAGTAAAGTACATCAGAATGACTGACAACCACATGCAGCTTCCGATGTGTGGTCAGAGAATCAATAAGCAGATGAGAAGAATTTGCATGCGGAAAAATACCCAGATTGCTCTAATACCACTGAATGCCAAGAGACCGTTTAGACAGCTTCACGACGATGGGGGCTTTCATTCAAATTGGAATCCGTTTGAAACGGTGGATTTATCTCGTGATCGTGCGGCGGAGATGACAAGACGATGGAGAGCAGCTGAATTGAGAGGAGAAGAGATGAAATGACGGCCCTACAGCTCAATATTTTCATAGGCAATTAGAGTCCACTGCTCTGAGGGCAGTTATCAATATTGAGGCATTACATCACAATCGCTCTGCTGGAGCAAGTGAGGACTCCACTGCAGGGATCCACCAGAACGCTGGCATACATCAAGCTTTAAATCCCATTACACAGATATTGGCTACATTCAAATTGGCACCGTGATAAATATCTGACATCTCGGTTTATTGCCAAGGCAAAGAAATGGGAATCATTTTCTCCTCAGAGTCCGAGATGCTGTTTTTACCCAGAAAGAGGGAAACTTTCAAAAGGAGTCAAGAAATGGGACTAGGGTGCTTGAAATGTACAGTCAAACCAAAAATTATTTAGACACCAGATGTTTTAGTAGTGATTTAGTAGTGATTTAAGTTTGACCTCAACATGTTTTGTTACATACCTTTCTATCAAAGTTATCTCACATTATCAACATGAATTTGTTCTGACACAGTTCTTGTCATATTTTATTACCATTTTTTAAACTATAGCGAATAAACTGTGATAATGTGAAATGTTAAAGTTGTTTAAATAAATTTTGGTTTGACTGTAAGCTAAAAGTGTTTATACTGTAAATGTAAAATATAAATGGAAGAGAAAAAAATTGTTGAGTGAAGTCATTATTTTAGTTGTCTTTGCACACAAAAATTATTCTCATAATTTCATATGTGGTAGTTACATTGCCGTCTATGGAGGGTCAGAAAGCTCTCAGATTTCATCAAAAATATCTTAATTTGTGTTCCGAAGATAAACGAAAATCTTATGGGTTTGGATCGACATGAGGGTGAGTAATTAATGACAGATTTTTTTATTTTTGGGTGAACTGTCCCTTTAAGGGAACATTTAATTTGATCATTTTGCAAACGTCATGGGGATGTTACTTTTGACTGTTCTTAATAACATAATAATGTTTTTGTGAGAACATTTTCAGAACATTATAAAGACAAGATAACTTTAAAAGAATATTCTATTTAACGCTACTAGAAAAACTTTAAGAGAACCTTGCTAGAACATAGGTATAACCAAAGTATTCATAATGTTAAACAAAGTTCAACAAATCTGCTTTTTAGAACCATTGTTACCAATAAAGAACCTTTATTTTTAAGAGCGTGTAAGTGTCAAACCTTGGCTTTTTACAAGTGTTACATAACATAGAAATTACTACAGTTCAATATTCTCCACAAAAGACAGAACAGGTTGTTTCCATGTGATTTCTACTATCTTAATTTTTATACCAATATCACAGCCGAATAGCCTCTTCCATTTGGGAAAGTAGTGGCTGTTAAGTTAAAAAAGTCTCAAACTTCAACAAGTGTATAATTTGGGTAATCACAGCACACATCCCATTGCTTTTTGTATAGGAACTACAAAATAAAACAGAACTGTGCATAAATACACAAAAAAGGGACCAACTTTGGGGCTCACTAAGTGCATATGTGCATATTGATATTTAAATCTAATTGCTTTTTGTTTTGTTTTTTAGCATATTTTATCTGTATGACATATTTCAGAGTGAAAAAGGATCATTTGTAGAGTAAGATTTGGTTTTATTGAGCAAAAATGGATTTGAGGAATGTTTTTTTGGAGGAAAACATTCCAGGATTTTTCTCCATATAGTGGACTTCAATGGGAGCCAACAGGTTGAAGGTCCAAACTGTAGTTTCAATGCAGCCTCTACACAATCCCAGCCAAGAAATAAGAGTCTTATCTAGCAAAACGATCTATCACTTTCTAAAAAATAAAAAAAAATATATACTTTATAACAACAAATGCTCGTCTTGCACTAGCTCTGCAATGCACATGCGTGTCTTCACGCATTATGTAATCACAATGGAAAAGTCACATACCAACTTCACATAATATAGAAATTACTATAGTTCTGTCTCTCCACAGAAGACAGAACAGGTAGTTTCCATGTGATGTCTACCATCTTAGTTTATTGTATGCTAATATTACAGCCTAATAACCCCTTCCATTTGGAAAAGTTGTGGCTGTTAAATACAAAAAGTCTCAAACTTCAACCAGGGTGTCATTTGGGTAATCACAGCATGCATCCCACTGGCTTTTGTATATAAACAGACTACAAATTAAAACAGAAATGTGCATAAATACACAAAAAAGAGACTTTGGGGCTCTATAAGACCCTTTAGAGGGGATGCAGGCAACACATACATTTTCCCCGAATGATTTATTTTCGTCTCTGCTGGGGGAGAGCTGAGCTCTGCTGGACTTCAGCTGGAAAAACACAAACCACAGAGAGAGGCGCTCTTGAGTACACAACGGTCACATCATTGAATCACTATGGGGCTCGCTGCTAATGGGCTTCCCTGGGCGACAGATCCGGAGAGTGATGATGTAATTAAAGGATTCTGAACAAACCCACTGAATTCTCAAGACGTGCTTCATTACAAATAATCTCACTCCTTGATTTGTTTACCCCAGATGCTTATTAGAAAAAAAATGTCATTGTCATTACAATGCTAAAAAGTCCAAGTTTGAGATACTTTGCACTCTCTAAATACTATTAAAAAATCCATTTTGAAAATGTGATGTTACTAATCACACAAAAATACACTCATGCAGATTTCAGCAGACATAATTATTCTCTTGTGTAAGGCCAGACTAGAAAACACAGTCCACTTGTAGTATTAAGCAAGTCTTGCCAAAGAATTTATTACCTCGTAATAATTTAAACTAATCTGTTCATCTAAGCACATGTTTGTGCCCATTGCCAGATTAATACTAACTGAAATTTGATACTTAAAGTATATGTCTATTTTAGCCAACAAAATCACAGAAAGTTAAGTAAATGTGAAATATACAAAGGCCTGTGCTCTAAAACAGTTATCATTTGTTTGTGTGTATACGTGTGTACGTCTCAAGTCACTTTCCTATTGTGATTTATAACTCTTCACAGCCTGCTCTCTCTTGTTGAGTCTCTCTCGCTCTCTTTATCTACTTCTGGTCAACCGCCACGGTGAAAGCAGCTGCCATGGCCAAATCTTGCAACCATAAATCTGGACACTTCCTTCCACTGTCTCCCACTTCAAGGGGAAGCCTGAACTGTTGCAAACATCATTAACCCTTTTCCTCCCCATCCGCAAGGCAATGCCCTATCCGCCACTAGAAAAACGCCCTGCAGAAAAACCCATATGAAGGGGAAGGCTGGGAAGACAGTAGGACAGTGAGGAAAAGAGAAGAGAAGTTTTCTCAAACCCCTCCCATTGGTTCTTTCCAAAGCAAAAAATGTCCAAGAGCAGCAGGCCTCCAGATAATTTCCCATATACTGTTTCCTAAATACCACAAATGACGTAAATCTTTAAGAATGCCAACTTACACACCCTTTAATCACCTACATAGGCACGAAAAGAAGTTACCGTATCAAAATCTCTAATTATTTTCTAAAAAAAAAATCTGTGCATATTATTTTTTTAAACTAAAGCCAATAGTTTTATAGCACATTTATCCATATGACATTATCATTTGTAGGGTGGGACTTGATTTTATTAAGCAAAAATGGATTAGTTTGTGAAAAATAGACAAAAGTGTGATTTGTGTTTTCTCCTATGCAAGTTTAAAAGATTAGTTCACTTCCACAATGAAAATTTCCTGATAATTTACTGACCCCCAAGTCATCCAAGAAGTTCATGTCTTTCTTTCTTAAGTCGTAAAGAAATTAAGGTTTCTGAGTAAAACATTCCAGGATTTTTCTCCATAAAGTAAACTTTAATGGGTTGAAGGTCCAAACTGCAGTTTCAATACAGCTTCAAAGGGATCTACATGATCCCAGTCGAGGAATAAGGGTCTTATTAAGCAAAACGATTGGTCATTTTCTTAAAAAACAAAAAACAAAAAACAATTTATATACTTTTTAATCACAAATGTTCACCTTGCACTTGCGCATTGCGTAATCACGTTGGAGAAGTTACGCAGTTGGTTCTTCGTGTGTGTACTTCGCATCAAAAAGGTAGGGTAGGGCGAAAAAAGTCCATCTCATTTTCTTCTCCAACTTCACAAAGGGTCCAACGTCATTGTTATACTTTTTTAGGGCGTTTGACTTTCTTTGCACATTCGCTTTGTAAACACTACACCACTGTTGGTACTTCTGCCAACAAGCTACACTCTTAAAAATAAAGGTGCTTTGAAAGGTGCTTTGAAAGGTTCTTCACAGCGATGCCATAGAAGAACCATTTAAGGTTCCACAAAGAACAATCCAGTCAAAGGTTCTTTAAAGAACTTTCTTACCTTTATATTATCTGAAGAACCTTCTTTCGCCACAAAGAACCTTATGTGAAACAGAATGGTTCTTCAGATGTTTAAGATTATTTATTTAACCATTTAGACAAAAAGAGTTCTTCTATGGCATTGTGAAACACCTTTATTTTTAAGAGTGTAGTGCAAGACAAGCATTTGTGGTCAGAAAGTATACATTTTTATTTCGCTAGATAAGGCCCTTATTCTTTGGCTGGGATTGTGTAGACAGGGTTGCCAGATCTTAACAACAAAACCCGCCCAATTGTTAATGAAAACAAGGCCAAATGTGTTTCGAGGGGGTCCCCTGTTAAAAATCGCATTCAGGGGGTTAAAATACATGTTTTTTGGCAGGGTTCCACTGATAAAATTTGCAATCCAGGGGCTAAATATGACCTTATTGGGTCGCTTCTAGCACTGGAGAACTGCAGACTTGGCAACGCTGCGTGTAGAGCCCTTTGAAGCTGCACTGAAACTGCAATCTGGACCTTCAACCTGTTGATTCCCATTGAAGTCCACTATATAGAGAAAAAATCTGGAATGTTTTCTTCTAAAAATTTCTTTTTGACTGAAGAAAGAAAGAAATAAACATCTTGCATGACTCAGGGGTGAGTAAATTATCCGAAATTTTTTATTCTGGAAGCGAACTAATCCTTTAATGAACAAAGAGTATAAGTTATTCATACAGTAGGTTGATTTTCCTATGAACTGTAACTATTGTGGTGTTTCATTCATGAATAAATCAGTGTTTTAGAATGAATCAGGTGAATAAATGATTCATTAAATTGTATTGCTAAGAACTTCATTTGGACAACTTCAAAGGTGATTTTCTCAATATTTAGACTATAACTAACAAACCATACATCAGCTTTCACATTTCGGATGATGTATAAATCTCAGTTTCAAAAAATTTACCCCTTATGACTGGTTTTGTGGTCTAGGGTCACATTTATACTATAAATACACACAATTTAAGTAGTGACTGAATCACAATTGCAGTTAACAATGTCACAAAACCTCCTTTGCATTTCTTTGCAATATTATCAAAAGAGCATCTCTAAAGACTTCTGTTGGCCATATCAAAATGGGTGACATTACACAGCAGCTCCATAAGGCATTGGCCCGAAAGCGTGCGTTTCTTCTGAAACGAACGTGTCTTTCTTTACAATGGCAGAGGGAAAACTTTTCAAAGGCTTTCCATGCACAGACGACTCCTGGCTGAGTGAAATAACTGTCCCAGAATGCCAATTTGCAGCTTGAGGAGCATATTTAGATGGGGAGGAGGTGGGTGCCTGAGAGGCTTGGAATAAAGATGTGTTGTCATTGAAACGCCCAAATGCATCTGTGAAATCTGAGATGAAAGGGAAGAGGGGCTGTCAATCACACCCCAGTCCTGCCATGAACTTGAGCACAGCTCTTCAGAAAACCCAGCCTTCAACCTCTCGGTTTAAGAGCATATGCGTTTTTTTCTTCTTCCGAGATATTCTTGATCTCATTTGGGCCATTTAAGAATTCATGCAGCCAGAAAGGGTTTTCTGAGGTAATTTCAACATCTCAGTGGAGAATAAAGCCAACGGATAGCAAATAGTAAATCGTCATAAGCAGAATAGTAAGTAGAATAAATCTGTAATGCTTTATGATACTGGAATGTCTTCATCTATAATGAGAGAAGCATATCACCTAAAATATGCCCATCTGAGCTCATATACTGAGTCTGCCAGTTTAAACATATGATAAATTGTACTACATAAATACTCTCCCTCAAGACATGTTCTGACAGATGCTTTTTAGCTTCTACTCAGTGGTTTTGGATCCTGAAGCAAATAAAGCCAGCCGAATAGCTGAAAATCTGCATATTTAAGGTCTTGGCAGCAGTTACGCTGTCATCCCGTCTGAGAATTCAATCAGGTGACATTCAGCATCGCCTGTGAAGTTGTTTCTGTCACCTTGCGTTTGCTCAAACTAAAACAATGATGTCATGTTTTTTTCCCGCTATTCTCACAAGCATGTCGGGAAAAACTAGCCTGACTTCATCATTTCCCTCTCGGCACCCGGCGTCTCTCTCACCCAAAACTGTTTTGGAGGTGCCTGCGGTCATTACGTCACACAAACAGACTTTCAATCAAAACATAACTGGTGGTGGCACCTGAAAATACGGTTTAATAGCGCAGCCCGAGCCCGATGGGACCGCGACCCAGAAAAAGAATAAGATAAACAAGCCCACAGAAAAATAAATGACAAGCAGGGAAAAAGAAAAAATAAAGCTCCTCATTCAAATCATATTTAACATGGATCTTATGTCTCGACACGCTTGCTTAGCAGAGAGGAGCTGAGCTTCTAAAGCAAGTGACAGCGAGATGGCTTAATATGACTGATTCCCTCTGTTGTGTTAATGTGATTCGGCTCTGGCTTGCCAGCAAACACAAAAGGAAGAGTGAAAACGCTAAGGCGATGTAAAGTTCCCCTCACGCCGATCACAAACCAGTTTGGCTGCTCAAAAAGACAACCACAGTTGAGCAAGAACGAACTGTGGCGAAGAATAGTTCACCACAAAATTAAAATTGTCTTCTTTATCATTTTGTCTATCCACCTTATTCCTAAACGCAGACTTCCGGTTCATTATCCGCTATAGGAAAATAACGAAGTGTTTAAGTGTTTACACTACAAACCAGTGTGTTCATAATTCAGATAATACATTAAAATAATATGGTAAGACACACCAATTTGCAATATCAAGCAGCAAAACAAGCTGTTTTGTACAGCTAAAAATAGCTGGATGAGACAAGAATCCAGACTTATAAAATGTACAAATGGCCACGCCCACTCTTACGGGAAAATTAACATGGATACAGTGAAAGTCAATGGGGTCCAAACAACACTGAAACAACATCCACAGTCATGCAGATTTGGAATGACATGAGGGTGAGGAAATGACAGAAATTTCATTTTTGTGTAAACTATCCCTTTAACATTGTGTTTACTTTACTTATTTGACTTATCATGTGTGTGTAATTTGTTTGCCAACAGGGGTGTTGTTTCACTGAGCTGTGCCAATCTGAGGACTCTGTGCCAACAGTTGCAGCCGATTGTGTGCATGTTAAAGCAGGTGTGTTACACGAGTGTATCTGATGGTTAGATGGCGAAGAGTGATGAGCGGGATTGATGAGAGTGACACAATAACACCGCAAACTCCACCTGCCACTGCAGAGCACTGCATCTGCTTAACATTAGCATCTCCCTGATCTCCAACCGCCTTCACAAGATGTGAAAACACTGAGACGCATAAACACATTCCTCCAGGAAATCTACTTCAAATCACTACTCTTTCTTTGGATTAGAACAAAAAACAAAATGTTAATGATATGTTTAAAAGATGGCAAGACAAAACGCTAAATGCTTAACTGACAGCAAGACACAGCCTACAGAAAACAGCAGAAAGGCAAACCTGTCAGGAGAAACACAAAATGGTCGATAGATGCGAAACATTCAATGTTCTAAAAATGGCAAACAAATGTGTGCTAATACAAAATGTTTAACAGATGATGAAACGAAAACTGTGGACAAAATAAGAAATGTTTAACATTGCAAACTGCAAAAAATCAGTGTTGTCAAGTCTGTGGTTTTCCCGCAGAATTGGGCTAACACTGTTGTCGCTGGTTGTTTTTCATGTCCGCGGGTTTAAACGTAATGTAATGTGATATTTATCCCCTGGAATTTATCCCCTGAAATTTCACCAAAAAAATGTACTCCACCAAAAAACATGTATTTTACCCCCTGGAAATAAACAAAATTGGGCTAGTTTTGAGTAGCAGTTGGGCAGGTTTTATCGTGAAAACCTGGCAACCCTGATTAAAATACTTTAAAAATATAAAAATAGTTTTAGATCAAAAGATGAAAAAAAAACTGTTTAGTAGATGCATAACAAAATGTTCACATAAAATAAAAATTAAAAATGCTAATAAATCCACAAAATATTTTGATAGACAGCAGATGTCTAAAACACAAAATGTTTTAAAAACTGCAAAAAGCAACCACCTGCAAAAACTCCAAATGTTTTAAAAACATTAAAACACAAACATTACATTTTTGACAAATAGTAAAACAAATCACAGACAAAACAAACTGTTTACAACCACAAAAAATGCTGCCAATAAGAAAATGTTTTAAAACAATGCCTTAGAAATGGGAAAACACAAACCATCAGCAAAAACATGAAATGTTTTACAGACTGCAAACGACCCATTTTGGCCAAATAGTAAAACAAATTGCAGACAAAACAAACTGTTTAGTGGTTGGATTTTTTTTAACAGCACCATGAAAATTGCTGCCAAAAAGAAAATATTTTAAAAGACAGCTAATCGCTAAAACACAGAATGTCTTAGAAATGGCAAAATACAACTGTCTGCAAAAACATAAAATGTTTTACAAACTGCAAACAAAAACGGCCATGAAAAAAAAAAAAACAATGCCTGACTGATAGAAAAAAAACTAAATCCCAGAGAGAACAGAAATCACGAGCAAAACAATTTGTTCGGCGGACATAAAACACAAAATGTTTCAAAAAGAGCAACACACAAACTGCAATGTTAAACAAGAAATGTTTAACATTGCAAAGGGCAAAAAACATACAAATCAGTGCTGTTGCCGCAGGTTGTTTCTCATGTCAGGTTTAAGCGACCCCAATAATGTGATATTTATTCTTTGGAACACAAATTTTGTCAGAGGAACACCGCCAAAACGCACGTATTTTACCCCCTGGAAAGTAATTTTTACTGTGGGACCGCACCTAAACATGATTTGAGTAGCAGTTGGGCAGGGTTTATTGTGAAAACCTGGCAACCCTGATTAAAATACTTAAAAAATGGAAAAATACATATAGAAAAGAAACTATTATAGATCAGAAGAATAATTTTAGATCAGAAGATGAAAGAAAAAAAAACCTGTTTGGTAGATGCATAACAAAATGTTCGCATAAGGTCAAAATAAAAACAATTGTTGATAAATCCACAAAATATTCATCAGACAGCAGATGTCTAAAACACAAAATGTTTTACAAAACGCAAAAAGAAACCACAAAATGTTTTAAAAACATTAAAACACTAATGGCAAAAAGAAAATGTTTTAAAGCATAGCCAATTTCTAAAACACAGAATGCCTTAGAAATTGCACAACACAAACCATTGCATAGACTGCAAACAAAAATGGCCTTCTAAAAATTCAATGCTTGACTGATAAGAAACACGTAAATCCCAGACGAAACACAAATCGCCAGCAAAAACAACCTGTTTGGCAGACACAAAACAAAATGTTTTAAAAACAGCAAAACACAAACTGTCTGCAAAAGCATGAAATGTTTGACAGACCATCGTCAGAAAAAACACAAACCATTTGGTAGATGGCAAAACAAATCATTACAAACACAAATGCTTAGACTACAAAATAAAAATGGCTAGCAACAATGTCTAACAGATCTCAAAACACTAATGTTTAGCAATTTCAGTACAGCCATATTCAGGTGATGAGTTAACGTTGTCTTTGCACTCATAACACATAGGAGTCAAAGAGGTTTTTTTATTTATTATTATTTTAAAAGAAGCCCAGTATAGTATAACTCTCTAAAGCTCCAGAGGGAAAGAAAGAGCCGTGACTTCAAAGAGAGCTCATCCGTCAGGCTTCCTGGTGTCGACACGTACCTGCTCTTATGGACAGTGGATGTCTTTTACATAACAGCTGAAATTCAAAAGGCAAAAGACTTCAAAAAAGCTGCCAGTGATTCTTTTCATCCTTGGCTGTCTCTCCGTCCCCTCAAACCCCTGGCTACATAACAGATTTTGAATCGGTAATATCGTTGGCTATCTGATTTTCCTTTGGAGGGGCCCCTGTGCTTTTTTCCTACTCTCTCACTCTCTCCTTCTCTTTTTCTGGGATTCTGCCATTTTGTCAGACTTGTAGAGGGAGTCACTGGCAGGCTAACTTCTTAACACAGTGGGTCAGGGGCAGGTCAGCCCGTAGAAACCCCAAAGATGATCTTCTAAGGGCAGGAGAACCCCTTCAGTCCACCCCCTACACCCAAAGCCACTTCTGCTCCACAAAACGCTGGCCTTTCTGCCCTCCCGGCGCTGGGGGTCATGCCTCTATTGGGGGAGACACTTGGCCCACTGCAGGGGGTCAGCTATCCTTTACAAGGAGTCTTGTCATGGGCCTGGTGACTAATAGGCAGATCTCACTGACAAGAACTGATGGGCGCCCCTGAGGCCAGACTCTACAGCCGATCTAATAAGACCTCTGACTCCGTTATGTCGTTTAAGCCTCCGTTGAGGCTTCAGGTGAAACAATTGTGACTCAAGATGCAAGAAAAATCACTCGGGTATTAGCATAAACGCTCGCTGATAAAAAGGGGCAGGTCGTTTTAGCGAACCGCTCGCTCGTCTTTTGAAATACCTCAGCTCCCGCCATGCCCAGCGCAGATTCCCATTACTCACCGTGGCTGGATGTATGAACAAAAAGACACATGGTGAATGGGCAAAACTAGCCCTGATAAAACATTAACAAGACTGGCGGTCCTACTGAGGGGGGATTTTGTTCTCTCAAAGACAGAGTGATCAGGATCGATCCAGCCTTCAATTAATCTTTAAGACAAGCTTACAGGGATTTCAATAACTACTGAGCTCTGACACCAAAGACATTCCCACACTACGCGACTAAAAGAGGCAGCAGGGCCACTCGCTGTTTATACAATGAATCGGTATATTGAGATGCAGGCATCTATTTACAGGAACAGTCATAGAGAAGAAAGAAGGGGGGAAATGTTATCCGTCTAACTGGAGAAGAAATGTACAGACTGAAATATATGGAACTGAGAATCAAATATGCTGAAACTCATTAAAAGGAAGCTATGCTTCCATCTAAACTTGTTAAAACTTGTGCACCGAGACCTAAATCTAAGATATTACAGGTGAGAAATGGGTATAATTTATCCTGAATAACTATGTTCTACCACTCATGAGAAAAAATTGGACCCCAGTCATCAAACAAATAGGATTTGCCCTGCAGCAATGAAAATCAAAGCAGCAGAAGCAGGCTAATAGATACATAATGATCAAACGCAGAAAGTAGGGGTATTATTTTCAGAAACAGTTTAGCGGAACGCTGAAGGTGTTTTGAAACCAATGGATTTTATGATTAATGTTTAAATCGGCATGTATACCAGTCGAAGGAGCTTCAAAATGCATTTTTCATATCCAGTGTTGTTATAGACACAAACATTAACTTACTCTATTGTTTTGTATAAAGCTACAAAAGTACAATTATTTACGACAGCGTTTTAGTGTCACGTTAAAAAATCAAAAACTACAAAATTAAATTATATTTAATATTTTGATTTGATTTATATTTAATATTTTGAGAATAAAGTCAAAATATTTTGAGAATAAAGTTGAAATCACAAGAATAAAGTCGAAATATTACGAGAATAAAGTCGAAATTACAAGAATAAAGTTGAAATGTTTCGAGAATAAAGTAAAAATTTTGAGAATAAAGTCGAAATGTTTCAAGAATAAAGTAGAAATTCAGAGAATAAAGTTGAAATTTTGAGAATAAAGTTGAAATGTTTCAAGAATAAAGTTGAAATTATGAGAATAAAGTCGAAATGTTTCGAGAATAAAGTCAAAATGTTTCGAGAATAAAGTCAAAATGTTTCGAGAATAAAGTCAAAATTTTAAGAATAAAGTCAAAATGTTTCGAGAATAAAGTCAAAATGTTTCGAGAATAAAGTCAAAATTTTAAGAATAAAGTCAAAATGTTTCAAGAATAAAGTAGAAATTCAGAGAATAAATTCTAAATTTTGAGAATAAAGTCGAAATGTTTCGAGAATAAAGTCAAAATGTTTAGAGAATAAAGTCAAAATTTTAAGAATAAAGTCGAAATGTTTCAAGAATAAAGTAGAAATTCAGAGAATAAATTCTAAATTTTGAGAATAAAGTTAAAATGTTTCAAGAAAAAAAATTGAAATTATGAGAATAAAGTCGAAATTACGAGAATAAAGTCAAAATGTTTCAAGAATAAAGTCAAAATGTTTCAAGAATAAAGTCAAAATGTTTCAAGAATAAAGTCAAAATGTTTCAAGAATAAAGTCAAAATGTTTTGAGAATAAAGTCAAAATTTTGAGAATAAAGTCGAAATGTTTCAAGAATAAAGTAGAAATTCTGAGAATAAAATTTAATTTTTGAGAATAAAGTCGAAATGTTTCAAGAATAAAGTCAAAACCTTACGTGAATAAAGTTAAAATTATGAGAATAAAGTCTAAATGTTCCAGGAATAAAGTCAAAATGTTTAGAATGAAGTCAAAATGTTTCAAGAATAAAGTCGAAATTACGAGAATAAAGTCAAAGTTAAAATTATGAGAATAAAGTCGAAGTGTTTCGAAAATAATATCGAAATTTCTAGCATAAGGTCGAAATGTTTCAAGAATAAAGTCATAATTATGACATTAATGAGAATAAAGTAAAAATTATGAACATAAAGTCCAAATGTTTACAGAATAAAGTCGAAATGTTTCAAGAATAAAATCGAAATTACATGAACAAAGACGAAATATTATGAGAATAAAGTCGAATCTTCGAATACAGTGATCTGTCAAGCCATATTAAAGAGCGTGAAAAACATTATTTCAATAGACATATTGCTTGTATTTCGCTTTAAAATTTACAGATTTTGAAAGCTGTGACTTTAGAATATCTCCTGGTGCTCCCAATCCAGGCCATTTTCATGCACAAAAGGTTTAGAATGTATTATAATATACAGTATATTATAACTTTAATCTAATAATTGCTACGAATTAATTCTTGCAATTTTGACTTTCAAAATTCAGTTTGGAAGAATATATCCTACTTTTTCTTCAGTGTGAAAGCAAGCCTATGGGTGAGACTTCTGGTGCATTATCTGCAATAGGGAAATAACAAAAAGAGTAGAAGAGTAGAGAGAAGCCAGACCCATAAAATTTACAAATGGCCATGACTGCTCTTAATGTTTTTTATGCAGTAAGTAATGCACAACTGTAATACAAAATAGAAGTTTTGGTATTGCACAATTTCTCCATTTCCATGGGTTGAAATGATGATTAGACTCTAACAAGTACTGAGAAACCATAAATAAAAAATTCTGTGCATTCCCATCAGACTCTAGCCTGAAAAACACACAAAGCTCCCCTTTATGTAAAAATGACAATTTACCTCTTGGTTTCTCTTGATCTTTAACAGTTTCAAACTGTGGCCTTCGTAGCTGTTGTCATTCAGAGAACTAAGAATGCAGCTCTACCACATCTTTTATTTAATATATAATATTGTAAGGCATCTTTGTAACAGGATTCTTTGTTCATTTGCCCTCAAAGCAAATAAATAAATAGGAAGAAATGGAAACGTGATACATGCAGAGGCTTAGCCACTATACAAAGGGACGATAATGTATGCTGTGGGATTTTAGGACAAAAGTAATCACATTTACCACAGTTGGGCAGAACAGCAGACCGGAGGAATTTCTATCCAGTGTCCCTCTCGCTTTGTTCAGGACTCAATTGAACGTGGGGCTGTTTGAAGGGCAAACCATATAGAGCTGTTCCATTTACATTCGTTCTCACTGTCACTTGGGTTTTGTGTTTTCAATCAGTCTATTGTTTCTGGCCGAGTTGCGCGCAGCACAAATTATCAAGCATGGAGGAGAAATGATTCCATGTGATTTTTGGAGTAGAGGAGATGTTTTTTTCTGTTTAAGTTATACAGTATATCCTCAGGGATCAGTTGCCACGGTGCAAAATCACACGTACACACAGAATATTCCATCCTGGTGTTACAAAGTCCACAAAAAGTCTGGATCATATGAATGAGTTCTGCATGTACAGTGGGCTCATCACAGTGGGAGAAACAGATCCGCCAGATTCAGGCTTATAGCCACATCACTTAAGTGTGAGAAAATTTACACTAAAAAGACAAGGCACACATAGGTGTGGCAAAACAAACCTAAGGCATAATACTAATTTATGAAACACATTTTTTCAATCAGTTAAAGGCATAGTCAAAAATGAAAACTCCTGTCATCATTGGCATCAAAACTGGTTTGACACATATTAGAATTTATAAATGAAAGAATAAATGCTTTCCATTCCTCAAAAAATCCTAAAAAAAAAAAAAAGTATCATGGGTTCCATAAAAATATTAAGCAAAACAACCGTTTTTAACATTTCTCAGCATATTAGAATGATTTATGAAGGTCCATGTGACACTGAAGACTGGAGTAACAGCTGCCTGCTGAAAATTTAGGTTTCACCATCACAGGAATACATTACATTTAAAAAATAATTTTGTAGCCTAAATAAGGTATATAAGGTATGAAAGCCTGTTTCTCACAATTCTGACTTTTATTTCTCAGGATTGCATAATGCAAACTTGCAGTTCTGAGAAATGAAATCAGAATTGCATGATATAAACACAATTGCGAGTATAAAGTCTTAATAGTGGGATATTCTCACAAATGCGAGTTTGTATCTCGCAATTCTGACTTAATAACTCACAACTGTGTGGTATGTAGTCAGAACTGCGAGAAATTTTTTGAGAAATAAACTTGCATTTTTGAGAAAAGTCACAATTACAAGATATAAACTCGCAATTCTGAAAAAAAGTGAGTTTTTGTGAGTTTATATCTGGTAATTCTGACTTTATTTCTAAGAAAATGCGACTATTTTGCAGAATTGCGAAATCATATCTGACTTTATAACTTGCAATTGCGAGTTTACATCTCACAATTCTGAGGATTTTTTTTTTCATATCTCAGAATTGTGAGATAAAAAGTTGCAATGAATTTTATTTTTTGAGTTTTATTCAGTGGTGGAAATGGGTTTTTCTTAATTCTGATTTATTAATTTACAATAGAATAGAAAAGTCATAATTGTGAGATATAAACTTGCAACAGAGTTTATAGAAAACTTGCAATTCTGAGCAAAAAAGTCACAATTGCGATAAATAAACTGAGAAAAAAGTCAGAGTGAGTTTTTGTGAGTTTATATCTGGCAATTTCTCCAAATTGCAACCTTATTTCTCAGAATTGCGAGTTTATGTGTCATAAAGTTAGAATTGTGAGAAATACTCAGAAAAATAATCTTGCATTTCTAAAAATTAACAATTGCAAGATATAAACTCGCAATTCTGAGAAAAAAAAGTCAGAGTGAGTTTTTGTGAGTTTATATCTGGCAATTCTGACTTAAAAACTCGCAATTGTGTGTTTTGAGAAATATTCTAAGAAATAAACTTTCACAATCACAATTGTGAGATAAAAACTTGCATTTCTGAGAAAAAAGTCACAACTGCAAGAAATAAACATACTATTCTGAGAAAAAAGCCAGATTGAGTTTTTGTGAGTTTATATCTGGCAATTCTGACATTATTTCTCAGAATTCCAAGTTTGTGTGTGTCATAAAGTTAGAACTGCGAGAAATACTCTGAGAAATTACCTTACATTTCTGAGAAAAAAGTCACAATTGTGAGATATAAACTTGCAATTCTGAATTTCTGAGAAAAAAGTCAGAGTGAGTTTTTGTGAGTTTATATCTGGCAATTCTGACTTAATAACTCGCAATTGTGTGTTATAAAGTCAGAATTACGAGAAATATTCAGAGAAATAAACTTGCATTTCTGAGAAAAGTCACAATTGCGAGATATAAACTTGCAATTCCGAGAAAAAAGTCAGAGCGAGTTTTAGTGAGTTTATATCTGGCAATTCTGACTTAATAACTCGCAATTGTGTGTTATAAAGTCAGAATTGCGAGAAATATTCAGAAAATTACTTTGCATTTCTAAGACAAAAAGTCACAATTGCAAGATACAAACTCACAATTCTGAGAAAAAAGTTAGAGTGAGTTTTTGTGAGTTTATATCTGGCAAATTCTGACAATTTCTCAGAACTGCAATTCTGAGAAAAAAAGTCAGAAAGTCAGAGTGAGTTTTTGTGAGTTTATATCTGGCACTTCTGACATTATTTCTCAGAATTGCGAGTTTATGTGTGTTATAAAGTTAGAATTGCGAGAAATATTCTGAGAAATAAACTTGCATTTCTGAGAAAAGTCACAATTGCGAGATATAAACTTGCAATTCCGAGAAAAAAAGTCAGAGCAAGTTTTAGTGAGTTTATATCTGGTAATTCTGACTTTATTTCTCAGAACTGCGAGTCTATATCTGACATTTCTGACTTTATAACTCGCAATTGCGAGTTTACATCTCACAATTCGAAGAAAAAACATCATAATTGTGAGTTTGCATCACGCAATTCTAAGAAAAAAAGTCAAAAATGTGAGATAAAAAGTCGCAATTACCTTTTTTTCATTTTTTATTCAGTTGTGGAAATGGGTTTCTATAATAAGCAGAGGAGCCTTTCAAAAACATTTGGGAAACAAAAATTAAAAAAATCTCACCAACCCTTAACATTTTGAATGCTATTGTAATAATTGTATTATTTTTTGGTGAAGGTGTAGAAGTCCTATTTCTGTCTATATCTGAATACTTAAAACTCACCCCACAGCCACTGACAGGAAAATGCTGGTAAAAACATTTCCTGGAGCTATAACCGGTTAAGTGCTGTTTTGTTGATTTTCTAACTCTGCATTTACTGAATTACATCACATCAGTTGGTTTTCAGACCTGCAATATCAGAAGCAATATATCATTCATAGTTTCCTACTTCCATCCATCCTGCAGCCTGAAAAAGAGTCAATGTCGTCAGTTTTAGTACTGCAGAGTGCTCCTTAATGACCATGTCCATTTACCATCCTCCACTGTGAATTACACAAGCACAACTTGTTGTGGAAGAGGAGGTGTTGGGCGGCCATAATTCACCACACTCTGGCCCCTCCAACCTCGCTCAGCAGGAAGAATGACAGCAACTTGGTTTGTCAGTGGTTCTGTGCATAATTACCGGCAAGATTAATGGTTTACTCACGTCTACGCCGTAATGCCCAGATCAATTTTTCTCAGTGATGAACGACGGTCGCGATGGCACCCTGTCATCACCGGTATGCCTAAGGACAGGGGCTGTAAATCTCTCGCTCAAAGTCACCCTTCCGATTTCACAAAGCGTGAGACCGATGCTCGGTACAGGCCAGTCTTGGCGCTCCCAGAAAGCCCCAGGGCACGTCTACCAATCCTGCAATTAGGAAGAACCTGTTTCCTTTATCACTAAAAGATTAAAAACACCTGCAAATTGCAGAGCTTGTCAAATATTATTAAAAGCACAACACAAGAGACAGCTGTCCGAATGGCCCCCGTTTTCCTTTAATGTTTCACTTTTCAGGAGAAACTGTGTCAAGAACTTCACACTAACCGATGGATTAATATTCCCAATGCTCCTTTCCTATAACCGTTTTTTTTTTTTTTTTAAGATCATTCACAACCGCTAAGCTCTCTGTCAACTCTGCCTCAACAAATATAGTTACCTCACCATAAACTCATTCCAAACCAATATGATTTTTTTACTTCTGGGAAACACAAAAAGAAAAGTTCTGAATGAGGACCTTTTTGAAGCTTTAAAAAGGATACAAAAGTGCAGTCTATACAACTTGTGACCGCAAGGTGAAGACTGACACGAAAGAGAAGAAATTGTTAAATGAAGTCATTATTTTTGTTTTCTTTGCACACAAAACTTAACCTCGTAGCTTCATAAAATTCAGGTTAAACCACTGATGACACATGGACTATTTTAACAATGTCCTCACTACCTTTCTGGGTCTTGAACTTATCAGTTGCGCTGCTGTCTATGGAGGGACAGAAAGCTCTCGGATTTCATCAAAAATATCTCAAATTGTGTTTCAAAGATGATCTTTTGGGACCTTTTTGGTTTGGAACGACATGAAGGTGAATAATTAATGACAGAATTATAATTTTTTTGGGTGAACTAACCCTTTAATAGATTGTTAAGCCACTGGTGTCAAGACCAGTTTTATGAACTTGACCAAATGATTCTTGATGGTAAAAGATTTGACTCAAAAGATCAAACCCTTCATGGATCAGTCAATCTACCTTTTCTATAAACTCTGTTTTATCTCTAAGGAGAGAAGGTAAAGAAGGTAAAACCTGCCTCTTTACAGTCTTGCAATGACGAAAATGAGGTGATAACAAAATAAAATTTGTTTTGAATGACAAAAACTATGACGAAAATCTATTGACATTTTCTTCAAACTAATAATAATTATACAAAAATTTTAGGGAGGGACAATTTGCGAAGATATTCATTCAGAACGAATCTGCCGCATGTTTAAGAGGTTAGATGCGTACATTTGAAATGTATCATAACCTACTGATCTATGACTGGACATAAGCTATAGCATACATTTGGCGCAGGACTCATAAAATGTTCAAAAATGTCAATATCTGGGAGTAAGAGAAGAGCAGACATATGGACAAATTTGACGATACAAAACAGAACTCAATTCGGGACCGTTTTCTGAGTGCAGACACCGAGCCTCTCACACAGTGCACGAGTACTCTTTTAAGTCACATGAACGGAGAACTACATACAAAATGATGTCAAATTGTGTCTTTTGACGAGAATTCATGTAAACACACTCCATTATGTCTTAGGTGAATGTAAACAGCTGAGAGAATATTGGACGTGTATCAGTACATTGCATCCGTGCATTCGGTTTTAAAGGGACAGCAGCCTAATTGAGTTCCTATCGTCTGCGGCATTGATGTTAATCAAGGAACAAAAGAAAGACTGAAAATCACTCATAGCTCTTGACTGAATCACTTTAGCAGCCCTAATAAAGATTCATTTAAATTTATAAAAATAAATATGTCTGCTTGAAAGAATGTGGTAAACAAGTTGTTATAAATAATGCATAATTAGCCTTTATAACCATTGGTATTTCACTGAAAAGAAGACCATGTTCTTGTTTCTTTATGAGCACAGCAGCTGAATCTGTGTCTATCATGATAAAACCTTAATATCAAAAATATTAAATTCTTAATATATGCATTAGACTGTAACTAAAGCCATTCGATTTTAGCTGATTAAATCTACTGTAGATTTAGTCAACTAAAACTAAAAGTAAAACAATATGACTAAAATTAAATGGCATTTTAGTCAGGAGACTATGACTAAGACTAAATCAACATTTGCTGTCAAAATTAACACTGCCTCTTTATTTCATTTTTATTGGTGTCCTGAGATGATTTGAAGGGCATAGCCATGGAAAGGAGATGTGTTGTTTTTATTATGTTGTCGTTACAATGCTCT
Source organism: Garra rufa (assembly GCF_049309525.1). Taxonomy (NCBI): domain Eukaryota; kingdom Metazoa; phylum Chordata; class Actinopteri; order Cypriniformes; family Cyprinidae; genus Garra; species Garra rufa. Next base: position 27,666,835 of record NC_133379.1, read on the forward strand.
TTCCTTTGGATGTTCTTTAGATCCAAAGGTACAGAAAACCACCCTCCCTTTTCTAACGCCCCATTCCTTCTTCCCTCCCATCTCATCTCCTCCAATCTCACTCCGCTTCACTTCTTAAGAAATCACCCTTGCGCAGTCCCACAGGACTGAGATAAAACCCTCACTGGGCCCTCGGCAATGAAAGCAAACGTAACGCTTCTCTTTTTCTCAGCTTCAGGCTCTGGGAGGAAGCCTTGCTCACCCACCACCCCCCAACTCCTGCCTGACGGGAGGTACGCAACACGTGAAGAGCTGGCAACTGCATATGTGTGTGCGCTTCTATACATTCCTGCCTATGCCCTTTAAATTCTAATGAAACGCAGGGAAATAAGCTGTGCTGGCATATTGGGATGGGGGTGGGCTATTAACTCCACACCCGATCGCTATTTGTTTATTCACACATATGCAAATGTTTGAAAAATGCTGTAAAAATGAATAAATGAGGGGCTGGGTTAGATTACACAGAGCGGTAGGCATGGCAGTACATGTCTGGATGAAAACCGTAGCGGGGTCGATCCACGGCCCCGCGGCTGCTGCGGGACGGATGGAAACTGTTTGTTTAACCTTATCTGTGGTTGTAATTTTAGCCCTGTCTGCTGTATGGATTTCCAGGCGGAAACCACTTTTATTGGCTTCTTGTGGGGAGCTACCTTAATAAAATAACATCTAATTATATCTACCAGAGCTGATCCCCAAACATGAAACACAAAGCGACCATTGTTCGAGGGTTTGAGCCAAGACGGAGACCCTGAAACAGTAGCTTATGGTGTCAAAGTTTTTGTTTTAGATTAAACATTATATCTGCTTTGAAGAGCAGGAGATCCTGAAGTCATTATCCAGGCTGATCTATAGGAATACACACAGAAATGAATGCAGACACACCACATACTGTAAAAATCCCTTGCAAGATGATAAAAAGGACAATGAAATAATTCTCTAACCAGGTACAGACAAATTTGTGCATCTTTTCTATACACGTTTTATTATTTTACATCATGATATATGACTGTAATATTAACAGTAACATTTTGAAGGAGTTACTGTGTACAATTTTGATACATGAACACATTTTACATGAGATGTATGTATGGGATGCAGCTGAAATTCATTAAAGGGATAGTTCACCCAAAAATATTTTGTCATTAATTTCTCAGCCTGATGCCATTCCAAACCCATAACACAAATGAAGATATTTTTGATGAAATCCAAGAGTTTTTTGACCCTGCATAGACAGCAATGCAACTACCAAGTTTAAGGTCCAGAAAGATAGTAAAGACATCGATAAAATAGTCAATGAAGCTATAAGAATATTTTTTTGTGTGCAAAGAAAACAAAAATAACAGCTTTATTCAACAATTTCTTCTTTTCCATTTCAGTGCTGCTGACGCAGGAGCCAGCATTCTAACGCAGAACATCCATCTCTCTAAGGGTATGTTCACACTTGTAATTCGGTTTGTTTAGTCCATTTGGTCCGGACCAAAAAATGTAAAATGATACATTTGGTCCTGGTTCACTTAGCATTCACACTGACATTGACACTGACAGTGAACCTAAAGATAGTGAACCTAAAGGCTAACCTAAATAGTGATACGTTCACAACCTGATTGGCCAGGTTGAATGACGTTTATTTCCTGATGGAACCCACCAAACACAACAAACAAAAGATGTGTTAGATCTAAATCGGCATTGCGCAGACCAATTGATTCACCTGGAAATGGACCGAGACCCATCTTTTTAGTGGTCTCAGTCCGCTTGTTTGGTGTGCACCAGGGTTCAGATGGCAGCGTCCAGAGTCAGCACCAGAGTTCATTTTTAATCGAACCAAACATGACAAGTTTGAACACATCAGTTTATAGTTTATATTCTGGTTCAAATAAGTAAGGGTGTGTTCACAAGGGTGTGTTTGGTTCGATTAAATCAAACTCTGGTTCATTTGAGTAAGTGTGAACGCTGCCATCCGAACCCTGGTGCGCACCAAACAAGCAGACAGAGACTGCTAAAAAGATGGGTCTCGATTTGCTTCCAAAAAAAATCTGTTGCAGTTCGGTTAATATGCGAACACAACACAACACAACCAAATACTTCTAACCAAACCAAAAACAGGAAGTAATGACAAGATGCGACACTATGCGACATGATTTCACAAGGGGAACAAGCAGTGTATTCAAAGCAAAATGAGCAGAGGGCAAAGATGGAGCAACGAGGAGGTAAAGTGCCTTTTATGAGCACTTTGTGAGTTCACAGGTGATAAAACTAAAATCATTTTAGGCAACAATGAATGCGCTTAGTTCAGCAGACAGCATTGCATGTATTCGACTTAAAGCAGCACTGAGAAGACCAATCAGTGAATGGGACTTTGATGTCATACACCCGCCGCTTGAAGTCAAACGCACCTTTTCCTTTTGTTTGGAGTGTTCGGTGAGTTCCGTAACGAAATATACGTCATTCAACCCAACCATAAGGTTGTGAACCTATCACTATGCCTTTAGGTTTGGTATCTTTAGGTTTGCTGTCAAAAATGCCAGTGTGTACACTAAGCGGACCAGGACCAAATGTATCATTTTCCTTTTTGGTCCAGACCAAATGAACCGAACAAACTGAACTACAAGTGTTAACACACCCTAAAAAGTTGCAAGTCATCCTCTCTGTTGAAATCAGATGTCAGACATTCTGACAAAGACAACTCTGCTTGTATTGTGCACAAAAAGTATTCTTGTAGCTTCAAAAAATTACAGTTAAAGGACTATTTTAACAATGTCCTTTCTACCTTTCTGGGCTTTGAACGTGTTAGTTGTGTTGCTGTCTATGCAGGGTCAGAAAGCTCTCGGATTTTATCAGACATATCTTAATTTGTTTTCCGAAGATGAAGAAGGTCCTATGGGTTTGGTCCGACATGAGGGTGAGTAAATAATGACAGAATTTTCATTTTTGGGTGAACTGTATTCTGTGCAAACTAGATTAAGCACTCATAAGAGTAATGACAATGTGTTATGTGGACGGGTCTAGTCTGTCATGATCTGCACTAAGAGCCTCTTGTCTCTGAGCATTACTGTGCTCATATGATCATTTGCTTGCTCATGGTACCATGCCAGTTTTGAATAGCCTAAGAGTTCAAGCTGACAAACAGAGAGAGCGACGTGAGAAGCTTGTGTAGTTTTTTCAGCGTCTCCTCTGACTCCTCCAGGCTGATCATATCAAGAGTGAAGACCTCCCTCTGATCACATCTGACAATCACTGGACAGCAGCCAGAGCTGCGCTGGAACGGCTCTCCATTATAACCTCTTCAACAACACAACAGTGTTGTGATTGTGTTTTCATTGTTTTGATTCGAACACAAGGCCTCTAGGGAAGCGCAGTTTTTTGCATGCACTGTTTATGAAATATAAATTACGCATATTTTTTTTACCTCCCCAAAATCTGAAGAAAAAAGGAGTAGCGGTTCAGAAGAATGAACAATATTTATTGAAAAATAGAACTGTCCTTTTTTCTTCTGACACACAGGGAGAGAAAATGAGGGTTTAGAAATGCCGCTGGGTTAGAGGAGTCGGAAAAACCGCATGGTGACAATTCACTTATTTTGTATAGAGAACTTCCAGCCGGTCTATATTTAGCTCTTAAGCACTCTATAATCACTAAGGAGGTTTTCAGCCACATAAAGGAGGATAAGTTCCTGAAAGAAACCCGCACTGCTAAGTCTTCCTGCTTCACTTCTGTTCAACCTTTGACCCCTGCACTCACCTCATTCCTCTACGCATCCACCACATACAAAAACAACACCGTACAGCCTTTTACAGCAAGGATAACTAGCTTTTCACTGCCTCATTCATAAAAGCAGGGGCCTTTCCGCCTTCACCTTTCCTCCGGATATTCCTGCAGTTCAGAATATACACAACCACACCTTGTGAAAAAGCCCTGAATGGGGTCAACAGTGGACTACGCCACATGGAGCACATTCAAGGAAAATGACAGACGTGCATGACCACGTTCAAGTCCCTTGTCTCACCACGGATATCATAAGCATGACTCCTGACAGTGTTTGGACTGGCTAAAAGTAGTAGTGTGACAGTAGCTTAGCTATTTTAAAGTAGTGTAGCTTTTCCATTCAAGAGAACAATATTAATACACTTTAAAAAATAAAGGTTCTTTCTTGGCATCAATAGCCGCTTTTCCACTATCGGGCCGAACCGTTCTTAGAACGGTTGGGTACAGTTCCAGTTGTGTTTCCACCTGAGCCTGGTACGGCACGGAACGATTACAAACCGTTCTCGGCCCGGTTAGACAACCGTGCTGAACCGGGCTGGTAAAATGCGTGTGCATGACATACAGTACATATCGCGTCCAAAAGGACAATAACAGTAGAAGCGGGGCTGTCTACTCTTGCGTTACCAAGGCAACGATTTGACGCATTTGTATTTACATTCCAAAGAGTTCCGTTATCTGCACCACAGTGGGAAATCAAACCATATCTGTGCTGACTGGCCTGGATCGGCACGGAACAGAACGGTTAAGCATTGAGAACGGTTCGGCCCGATAGTGGAAAAGCGGCTATTGGTTCCATGTAAAACCCTAAACATCCTTGAAATCTTTCAAATGCAGAAAAGGCTCTTTATAGTGAAAAAGTAAAATTTTCTTCAAAATGGTTCTTTAAGGAACTGTTCACTGAAAAGTGAAAAAATGGTTCTTCTATGGCATCACAGCAAAAACACCCTTTTGGAGCCTTTATTTTTAAGAGTATATGCAAAAACAAAACATGTGTTTAAGATTTTTTTATTGGTCACATGAAATATTCTAATTTTGTGAAATACTGGATTTTTTTTTTTTTGTCTTTAATCCATAATCATCAAAATTGAAACAAATAAAGGCTTGAAATATTTCACTTTGTGTGTAGTGAACTAATATAACATACAAGTTTCACTATTTGAAACAAATTATTGAAATAAATGGACTTTTCCTCGATATTCAATTTTTTTGGCACATACCTGTATATATATGAATACGAATATATACAAAATACATATAAACATAAACTGGCCTGTGCTATTATAAATACAACGTATATATTAAACATAAACCTACAAAAAAATAAATAAAACATAAAATAAAGTGTAATGAAAAGCTGAATTTTCAGCATCACATGATCCTTCAGAAATCATGCTAATATGCTGATTTATTAATGCTGAAAACAGTTGTGCTGCTTAATATTTTGTTGGAACCTGTGATACTCTTTTTAAGATTCTTTAATAAATAAAAAGTTAAAAAAATAACACAATTTATTTAAAATAGAAAACTTTTGTAACAATATACACTACCATTCAAAAGTTTGTGTCAGTAAAATTGTATTTTTTATTTTTTTGAAAGCAATTAAAAAAAAAATCACCAAGGATGTGTTAAATTGACCAAAAGTGATAGAAAAGGCTTATATTGTTAGAAAAAAACTATTTTGAATAAATGCTGTTCTTTTGAACATTTATTCATCAAAGAATCCTAAAAAAAAAAAAAAAAAAAATCACAGGTTCCAAAAATAAAAAGTAATAAATCAGCATATTAGAATAATTATAGAAAATATTAGAAAAATAGAGTAATGATGATGAAAATACCTTTGATCACAGGTATAAATTATATTTTAAAATTTATTAAAATAGAAAAACATAATTTTAAACTGTAATTATATTTCACAGTTTTTTTTTTGTGTATTTTTGATCAAGCAAATTCAGGCTTGATGAGCATAAGAGAATTCTTCAAAAAAAACAGGGGAGAGTGGGGTGAGTTGTGCCAGTTTTTACTCAAAGTGACTTTATAGTGAAACCATGACAGCAATCCCTCCAATTTAAGCATGTACATATATTTCAGGATGTGGTGCATCCCTGGGAACAATAACTTTGGATCTGAAATAAACTGATTCAGAATTATAGCTTTCAGAAAAAAGTGGTCTTGTGGCACAACTTGCCCCCGGTGCGGGGTAAGTTGTGCCTTTGGGGAGAATACATCGGGGTAAATTGTGCCAGTGATTATTTAAGTAAAAAAGAAAAAAAATTAAAAAAAAATTTAATGTCATGAACTGTAATGCAATATAAAATCAAGACAAATTCAATAAAAAATGACTAATTTAAGGTGTATTTAGATATCATTACCCTATTAAACTATTGGCATGTCATATTTTCTACTTTTTCGGAAAACTAAAAAAAAAACCTCAAATATACAATATATGATATTTGTGAATAATTAGAAGACTGTCTGTCAATCATGTAACATATAATAAAAAAGTGACTTATTATTAAACATTTCTGAACATCCGATTGTGACTTAAGCCACTTAAAAAACTAACAAACGGCAGGTAAATCAAACACTGATGAGGCACACTCATCTCCTTATACAGATTATCCCCTGTGGGAAAGTAGGTCTAGATCAGGGATGACCAACCCTGTTCCTGGAGATCTACCATCCTACAAAGTTCAGCTCAAACCCTAATCAAACACCCCTGATCCAGCTAATTAATTTCTTAGGTAGCATGTGATGATTACAGACAGCTGTGTGGGAGCAGGACTGGAACTAAAGTCTGCAGGTACTGTAGGTAGATCTCCAGGAACAGGGTTGGGCAGCCCTGGTCTAAATCGAGAATATTACTTAGCATCCCACTGGCACAACTTACCCCTGCCCCTTTGGCACAAATCACCCCAGCCCGACAATTTTGAAAGACTAACTGTATAGACTCACTGTGTAACCTACTAAAGCACTAAAACATGTGTGAAATATTTTCAAACGTGTCTATAATTGTTCAAACGCAACAATCAAAAAACCTTGACCATATAAATTTTACTTTGAAAGGCAAAAAACAGTTTTTTGAGCAAAAATGTGCTTAGCTGTCATGCCATGTGTCTCTCCTCTTTGGGGGATAGGTAAATTGGATGGCTCTTCAAAAGTATGTGGTCACATGACCCATTTCTTCTACGGTTTTCTAGAAACAAGGGTGGAACAACTTACCCCCATGGCACAAATCACCCCACTCTCCCCTACAAAATTCTAACGTTTTGAAAAGCAGTGTATGTAACAATATAAAATATATATCAAACTGCTTAAAAGTAGCATTTAGTTTGGCGAGCTAATTTTAAAACAGCTTCCCCAACTTGTGTTTCATGAGTGTGAAACCAAATGCAATGTATGCAATGTGAAGCGGAAACAGGTTTATAACCCTGGCGTGTCTTTATGAGCGCAATTCAAGGAACACAAAGAGTTCTCATCTTGAAAGAATGCTCAGATTCTGCAGACATTTGTTTCCAGGCCTGCTCACCTCGGCCAGTGACATTACACCACCGCAGTGGGTGTGGGAACAATACGAGTGACTTAGCATAAAACGACGAGATGGTGAAATAAACATCACAGCAAGGCCGATGTTTTAACTTGGCATATTGACTTTTGCTATGTAAAGCAACAGTATACCCAAAGGAGCTTCAAACAAACGCTGACACTCTATATTGTTCGGTCACAGCGTGATGTAAATCACGGGGTGAATATTCCCTATTGTGCTGGGACGCGGTCCAGAAACAACCAGGCTACAATGAAGAGGCCTCCACTAATCAAAGCGCAAGAAAATAAACAGTCGCCTATGAAACAAATACTGGATCGGGAACGATCCCCTGATAAAATCTCAGGGTCGTGTATTTCCAGAGGAAGCGCAACTGACAAATGTTGATTTTGCAGCTTGACGGTTTCATCAGCGACTGTTGTCTTAGGCCAGTGTCCCGTTTTATTTATTTTCTTATTGTTTGGAATCCAAACTTTCCGCCTGCTCTAGTTGTTATTGTCCTCAGCAATTTTTATCCAAGCATTCAATGTCACCAAATTGGCCCGGGCCGAGATGAGCGAGTCTCGAGAGTGTTTAGTGTTAAATGGGAGTTTGTTGACTGATGCCTTTTATCTTCTTCCCTTTCTTGGAAGCACAGATGACATGCCCTCAGCAGAACCACGGACCCAAACGTTCCTCTCCATCTTACAAAATCAGCCCTTTTTCTCGCACAAGTTTGTGACAACCGTATCAACGATCTCAGCAGATAAAATCTCGCTTGAAACAGCAATATTTATTTTTCTTTTCCTCGAGAGTCGCTAACTTTTTCTTCCTGTCTTCATTATGCTGTACTCTTCCGAAACGATGTGCTTTCAACAAGTGTGGAGTCAGCTGGGCGGGCTGGATGTGCTAAGAGTTTTTATAGGTCGAATAGTGAAATGACTGAGGAGAAAATGAATGCTATTATTGCAAAAGAGTGGTCAAACCGCTGATGATGGTGGTTTCACTTCAACCCAGTGAGAAGAAACAGAGACAGGCTGACTCATACCACTGCTAATTCAAAGATTTACACAGTGTTGATTCTGAAAAACATACTCAAATTCTCTGTAATCTGCATTATCATCACTTTACATGGGGTTTCTCACATGACTGAAATATGAGTAGCAGAAAAAAGATATCAGATCCACTTTTGATCACACTTTTTGTTTCGAAACACTGGATTCAAAAAGTTTTGAAAATTACATCAACATGTTAAAGGGTTAGTTCACCCAAAAATGAAAATTCTGTCATTAATTATTCACCCTCATGTCCTTCCAAACCCATAAGGCTTTTGTTTATCTTCATAACACAAATTAAGATATTTTTGATGAAATCTGCATAGAAAGCAATGCAACTGACATGTTCAAGGTCCAGAAAGGTAGTAAAGATAGTCTATGTGTCATCAGGGGTTCAACTGTAATGTTATAAGGCTACGAGAATACTTTTTGTGCGCAAAGAAAACCAAAATAATGACTTTATTCAACAATTATTCTCTTCCGCCCTTCGTCATTGTCACATGAAAATTGTTGAATAAAAAATTATTTTTGTTTTCTTTGCGCACAAATATTGTTGTAGCTGTATCTAGTTCATATAATTTCACTTTAATTTAGACTGATATGTTGACGTGTAAGATTCTTCTAAAATACTAATATCATAAGGTGAAATAAAAAAAAAGCTTGGCATAGAAAAAATATTTCGTGTACATATTATATAGTAC
>NC_133379.1:27676411-27720718 GCF_049309525.1 Garra rufa
ATATTTAGATGTTTTTATTTTTTATAGAATTATTCAGGGTTAAATGTTATTTTAAAATCTTAAAATGGTTAAATGTTAATTATATTATATAAAACATACATTATGTTTTTAAATAATTATTCAGAGTGAAACGTCTTTGGAAAAAAATAAAAATATAAAAAATTGTTTTAGCAATTATATAAAAACATATCTTAAATATTTCAATGCTTTTGTTTTTTTAATTATTCAGGGTTAAATGTTATTTGGAAATATTATTAAAAACTGCTAAATGTTTTAGTATTTATATAAAAGGATATCTTTTTTAAACATTTAGATGTTTTTCTTTTTTAAATTATTCAGAGCTTAAAGTTAAACAATCGTTTTATTTATAAAAAAAAAAGGTTCATACATACTATTTTAGACATTTTATATAATTCTATTACAGCAAATAAAATTAAAATATTTTTGACCAAATCAAAGACAAAAGCTTACCGCAATGACTAAATTATCCTAAAGTGCAGATTATGTGAAGGATAAAGCACACGGCGCCAATAAGAAGTGTTTACTAACAAACCTTCGTCTGTTACTATTAAAATACATGCCTACGGAAAAAAACATAATAACTATAAAGCCACAAATTAAATCCAGCTTTTACATTAAAATTTCCCAGCACAAAAAGCCACATCCAAAGCCTAAACACACCTTCACAAATACTCTATTATGTTGCTTAGCTCTGTGGCTTTTCTGGTACTGTTCTGGGAATATTCGGGGGTTTCGGGAAACCCGGCATTCCTGCTGTCTCTCATCTCAGTGAACCGGTGGGGTGATGATGTATGTCAAGGTGTAACACGACTCCCGCATGAAAGAGCTACAGACACAATAACAGTCCTGCCTATATTCCTGAGTGAAAGCGCAGAGCATGCTGGTTATTCTTACAGTATGAGGGCCTCTGTGTGCATACGAAATCATGTGCGACTGCTCAACTTATCTCCGTGCATGGCAAGTAAGCTCATATGCATAAGAGAGTAATGTGCATCATTTATTGAAGAACATGTTCATTTAGCAAACCACATCCTCGTGTGAATAATAGGCGTGTTTGAGGTGTATAAGACAAATGCAGGTTATTAATTATTTTGAGACATTATATATCACGTTATCTTAATCTCCTGTCTATTTTTGGCATCACGCAGATATCACATTATCTCTACAGCCGCAAATTGCACAATGATTTCATAATCGCACACTAACCGTTGGAATTTAAGGAGCTCTGATCTTTTCTAAGAAAAGAAAAACATATAAATGAAAATCATATAAATACTGGCTTAAGTAATTTTACAAACAAAGGAGAAAAGTCTATTATCATTTATTCATCCTCATGCCATTTTACACCAGTGTGACTTTTTTTAGAATAAAGTCAATGAGGGCTCTAGTAGTCAAGCTGCAAAATAACAAATAAAACACCACAAAAGTGGCTTTTCTGAAGCCATACAATAATTTTATGTCATACAGACAGGATTTATAACCTTAACATCCGTCCCAGTTCTCTTTGAATTTTCATCAGAGTTTGTGAGAAAAGTAGCAATGAATTGTTTTGAGTCTGATCTTTTCAATGAATCAGCGGCTCCGCCGATTCAAAGATCTGGTCGCAACATCTCAAAAAAGGAAAGATTATCATTAAACAACAACTTCTGTAACAATTTTGATCTGTTCAACTCAGTTCAGAAGATTTGGAAAACAGCATATGACTAATTTAAACGTTTTATGATTCTTTCATGGTGCTTTTCTGTCCTTAATTAATCCTGCAGTCTCCGATCCCATGTGACCCTGGACCACAAAACCAGTCTTAAGTAGCACATGCATATTTGTAGCAATATCCAAAAATGCATTGTATAAATCAAAATGATCGATTTTTCTTTTATGCCAAAAATCAATAGGATATTAAGTAAAGATCATGTTCCATGGAGACATTTAGTAAGTTTCCTACCGTAAATATATCAAAACTTAATTTTTGATTAGTAATATGCAATTTTAAGAACTTTATATGTACTAAATATTAAGATAGTTTGCACCCTCAGATAGCAGATTGCCAAATGTTGTCCTATCATAACAAATCATACATTAAAAAAATGGACCTGTATGACTGGTTTTGTGGTCCTGGGTCGCATACAGAAAAGAACGGCTAGAATATTCTTCCCAAATTTACCTTTCATGTCACACAGACTAAAAGTTTGAAACAGGGTGAGTAAATAAAAACTATTTTTCATTTTTTGGTGATCTATTCCTTTAATATGATGGACTAACATCATATGGAAACCACACCTACATTTCGCTTCAGCCGTCGATTAAAAAAAGGTCATTTTTGAAACACCCGCAACGTTTGTTTCTCGGATACCAAATCAGTTTATCATTAAATATAGTCGCTTTAAATAGATTTCAAATGAATGAATGCTTTGCAAAGACTTCAGTCACTCCTTAGTAAACTTCTCCACTTCATAGAAAATGCCAAAGTTTGTTCAAGTTCACTTATCAACTCGACTGCTATCTCATACATGAACGGTGTTCGCGGCTTTGTTTGAGACCAAAGTGCAAGGAAAATTGATAAAATGTTTAATTTTTAAAATTACGGATGAAAAAAAAAATTCGCTGTAGATAATAACGCCTTTTTCTTTCAATGACATGAAAACGGTTTGCAATTTAACGGTAATGAATTCATACGACGTCCGACTATTTAAAACGAGTGTGTTTCTTTTTAGACTCTTTTTACATTTTAGACTCATCCACGATGTTGCTCTGCGTTTATAAATACGAAAAACCATCCACACATGCACACTCGTCTGCATTTCCCTGTATTCCAGCCAGGAAAGTGATACAAATGATGCTCAACTCTGCAACACAGCATTCAAAGCACTCGCGACACTATGAATATGTCAAACGATACTGCATATCAAAAATAAAACATCTTATGAGTAAGCGCGACACTGAATGAGGTGTCACTATCCGAACGCGTGCCACCGCGTTTGCACGCCCAACTTTTGTGTTTACCTTTAGTTTGATTTAAAAACAAATGCACATCGTGCACTTGACTGCTGTTTACTATTGATTATGATTGCATTAGTTTCCATTCTCTACGAACGTAATCCTCCAATACAAGCCCGAGTCGATCATGAGCGATCTAAAGCAATTCCAGTTTTCTTCTTCTTCTTTATAGCGTTTTTGTTTTTTTCCCCTGAAGTAAATCATAAAACTCTCTCTTGCATACCACAGAAACTCGAGTGGAAAAATAAACATCTTTTAGTAGTCTGAGGGTAAACTTACCCAATGACAAGAAAGGTTTGGTTTCCATGTCTGGTGGGTTAGCTCATGCCAGCTGACGCGCCCGCGTTGTAAGCTGTCGGCGTCCCTCTCTGATGACAGTACAAGACGGATCCACGCGGTAAAAGTAAAAAGCTTTGCGATAGTGTCAAATGTTCACTTTATGGCACTACTTCTGTTTGTTCACGCTTCTGCTCGTCTCAGTCTACAACTCTCCAGTCCACACTACTGCAAAGGGACCCAGTGAAGGGGACTCCCACTGACGCTCACGCGGGCACATTTAGCAGCGACGCGTGAGGGAAACGTTAACCCCTCCTGCGCCGCTCTGCCCACAGCATAGAGGCAGTTCGGAAGAAAAAGAAACTGTGTTTCCTTGAATAAAGAGCATTGCTTGCACATGTGGTAGAACAAAGAGCCTCTAGAGTGAGCACATGTTGCCATTAACGAATTACCAACCTGTCGTTTAAATTGACTAACACTAAGAAATTACAGAGCTACAGAGGGATAGATGTAAATAAGTAATTAATTACAATGTAATTATTAGGCTATTCCTTAAAGTATAAATCTCATCATTAACGTTTTTAAGAATTTTTTAAAGAGTTTTTAGAATTTTATTCCAAAACAATAATTTAAGGCAGTGATTTAAAAATATATATTTTATTTAAACAATTTTATATTTTATGGATGAACTGATGTTCAGCTGTTCTTTTTCCATAGTAAACATATTTTCGGATCATTGATCATCAAAGCTCAGGAAAACTGGTCACAGACGCGAAGATGTATGTTTCATTTTAAGCTGATTGCTCACTAAAAAACATCATGTTTTCATGCCATTTAAAGTTGGATTTTGACTTGACAAAGTGGTGATATATAAGTTGTTTACTTACTTTTCTTCCCATTAAAGTCACGCATGAAATCAAAATTAAAGTTTTTGGGGTTTTAGTATGAATGTGTTAGCCTTAAGGTTGTCTGTAAGCGAGTGTGTTTCAAAACAATGACAAAACTCGCATTTACAAGATATAAGCATTCAAAACTTACAGTCACTTCAGCTTTTCATCAAACTTTCTGTCCAATCAAATCCTCTCTAGAATCCAAAGCGTCCAGCCCCCTCCACTATACATAGACGCTGAAACTGCAGCTGAAATCAGTCACTTGTTCACAGAATTACTATTTTCTGTACGGTGAATGACACATAGTGCACTATATAGGGAATAGGGAACGATTCAGATAGTGTAAATATGCTTTCTCTTGGGGCAAAAGGATGTCTAGTTAACCATCGGAGACACAATAGCATGGAATGGCTCAAATGCGTGAGTCGGCACAGACCATAAAACATATCAGAAACATTGGAATGTTACACAGAATGGTATACTTTATAGCGATATAAATTAGTTAGTATTTATAAATATGGTGGGACTGCTGGATATGTCCCGCCCTGTCTTCCTGTTTCAGTTGAAATTACTTCAACACAAAGAATAAAGCTGCATGTTTAAAAGCACTTCAGTGGACCTTAAAGGCCATTATATTGTTCATTCAGACTGATTTGCGATAGCGGACGCACACAAGAGGCGGGTTTTAGCATATGAACCAATCATAGCCGATCATAACCAGCCATATCGAATCATTTCGTGATGGAGGCGTTGCCTCCTCTCAGGTAACTTTCCACCATCTGTTAAAATTTATTGGGCTCAGAGGCGGCGAAAAAGATGCGGACTCCCGCTGTAACTTTACCTGCTGATGTCACTGTTGGACGATGTGTCTTTAAAAAAAAAGAAAAGTTTTTTATGTCATATTTTGTAGCATTTGTGATGTTTTTTTAGGTTATTTTATTTCACATTTATGAAATTAATATACTTTATGACAACTAATGTTTTCTATCAGTAATAATTCTTCAGATGCATTTACATTTATTCTATGGCTGTTATTTGAATCTTTGTTCTTTAATCTATAGTCTTTGATTATTTTAACTGTCCACACTAGGAGATACATTAGGAGCTCAGTGATAATATGTAAACAGGTCATGGATATCATACATTATGTGTTTTTTTTTTTTTACCTGATCAAAGCTGTGTTGTGCTGCCCTTGTTTTCTTGAGGATGAGGGGATTTATAAAACAATGCTGTACAAATACTGCTCTATTTGCATGCATTAAAGCAGTGGTTTTCAATCCTGGTCCTAGAGACCCACTGCTCTGCACATTCTGTGTGTCTCCCTTATTTAACACACCTGATTCAGATCATCAGCTTGTTACAGAGGTATATTTAACCGAGTGTGTCAGATAAGGAATACATACAAAATGTGCAGAGCAGTGTGTCCCCAGGATCAGGATTGAAAACCACTGCATTAAAGTACACTATTCACACACAAAACTTCACCATGCTGTCCATATCCATGCAATATCTGCCAGTAACTAAAAAACCAAATCAATGTGTCTGCTCCAGACGAATCAGACTTGCTGCTGGGGAACAGGCCTTGCAGCCAGTTTTCTACAACAGCATGCAACACTACAGGATCCATATTAGCCCAGAGAGAACTAGGTCATTTCTCCAATATTACACCCTGGTCAATTGGATACCGTCGCGCAGCTTTATCGTAACTTCATACGGCTGTCTTAGCTTGCCAGGGATGTGTCCACTGAGTTGTGAATAGCACGCACATGGAAGAGGCTTTTTGGTGATGTATTTTAGACTTTCTAGCAGCGTGAGTTACCGTGGGCTAAGACGAGATGTTGGCGGTCGTCCAGAAGCAGAATACTTTGGAAGTTTTTTGCAAAGCTCTCTTATTTTGTTCAAGCAGATAAATGTATATATACATGCAGTCCTGGAGCCATCCTGGGGGCCTACGAAAACACTGCATCGCTCGCTGAGCGTTTGAAGGTGTTCGCCGCAGTTCGACTGGGGGAATGATTCATAATTAATGCAGCGCACTGCGCATTAGAGATCAAAGCCGTTTGTCTATGCTGTGCAATAAACCTAAAGCAGCCGTGACTGGGCTCAGATGAGTGTGCGTGGATGTGAGGGACACTGGTGAGTGTTTTCTCCCTTCACACCCTCCGGGTGTCACACAGACTAACAGTCTCTCCACCGGGTAGTCAGATCAGTAATGGCAGACTTTCACATTTACTATGGACTTCAAGATGACTTGATGTGCAACTTCAGATTGTGACAAGTGTTTATGAGCTGCATGGCACGGGCCGATCTATATTCGGAAAGTCCAATGTGGCTATAGTTATGGTCACACTGTATACTGTTTAAATGAGGCATGTTAGTGTCTATGTTGATGTATATTATGGCACAAAGGCCATGGACGCTTCTGGACACCAGCTGAACCTATAAATCAATGACAGTAGGTGATGACACAAGCCACGAGCCATTGCACACACATGTACAAATGTATACGTGAATTCATATGCAGTCTACATACAAATGTTTAAGTTGATCTGAAGCAGAACGAAGGCATAAATTTGGTTTATTATCTAAAGCCCAACTCGCTTTTAATGTTTCCTATGGAAGCACAGCAGGAGGAAACAGTGCAAGCAATCTCAAGCTTGACCAGTGAATGTAATAATTATTTTTTCAATCTTATTTTACATAGATGTAAGAACGATAATCAACAATGCCCTGGAAATATCAGAGAGAACATAGCAAGCGAATGTGAAATTGGACCTCTGCATGTGCAGTCATGTCTCTGAACAAGAGCAAATTGAAAGCACCTCCTGTGCATCACACAGCTCCGGTGATGACACATACAGTAGCCACAAAAAATATTTGCACACTTAAGCTTCGCTTTAAAATGTATGCATGTCACTGTGACAGATAAACTGTCAAAACAAGTGACATTTATTTGAAAAGAAAGAGCACATGCACAGTATTCAAGCAGAATTTGACTGAAGGAATATATATATATATATATATATATATATATATATATATATATATATATATACATACAGTGCCTTGCAAAAGTATTCAACCCCCTTCAGCTTGAAAGGTGAGGAGAAGAATGGCAGATAAGTGCCAAATACTGATGTTACTTATGCAATATACTTATTTCAGTTTTTTTTTATTTTTAATAAATATACGAAGTAGTGACAATTCAGTTTATAATGACGGAGTTGTTTTTTAATGACAAATTTGTTTACAAACACGTCGTAGCTTTTCACTTTACAAGAATGAAGAAAAAACTCAATTACGTTTTCGTTTCATTTTTATTTTAAATATTCCTTTAAGCCACACTTTCAAACCTATAGAAGCCTATTTCCACTACTGAAAATTAAAAAAAAATGTAAAAAGGTAATTGCGACATTTTATCTTAGAATTCTGACTTTTTTTCTTAGAATTGTATGATATAAACTTGCAGTTAAAATATTGATGTGCAAAGCTTATCACATCATACCAAAAAAACATGAGGCTGTAAAGGTGCTTTACGAGTTAAGAGTATGAATACTTATGCTATGTTCTTATTTCAGTGTTTTATTTTGAATAAATGTATGAAGTTGTGACAATTCAGGTTTGCGTTGTCATTATGATATATGAAGTGTAGATTGACGTGCAAAAAAAGTAATTTAAAGCAGTTTAATATAAGGCAGAAATATAACAAACTGTGAAAAAAATTAAGAGGTATGAATACTTTCGCAAGACACTATATATATATCTCTCAGAGGCAAGGGAGACAGTGTCCTCAAAATACTACATGAGAAAAAAAAAATAGTAACAATGCCAATTTTACAAAACATAACACCAGCAGGAAAAGTTACAGTGGAAGCCCACGTTTTGCCTCCTCTAAGCCCACCAGTTTAAAGAGACCCCCTAAAGCAAATGGTGGGTTTGGTGGGGGGTAACTGAAAATTAATGAGGGAAAGTCATGTGAGAAGAGGCGATATGATTGGATATGACTGGTTATGATCGGCTGTGATTGGTTCATGCAATAAATCCCTCTGAATGAACAATATAATGACGCTAATGGGAAGACTAAGTAAACATCTCACACACTTAGATATAACCACTTTGTTACATCAAAATAAGGCTTAAAATGGTGTGAAAACATGATCTGTGAGAGTTTTTAGAGTATTTAACTTGGTGAAATTTAAAGTAAATTTGTGTCTGTGACCAGTATTCACAGACCTTTGATGACTGCTGATCTGAAAAATAAAAAATAGTTAACAGTTGAGTATTAAAAAGTATAGCTAAACGTAAGTTCACAAATAAAATATATTGTCTATTATTTTGGAATAAATGTAAAATGTTCAAAAATGTTTTGTTAGCCCGCTCTAGTTTAATTAAGCCAAGTATAGTAAGAATATTTTGCTAGAGTGCCAAAATGCACAAAAATGATAATAATAAACCAGTACTATATAGTTTTCCTAAACTGCAGTACCACTGACTTTCCCTGTGCGCTCCATGAGGGATTTTGTGATGTATGACTGACCACTGTAGAGGTCCTCTGGCCTGCTGATTATAGAGTGTAAGCACTCTGCCGTGGTTCAGATGGATGTTTAGCCTACGGCTCGCACTCTGTAATCTAAGACAGACACAACACACTCTTTTAAACGCCTCAATCAGCCGCTCTCTCATCTGCCCGCGAGACCTGGCTATTTAATCCTTTTCTTTGGCCTTGATTAATGGCTGCTTGACCCCTGACCTTCCCGCATATAAATCTCCGAAGGGTGTTTTGGGTCTCTTGGGGCTTCTCACTTCAAGACCAATTCTCTCTCACCATCTTCATGTGCAAGTGTTTATAGTGGGGCATCTCTATTGGATTCTTCACGTTTGAATAATGTGTCCAGGCCTTGGGGGGACATCGCCGTGACGACCTCCGCCGAGGTAACAGTGACAGTTTCTCTTTCAGGTCTCAAACGTGGTGATAAATGGAACACGGTCCTTTCGGTTGCCATTGTGCTCGAGCGTTTACAACACGCTCATCCATAATGGCTGTTTGCACTGATGCCATTCTGCCGTTACTATGGGGACCTGGTTCTTCACAGCACGAGATTCGTAAGGATATATAAATCTTTTCCCGACCTACGTAAAAAGGATGAGATGAAGCCTAGAGATGTTGGATTATAGCTGTGGATCCTTTTTTTCTCTCTGGAACAAAACTGATTTGCACGGATTCCAGATATTGAGAAATTCAATCCAAGGTTGATCACACACACATTCCACTGAGGCTAACTGATGTGAGCAGACATACACAAAACCTTAGTAAAGGATGGGTCGAGGAAGAGCCTAGAGGCCTTAATAAGAAAGAAAAAGGGTGAAAAACTGGACTTCTCCCCTTTTTCAGCCTAAGGGATGCTCTGTGGTCAGCAGCGAAGCAGAATGGGTCAAATTCCTCACATACAGGGGTCAGAGTGCTTTCTGAAGACACTGCAAAAGTCAGAAGCTGACTTCCTCTTCAGATTGGCTTTTGCCAACGAAACTGGGAACTTGATGTGCACAAGAAGTATCTACTCAATTAAAAAAATGTATGAATGCTATTGCATTAGACATCAGAATGTCATGTATATATTTTTTTTACTCCAGTCTTGAGTGTCAAATGATCTCGGAAATCATTCTAATATGCTGACTTGCTGCTCAAAAACATTTCTTATTATTATCAATGTTAAAAATAGTTGTGCTGCTTGGTTGTGAAAGTCTAAAACATAAATCTTTTGTAACATTATAAGCATACTTATTGTTACCTTTGATCAATTTAATGCATCCTTGCTAAATAAAAATGGCATTGTTAATTATGTTAATTATTTTACCAGAATAAGAGGGATCATACAAAATACATGTTATTTTTATTTAGTACTGACCTGCATAAGATATTTCACATAAAAGACATATACATATAGTCCACAAGAGAAAATAATCGTTGAATTTATAAAAAGCCAACTATTTTTGTGTATTTGAACCCTTTCCAACAATGACTGTATGGTTTTGAGATCCATCATTTCACACTGAGGACAACTGAGGGACTCTTGCAACTATTACAGAAGGTTCAAATACTCACCGATGACTCAGAAGGAAAAACAATGCATTAAGAGCCAGGGGTGTAAACTTTTGAACAGAATAAAGATGTGTAATTTTTTCTTATTTTGCCTAAATATCTTTTTTTTTCTCCCTTTAGTACCGCCTTTCAGAAGCTACACAAGATACTTAAATCTTTCCCAGAAGACAAAATAAGTTAAATTTACCCTGATCTTCAAATTTCAAAAGTTTTCACCTCCGGCTCTTAAAGGATTAGTTCACTTTCATAACAACAATGCACAGATAATGTACTCACCCCCTTGTCATCCAAGATGTTCATGTCTTTCTTTCCTCAGTCGTAAAGAAATAGTTTTTTTGAGGAAAACATTTCAGGATTTCTCTCTTTATAATGGATATGGATGGCGCCCCGAAGTTTGAACTTCCGAAATGCAGTTTAAATGCACTTTAAATGCAGCTTCAAAAGGCTCTAAACTATCCCAGCCGAGGAGGAAGGGTCTTATCTAGCGAAACGATCGGTTATTTTCGAAACAAAATGACAATTTATATACTTTTTAATCTCAAATGCTCCTCTTGTCTCATCTCTGCGCAGCACATTCAAAGTGTGTGTGATTCGGGTAAATACAGTTAGGGTACGTCTAAAAACTCCCATCTCATTTTCTTACCTAACTTCAAAATCGCCTTAGATCGCTGCAAAAGTACCGAAATAGTGTTTACAAAGTGAACATACAAAGAAACTCAAACGCCCTTAACAAAAAAAAGGTAAAAACCGCATTGTAGGACGAATTTGACATTGAAGACATAAACGAGATGGGAGTTTTTAGACGTACCCTAACTGTATTTACCCGAATCACACACACTTTGAATGTGCTGCGCAGAGATGAGACAAGACGAGCATTTGAGGTTAAAAAGTATATAAATTGTCAATTTGTTTAGAAAATAACCGATTGTTTCGCTAGATAAGACCCTTCCTCCTCGACTGGGATAGTTTAGAGCCTTTTGAAGCAGCATTTAAAGTGCATTTCGGAAGTTCAAACTTCGGGGCTCCATCTATATCCATTATAAAGAGAGAAATCCTGAAATGTTTTCCTCAAAAAAACAATTTCTTTACGACTGAGGAAAGAAAGACATGAACATCTTGGATGACAAGGGGGTGAGTACATTATCTGTGCATTGTTGTTATGAAAGTGAACTAATCCTTTAATGCATCGTGTTTCCTTCTGAAGTATCAGTGAGCATTTGAACCTTCTGTGATAGTTGCATATGAGTCCCTCAGTTGTCCTCAGTGTGAAAATATGGATCTCAAAACCATTAAGTCATTGTTGGAAAGGGTTCAAATACACAAAAATGCTGAAAAACCAAATAATTTGTGGTACCTGATGGAAACACAGCTGTGGATCATTCAGATAACATCACAGTATTAAAAATCAAGTGTATGTGAACTTTTGAACTGAGTCATTTCTTTTAATTAAACTATTATTTTCTATATAATACTACATGTAAACATTTTATGTAAAATATCTTATTCAGGACAGTACTAAATAAAAAATAACATGCATTTTGTATGATCCCTAAAATAACATTTTGCAGATTCTGTAGGGTGTATGTAAACTTTTGACCTAGCATTATTTGTTTGCAGATGCCACTTTGATTCGACATTTTTGTTCTGATGCAATGAAATTCATACATTTTTAAGTAAGAATAAAATATAAATATCTGTGTTGTGGCCATTGTACACATGTACAGCACAAATATGCATTTCTATACAGACTTACTGATAAAGTATACAAAACTGTGCACCAGACGTCTGGCTTAAACTGTAGTAGATTTAAAACTGGAGTATAATCTCACATTGCAAATGTAGAGGCTTTTCATATTAAATCAAACAGTAAAGTACATCAGAATGACTGACAACCACATGCAGCTTCCGATGTGTGGTCAGAGAATCAATAAGCAGATGAGAAGAATTTGCATGCGGAAAAATACCCAGATTGCTCTAATACCACTGAATGCCAAGAGACCGTTTAGACAGCTTCACGACGATGGGGGCTTTCATTCAAATTGGAATCCGTTTGAAACGGTGGATTTATCTCGTGATCGTGCGGCGGAGATGACAAGACGATGGAGAGCAGCTGAATTGAGAGGAGAAGAGATGAAATGACGGCCCTACAGCTCAATATTTTCATAGGCAATTAGAGTCCACTGCTCTGAGGGCAGTTATCAATATTGAGGCATTACATCACAATCGCTCTGCTGGAGCAAGTGAGGACTCCACTGCAGGGATCCACCAGAACGCTGGCATACATCAAGCTTTAAATCCCATTACACAGATATTGGCTACATTCAAATTGGCACCGTGATAAATATCTGACATCTCGGTTTATTGCCAAGGCAAAGAAATGGGAATCATTTTCTCCTCAGAGTCCGAGATGCTGTTTTTACCCAGAAAGAGGGAAACTTTCAAAAGGAGTCAAGAAATGGGACTAGGGTGCTTGAAATGTACAGTCAAACCAAAAATTATTTAGACACCAGGGCCCGGTTTCCCAGACAGGGCTTAGACTAAGCCAGTATTAGACCATAGTTCAATTAGGACATTTAAGTAATTTTTATAAACATGCTTAGAAAAAAACATTACTGGTGTGCATCTTGAGACAAAACAAAGGCAGTGATATATTTTAAAATCAATTAGTGCAATTTTATTTCAGTTGAAACAACTCAGACTTACATTTTAGTCTAGGACTAGGCTTAAGCCTTGTCTGCGAAACCGGACCCAGATGTTTTAGTAGTGATTTAGTAGTGATTTAAGTTTGACCTCAACATGTTTTGTTACATACCTTTCTATCAAAGTTATCTCACATTATCAACATGAATTTGTTCTGACACAGTTCTTGTCATATTTTATTACCATTTTTTAAACTATAGCGAATAAACTGTGATAATGTGAAATGTTAAAGTTGTTTGAATAAATTTTGACTGTAAGCTAAAAGTGTTTATACTATGTAAAATATAAATGGAAGAGAAAAAAATTGTTGAGTGAAGTCATTATTTTTGTTGTCTTCGCACACAAAAATTATTCTCATAATTTCATATGTGGTAGTTACATTGCCGTCTATGGAGGGTCAGAAAGCTCTCAGATTTCATCAAAAATATCTTAATTTGTGTTCCGAAGATAAACGAAAATCTTATGGGTTTGGAACGACATGAGGGTAAGTAATTAATGATAGATTTTTTTTTATTTTTGGGTGAACTGTCCCTTTAAGGGAACATTTAATTTGATCATTTTGCAAACATCATGGGGATGTTACTTTTGACTGTTCTTAATAACATAATAATGCTTTTGTGAGAACATTTTCAGAACATTATAAAAGACAAGATAACTTTAAAAGAATATTCTATTTAACGCTACTAGAAAAACTTTAAGAGAACCTTGCTAGAACATAGGTATAACCAAAGTATTCATAATGTTAAACAAAGTTCAACAAATCTGCTTTTTAGAACCATTGTTACCAATAAAGAACCTTTATTTTTAAGAGCGTATAAGTGTCAAACCTTGGCTTTTTACAAGTGTTACATAACATAGAAATTACTACAGTTCAATATTCTCCACAAAAGACAGAACAGGTTGTTTCCATGTGATTTCTACTATCTTAATTTTTATACCAATATCACAGCCGAATAGCCCCTTCCATTTGGGAAAGTAGTGGCTGTTAAGTTCAAAAAGTCTCAAACTTCAACAAGTGTATAATTTGGGTAATCACAGCACACATCCCATTGCTTTTTGTATAGGAACTACAAAATAAAACAGAACTGTGCATAAATACACAAAAAAGGGACCAACTTTGGGGCTCACTAAGTGCATATGTGCATATTGATATTTAAATCTAATTGCTTTTTGTTTTGTTTTTTAGCATATTTTATCTGTATGACATTTTTCAGAGTGAAAAAGGATCATTTGTAGAGTAAGATTTGGTTTTATTGAGCAAAAATGGATTTGAGGAATGTTTTTTTGGAGGAAAACATTCCAGGATTTTTCTCCATATAGTGGACTTCAATGGGAGCCAACAGGTTGAAGGTCCAAACTGTAGTTTCAATGCAGCCTCTACACAATCCCATCCAAGAAATAAGAGTCTTATCTAGCAAAACTTTCTAAAAAATAAAAAAATTATATACTTTATAACAACAAATGCTCGTCTTGCACTAGCTCTGCAATGCACATGCGTGTCTTCACACATTATGTAATCACAATGGAAAAGTCACATACCAACTTCACATAATATAGAAATTACTATAGTTCTGTCTCTCCACAGAAGACAGAACAGGTAGTTTCCATGTGATGTCTACCATCTTAGTTTATTTTATGCTAATATTACAGCCTAATAACCCCTTCCATTTGGAAAAGTTGTGGCTGTTAAATACAAAAAGTCTCAAACTTCAACCAGGGTGTCATTTGGGTAATCACAGCATGCATCCCACTGGCTTTTGTATATAAACAGACTACAAATTAAAACAGAAATGTGCATAAATACACAAAAAAGAGACTTTGGGGCTCTATAAGACCCTTTAGAGGGGATGCAGGCAACACATACATTTTCCCCGAATGATTTATTTTCGTCTCTGCTGGGGAAGAGCTGAGCTCTGCTGGACTTCAGCTGGAAAAACACAAACCACAGAGAGAGGCGCTCTTGAGTACACAACGGTCACATCATTGAATCACTATGGGGCTCGCTGCTAATGGGCTTCCCTGGGCGACAGATCCGGAGAGTGATGATGTAATTAAAGGATTCTGAACAAACCCACTGAATTCTCAAGACGTGCTTCATTACAAATAATCTCACTCCTTGATTTGTTTACCCCAGATGCTTATTAGAAAAAAAATGTCATTGTCATTACAATGCTAAAAAGTCCAAGTTTGAGATACTTTGCACTCTCTAAATACTATTAAAAAATCCATTTTGAAAATGTGATGTTACTAATCACACAAAAATACACTCATGCAGATTTCAGCAGACATAATTATTCTCTTGTGTAAGGCCAGACTAGAAAACACAGTCCACTTGTAGTATTAAGCAAGTCTTGCCAAAGAATTTATTACCTCGTAATAATTTAAACTAATCTGTTCATCTAAGCACATGTTTGTGCCCATTGCCAGATTAATACTAACTGAAATTTGATACTTAAAGTATATGTCTATTTTAGCCAACAAAATCACAGAAAGTTAAGTAAATGTGAAATATACAAAGGCCTGTGCTCTAAAACAGTTATCATTTGTTTTTGTGTATACGTGTGTACGTCTCAAGTCACTTTCCTATTGTGATTTATAACTCTTCATAGCCTGCTCTCTCTTGTTGAGTCTCTCTCGCTCTCTTTATCTACTTCTGGTCAACCGCCACGGTGAAAGCAGCTGCCATGGCCAAATCTTGCAACCATAAATCTGGACACTTCCTTCCACTGTCTCCCACTTCAAGGGGAAGCCTGAACTGTTGCAAACATCATTAACCCTTTTCCTCCCCATCCGCAAGTCAATGTCCTATCCGCCACTAGAAAAACACCCTGCAGAAAAACCCATATGAAGGGGAAGGCTGGGAAGACAGTAGGACAGTGAGGAAAAGAGAAGAGAAGTTTTCTCAAACCCCTCCCATTGGTTCTTTCCAAAGCAAAAAATGTCCAAGAGCAGCAGGCCTCCAGATAATTTCCCATATACTGTTTCCTAAATACCACAAATGACGTAAATCTTTAAGAATGCCAACTTACACACCCTTTAATCACCTACATAGGCACGAAAAGAAGTTACCGTATCAAAATCTCTAATTATTTTCTAAAAAAAATCTGTGCATATTATTTTTTTAAACTAAAGCCAATAGTTTTATAGCATATTTATCCATATGACATTATCATTTGTAGGGTGGGACTTGATTTTATTGAGCAAAAATGGATTAGTTTGTGAAAAATAGACAAAAGTGTGATTTGTGTTTTCTCCTATGCAAGTTTAAAAGATTAGTTCACTTCCACAATGAAAATTTCCTGATAATTTACTGACCCCCAAGTCATCCAAGAAGTTCATGTCTTTCTTTCTTAAGTCGAAAAGAAATTAAGGTTTCTGAGTAAAACATTCCAGGATTTTTCTCCATATAGTAAACTTTAATGGGTTGAAGGTCCAAACTGCAGTTTCAATACAGCTTCAAAGGGATCTACATGATCCCAGTCGAGGAATAATGGTCTTAAGCAAAACGATTGGTCATTTTCTTAAAAAAAAACAAAAAAAAAAACAATTTATATACTTTTTAATCACAAATGTTCACCTTGCACTTGCGCATTGCGTAATCACGTTGGAGAAGTTACGCAGTTGGTTCTTCGTGTGTGTACTTCGCATCAAAAAGGTAGGGTAGGGCGAAAAAAGTCCATCTCATTTTCTTCTCCAACTTCACAAAGGGTCCAACGTCATTGTTGTACTTTTTTAGGGCGTTTTACTTTCTTTGCACATTCGTTTTGTAAACACTACACCACTGTTGGTACTTCTGTCAACAAGCTACACTCTTAAAAATAAAGGTGCTTTGAAAGGTTCTTCACAGCGATGCCATAGAAGAACCATTTAAGGTTCCACAAAGAACAATCCAGTCAAAGGTTCTTTAAAGAACTTTCTTACCTTTATATTATCTGAAGAACCTTCTTTCGCCACAAAGAACCTTATGTGAAACAGAATGGTTCTTCAGATGTTTAAGATTCTTTATGGAACCGTTTAGACAAAAAGAGTTCTTCTATGGCATTGTGAAACACCTTTATTTTTAAGAGTGTAGTGCAAGACAAGCATTTGTGGTCAGAAAGTATACATTTTTATTTCGCTAGATAAGGCCCTTATTCTTTGGCTGGGATTGTGTAGACAGGGTTGCCAGATCTTAACAACAAAACCCGCCCAATTGTTAATGAAAACAAGGCCAAATGTGTTTCGAGGGGGTCCCCTGTTAAAAATCGCATTCAGGGGGTTAAAATACATGTTTTTTGGCAGGGTTCCACTGATAAAATTTGCAATCCAGGGGCTAAATATGACCTTATTGGGTCGCTTCTAGCACTGGAGAACTGCAGACTTGGCAACGCTGCGTGTAGAGCCCTTTGAAGCTGCACTGAAACTGCAATCTGGACCTTCAACCTGTTGATTCCCATTGAAGTCCACTATATAGAGAAAAAATCTGGAATGTTTTCTTCTAAAAATTTCTTTTTGACTGAAGAAAGAAAGAAATAAACATCTTGCATGACTCAGGGGTGAGTAAATTATCCGAAATTTTTTATTCTGGAAGCGAACTAATCCTTTAATGAACAAAGAGTATAAGTTATTCATACAGTAGGTTGATTTTCCTATGAACTGTAACTATTGTGGTGTTTCATTCATGAATAAATCAGTGTTTTAGAATGAATCAGGTGAATAAATGATTCATTAAATGACTCAATATTCAAACTGACACTCACTTTTGCCACCAACTGATTGAGAAATAAAGAGAAAATCAATCAACAAATCTAAACAAATCTTTTTCGTGAACAGAATCAAAAGATTTAAATCATTGGAATGAATCAATACGTGTTGGGCGGAACTATCTGTTTCTTTATGATACCTCTTTGGAAACAGTTTACTGCTATATTTGTAACCCTGGACCACAAAACCAGTCTTAAGTAGCACAGGTATATTTGTAGCAATAGCCAACAATACATTGTATTGGTCAAAATTATTATGTTCATTATGGTTCATGAAGATATTTTGTAAATTTCCTACAATAAATATATCAACACTTAATTTTTGATTAGTAATATGTATTGCTAAGAACTTCATTTGGACAACTTCAAAGGTGATTTTCTCAATATTTAGACTATAACTAACAAACCATACATCAGCTTTCACATTTCGGATGATGTATAAATCTCAGTTTCAAAAAATTTACCCCTTATGACTGGTTTTGTGGTCTAGGGTCACATTTATACTATAAATACACACAATTTAAGTAGTGACTGAATCACAATTGCAGTTAACAATGTCACAAAACCTCCTTTGCATTTCTTTGCAATATTATCAAAAGAGCATCTCTAAAGACTTCTGTTGGCCATATCAAAATGGGTGACATTACACAGCAGCTCCATAAGGCATTGGCCCGAAAGCGTGCGTTTCTTCTGAAACGAACGTGTCTTTCTTTACAATGGCAGAGGGAAAACTTTTCAAAGGCTTTCCATGCACAGACGACTCCTGGCTGAGTGAAATAACTGTCCCAGAATGCCAATTTGCAGCTTGAGGAGCATATTTAGATGGGGAGGAGGTGGGTGCCTGAGAGGCTTGGAATAAAGATGTGTTGTCATTGAAACGCCCAAATGCATCTGTGAAATCTGAGATGAAAGGGAAGAGGGGCTGTCAATCACACCCCAGTCCTGCCATGAACTTGAGCACAGCTCTTCAGAAAACCCAGCCTTCAACCTCTCGGTTTAAGAGCATATGCGTTTTTTTCTTCTTCCGAGATATTCTTGATCTCATTTGGGCCATTTAAGAATTCATGCAGCCAGAAAGGGTTTTCTGAGGTAATTTCAACATCTCAGTGGAGAATAAAGCCAACGGATAGCAAATAGTAAATCGTCATAAGCAGAATAGTAAGTAGAATAAATCTGTAATGCTTTATGATACTGGAATGTCTTCATCTATAATGAGAGAAGCATATCACCTAAAATATGCCCATCTGAGCTCATATACTGAGTCTGCCAGTTTAAACATATGATAAATTGTACTACATAAATACTCTCCCTCAAGACATGCTCTGACAGATGCTTTTTAGCTTCTACTCAGTGGTTTTGGATCCTGAAGCAAATAAAGCCAGCCGAATAGCTGAAAATCTGCATATTTAAGGTCTTGGCAGCAGTTACGCTGTCATCCCGTCTGAGAATTCAATCAGGTGACATTCAGCATCGCCTGTGAAGTTGTTTCTGTCACCTTGCGTTTGCTCAAACTAAAACAATGATGTCATGTTTTTTTTTCCCGCTATTCTCACAAGCATGTCGGGAAAAACTAGCCTGACTTCATCATTTCCCTCTCGGCACCCGGCGTCTCTCTCACCCAAAACTGTTTTGGAGGTGCCTGCGGTCATTACGTCACACAAACAGACTTTCAATCAAAACATAACTGGTGGTGGCACCTGAAAATACGGTTTAATAGCGCAGCCCGAGCCCGATGGGACCGCGACCCAGAAAAAGAATAAGATAAACAAGCCCACAGAAAAATAAATGACAAGCAGGGAAAAAGAAAAAATAAAGCTCCTCATTCAAATCATATTTAACATGGATCTTATGTCTCGACACGCTTGCTTAGCAGAGAGGAGCTGAGCTTCTAAAGCAAGTGACAGCGAGATGGCTTAATATGACTGATTCCCTCTGTTGTGTTAATGTGATTCGGCTCTGGCTTGCCAGCAAACACAAAAGGAAGAGTGAAAACGCTAAGGCGATGTAAAGTTCCCCTCACGCCGATCACAAACCAGTTTGGCTGCTCAAAAAGACAACCACAGTTGAGCAAGGACGAACTGTGGCGAAGAATAGTTCACCACAAAATTAAAATTGTCTTCTTTATCATTTTGTCTATCCACCTTATTCCTAAACGCAGACTTCCGGTTCATTATCCGCTATAGGAAAATAACGAGTAGAATAACGAAGTGTTTAAGTGTTTACACTACAAACCAGTGTGTTCATAATTCAGATAATACATTAAAATAATATGGTAAGACACACCAATTTGCAATATCAAGCAGCAAAACAAGCTGTTTTGTACAGCTAAAAATAGCTGGATGAGACAAGAATCCAGACTTATAAAATGTACAAATGGCCACGCCCACTCTTACGGGAAAATTAACATGGATACAGTGAAAGTCAATGGGGTCCAAACCAAACAACACTTAAACAACATCCACAGTCATGCAGATTTGGAATGACATGAGGGTGAGGAAATGATGACAGAAATTTCATTTTTTGTAAACTATCCCTTTAACATTGTGTGTTTACTTTACTTATTTGACTTATCGTGTGTGTGTAATTTGTTTGCCAACAGGGGTGTTGTTTCACTGAGCTGTGCCAATCTGAGGACTCTGTGCCAACAGTTGCAGCCGATTGTGTGCATGTTAAAGCAGGTGTGTTACACGAGTGTATCTGATGGTTAGATGGCGAAGAGTGATGAGCGGGATTGATGAGAGTGACACAATAACACCGCAAACTCCACCTGCCACTGCAGAGCACTGCATCTGCTTAACATTAGCATCTCCCTGATCTCCAACCGCCTTCACAAGATGTGAAAACACTGAGACGCATAAACACATTCCTCCAGGAAATCTACTTCAAATCACTACTCTTTCTTTGGATTAGAACAAAAAACAAAATGTTAAATGATATGTTTAAAAGATGGCAAGACAAAACGCTAAATGCTTAACTGACAGCAAGACACAGCCTACAGAAAACAGCAGAAAGGCAAACCTGTCAGGAGAAACACAAAATGGTCGATAGATGCGAAACATTCAATGTTCTAAAAATGGCAAACAAATGTGTGCTAATACAAAATGTTTAACAGATGATGAAACGAAAACTGGACAAAACAAGAAATGTTTAACATTGCAAACTGCAAAAAATCAGTGTTGTCAAGTCTGTGGTTTTCCCGCAGAATTGGGCTAACACTGTTGTCGCTGGTTGTTTTTCATGTCCGCGGGTTTAAACGTAATGTAATGTGATATTTATCCCCTGGAATTTATCCCCTGAAATTTCACCAAAAAAATGTACTCCACCAAAAAACATGTATTTTACCCCCTGGAAATAAACAAAATTGGGCTAGTTTTGAGTAGCAGTTGGGCAGGTTTTATTGTGAAAACCTGGCAACCCTGATTAAAATACTTTAAAAATATAAAAATAGTTTTAGATCAAAAGATGAAAAAAAAAAACTGTTTAGTAGATGCATAACAAAATGTTCACATAAAATGAAAATTAAAAATGCTAATAAATCCACAAAATATTTTAATAGACAGCAGATGTCTAAAACACAAAATGTTTTAAAAACTGCAAAAAGAAACCACCTGCAAAAACTCCAAATGTTTTAAAAACATTAAAACACAAACATTACATTTTTGACAAATAGTAAAACAAATCACAGACAAAACAAACTGTTTACAACCACCAAAATTGCTGCCAATAAGAAAATGTTTTAAAACAATGCCTTAGAAATGGGAAAACACAAACCATCAGCAAAAACATGAAATGTTTTACAGACTGCAAACAACCCATTTTGGCCAAATAGTAAAACAAATTGCAGACAAAACAAACTGTTTAGTGGTTGGAATTTTTTTTAACAGCACCATGAAAATTGCTGCCAAAAAGAAAATATTTTAAAAGACAGCTAATCGCTAAAACACAGAATGTCTTAGAAATGGCAAAATACAACTGTCTGCAAAAACATAAAATGTTTTACAAACTGCAAACAAAAACGGCCATGAAAAAAAAAACAATGCCTGACTGATAGAAAAAAAACTAAATCCCAGAGAGAACAGAAATCACGAGCAAAACAATTTGTTCGGCGGACATAAAACACAAAATGTTTCAAAAACAGCAACACACAAACTGCAAAGTTAAACAAGAAATGTTTAACATTGCAAAGGGCAAAAAACATACAAATCAGTGCTGTTGCCGCAGGTTGTTTCTCATGTCAGGTTTAAGCGACCCCAATAATGTGATATTTATTCTTTGGAACACAAATTTTGTCAGAGGAACACCGCCAAAATGCACGTATTTTACCTCCTGGAAAGTAATTTTTACTGTGGGACCGCACCTAAACATGATTTGAGTAGCAGTTGGGCAGGGTTTATTGTGAAAACCTGGCAACCCTGATTAAAATACTTAAAAAATGGAAAAATACATATAGAAAAGAAACTATTATAGATCAGAAGAATAATTTTAGATCAGAAGATGAAAGAAAAAAAAACCTGTTTGGTAGATGCATAACAAAATGTTCACATAAGGTCAAAATAAAAACAATTGTTGATAAATCCACAAAATATTTATCAGACAGCAGATGTCTAAAACACAAAATGTTTTACAAAACGCAAAAAGAAACCACAAAATGTTTTAAAAACATTAAAACACTAATGGCAAAAAGAAAATGTTTTAAAGCATAGCCAATTTCTAAAACACAGAATGCCTTAGAAATTGCACAACACAACCCATTGCATAGACTGCAAACAAAAATGGCCTTCTAAAAATTCAATGCTTGACTGATAAGAAACACGAAAATCCCAGACGAAACACAAATCGCCAGCAAAAACAACCTGTTTGGCAGACACAAAACAAAATGTTTTAAAAACAGCAAAACACAAACTGTCTGCAAAAGCATGAAATGTTTGACAGACCATCGTCAGAAAAAACACAAACCATTTGGTAGATGGCAAAACAAATCATTGCAAACACAAATGCTTAGACTACAAAATAAAAATGGCTAGCAACAATGTCTAACAGATCTCAAAACACTAATGTTTAGCAATTTCAGTACAGCCATATTCAGGTGATGAGTTAACGTTGTCTTTGCACTCATAACACATAGGAGTCAAAGAGGTTTTTTTATTTATTATTATTTTAAAAGAAGCCCAGTATAGTATAACTCTCTAAAGCTCCAGAGGGAAAGAAAGAGCCGTGACTTCAAAGAGAGCTCATCCGTCAGGCTTCCTGGTGTCGACACGTACCTGCTCTTATGGACAGTGGATGTCTTTTACATAACAGCTGAAATTCAAAAGGCAAAAGACTTCAAAAAAGCTGCCAGTGATTCTTTTCATCCTTGGCTGTCTCTCCGTCCCCTCAAACCCCTGGCTACATAACAGATTTTGAATCGGTAATATCGTTGGCTATCTGATTTTCCTTTGGAGGGGCCCCTGTGCTTTTTTCCTACTCTCTCACTCTCTCCTTCTCTTTTTCTGGGATTCTGCCATTTTGTCAGACTTGTAGAGGGAGTCACTGGCAGGCTAACTTCTTAACACAGTGGGTCAGGGGCAGGTCAGCCCGTAGAAACCCCACAGATGATCTTCTAAGGGCAGGAGAACCCCTTCAGTCCACCCCCTACACCCAAAGCCACTTCTGCTCCACAAAACGCTGGCCTTTCTGCCCTCCCGGCGCTGGGGGTCATGCCTCTATTGGGGGAGACACTTGGCCCACTGCAGGGGGTCAGCTATCCTTTACAAGGAGTCTTGTCATGGGCCTGGTGACTAATAGGCAGATCTCACTGACAAGAACTGATGGGCGCCCCTGAGGCCAGACTCTACAGCCGATCTAATAAGACCTCTGACTCCGTTATGTCGTTTAAGCCTCCGTTGAGGCTTCAGGTGAAACAATTGTGACTCAAGATGCAAGAAAAATCACTCGGTATTAGCATAAACGCTCGCTGATAAAAAGGGGCAGGTCGTTTTAGCGAACCGCTCGCTCGTCTTTTGAAATACCTCAGCTCCCGCCATGCCCAGCGCAGATTCCCATTACTCACCGTGGCTGGATGTATGAACAAAAAGACACATGGTGAATGGGCAAAACTAGCCCTGATAAAACATTAACAAGACTGGCGGTCCTACTGAGGGGGGATTTTGTTCTCTCAAAGACAGAGTGATCAGGATCGATCCAGCCTTCAATTAATCTTTAAGACAAGCTTACAGGGATTTCAATAACTACTGAGCTCTGACACCAAAGACATTCCCACACTACGCGACTAAAAGAGGCAGCAGGGCCACTCGCTGTTTATACAATGAATCGGTATATTGAGATGCAGGCATCTATTTACAGGAACAGTCATAGAGAAGAAAGAAGGGGGAAAATGTTATCCGTCTAACTGGAGAAGAAATGTACAGACTGAAATATATGGAACTGAGAATCAAATATGCTGAAACTCATTAAAAGGAAGCTATGCTTCCATCTAAACTTGTTAAAACTTGTGCACCGAGACCTAAATCTAAGATATTACAGGTGAGAAATGGGTATAATTTATCCTGAATAACTATGTTCTACCACTCATGAGAAAAAATTGGACCCCAGTCATCAAACAAATAGGATTTGCCCTGCAGCAATGAAAATCAAAGCAGCAGAAGCAGGCTAATAGATACATAATGATCAAACGCAGAAAGTAGGGGTATTATTTTCAGAAACAGTTTAGCGGAACGCTGAAGGTGTTTTGAAACCAATGGATTTTATGATTAATGTTTAAATCGGCATGTATACCAGTCGAAGGAGCTTCAAAATGCATTTTTCATATCATGTTGTTATAGACACAAACATTAACTTACTCTATTGTTTTGTATAAAGCTACAAAAGTACAATTATTTACGACAGCGTTTTAGTGTCACGTTAAAAAATCAAAAACTACAAAATTAAATTATATTTAATATTTTGATTTGATTTATATTTAATATTTTGAGAATAAAGTCAAAATATTTTGAGAATAAAGTTGAAATCACAAGAATAAAGTCGAAATATTACGAGAATAAAGTCGAAATTACAAGAATAAAGTTGAAATGTTTCGAGAATAAAGTAAAAATTTTGAGAATAAAGTCGAAATGTTTCAAGAATAAAGTAGAAATTCAGAGAATAAAGTTGAAATTTTGAGAATAAAGTTGAAATGTTTCAAGAATAAAGTTGAAATTATGAGAATAAAGTCGAAATGTTTCGAGAATAAAGTCAAAATGTTTCGAGAATAAAGTCAAAATGTTTCGAGAATAAAGTCAAAATTTTAAGAATAAAGTCAAAATGTTTCGAGAATAAAGTCAAAATGTTTCGAGAATAAAGTCAAAATTTTAAGAATAAAGTCAAAATGTTTCGAGAATAAAGTCAAAATGTTTAGAGAATAAAGTCAAAATTTTAAGAATAAAGTCGAAATGTTTCAAGAATAAAGTAGAAATTCAGAGAATAAATTCTAAATTTTGAGAATAAAGTTAAAATGTTTCAAGAAAAAAAATTGAAATTATGAGAATAAAGTCGAAATTACGAGAATAAAGTCAAAATGTTTCAAGAATAAAGTCAAAATGTTTTGAGAATAAAGTCAAAATGTTTTGAGAATAAAGTCAAAATTTTGAGAATAAAGTCGAAATGTTTCAAGAATAAAGTAGAAATTCTGAGAATAAAATTTAATTTTTGAGAATAAAGTCGAAATGTTTCAAGAATAAAGTCAAAATCTTAACGTGAATAAAGTTAAAATTATGAGAATAAAGTCTAAATGTTCCAGGAATAAAGTCAAAATGTTTAGAATGAAGTCAAAATGTTTCAAGAATAAAGTCGAAATTACGAGAATAAAGTCAAAGTTAAAATTATGAGAATAAAGTCGAAGTGTTTCGAAAATAATATCGAAATTTCTAGCATAAGGTCGAAATGTTTCAAGAATAAAGTCATAATTATGACATTAATGAGAATAAAGTAAAAATTATGAACATAAAGTCCAAATGTTTACAGAATAAAGTCGAAATGTTTCAAGAATAAAATCGAAATGACATGAACAAAGACGAAATATTATGAGAATAAAGTCGAATCTTCGAATACAGTGATCTGTCAAGCCATATTAAAGAGCGTGAAAAACATTATTTTAATAGACATATTGCTTGTATTTCGCTATAAAATTTACAGATTTTGAAAGCTGTGACTTTAGAATATCTCCCGGTGCTCCCAATCCAGGCCATTTTCATGCACAAAAGGTTTAGAATGTATTATAATATATATTATAACTTTAATCTAATAATTGCTACGAATTAATTCTTGCAATTTTGACTTTCAAAATTCAGTTTGGAAGAATATATCCTACTTTTTCTTCAGTGTGAAAGCAAGCCTATGGGTGAGACTTCTGGTGCATTATCTGCAATAGGGAAATAACAAAAAGAGTAGAAGAGTAGAGAGAAGCCAGACCCATAAAATTTACAAATGGCCATGACTGCTCTTAATGTTTTTTATGCAGTAAGTAATGCACAACTGTAATACAAAATAGAAGTTTTGGTATTGCACAATTTCTCCATTTCCATGGGTTGAAATGATGATTAGACTCTAACAAGTACTGAGAAACCATAAATAAAAAATTCTGTGCATTCCCATCAGACTCTAGCCTGAAAAACACACAAAGCTCCCCTTTATGTAAAAATGACAATTTACCTCTTGGTTTCTCTTGATCTTTAACAGTTTCAAACTGTGGCCTTCGTAGCTGTTGTCATTCAGAGAACTAAGAATGCAGCTCTACCACATCTTTTATTTAATATATAATATTGTAAGGCATCTTTGTAACAGGATTCTTTGTTCATTTGCCCTCAAAGCAAATAAATAAATAGGAAGAAATGGAAACGTGATACATGCAGAGGCTTAGCCACTATACAAAGGGACGATAATGTATGCTGTGGGATTTTAGGACAAAAGTAATCACATTTACCACAGTTGGGCAGAACAGCAGACCGGAGGAATTTCTATCCAGTGTCCCTCTCGCTTTGTTCAGGACTCAATTGAACGTGGGGCTGTTTGAAGGGCAAACCATATAGAGCTGTTCCATTTACATTCGTTCTCACTGTCACTTGGGTTTTGTGTTTTCAATCAGTCTATTGTTTCTGGCCGAGTTGCGCGCAGCACAAATTATCAAGCATGGAGGAGAAATGATTCCATGTGATTTTTGGAGTAGAGGAGATGTTTTTTTCTGTTTAAGTTATACAGTATATCCTCAGGGATCAGTTGCCACGGTGCAAAATCACACGTACACACAGAATATTCCATCCTGGTGTTACAAAGTCCACAAAAAGTCTGGATCATATGAATGAGTTCTGCATGTACAGTGGGCTCATCACAGTGGGAGAAACAGATCCGCCAGATTCAGGCTTATAGCCACATCACTTAAGTGTGAGAAAATTTACACTAAAAAGACAAGGCACACATAGGTGTGGCAAAACAAACCTAAGGCATAATACTAATTTATGAAACACATTTTTTCAATCAGTTAAAGGCATAGTCAAAAATGAAAACTCCTGTCATCATTGGCATCAAAACTGGTTTGACACATATTAGAATTTATAAATGAAAGAATAAATGCTTTCCATTCCTCAAAAAATCCTAAAAAAAAAAAAGTATCATGGGTTCCATAAAAATATTAAGCAAAACAACCGTTTTTAACATTTCTCAGCATATTAGAATGATTTATGAAGGTCCATGTGACACTGAAGACTGGAGTAACAGCTGCCTGCTGAAAATTTAGGTTTCACCATCACAGGAATACATTACATTTAAAAAATAATTTTGTAGCCTAAATAAGGTATATAAGGTATGAAAGCCTGTTTCTCACAATTCTGACTTTTATTTCTCAGGATTGCATAATGCAAACTTGCAGTTCTGAGAAATGAAATCAGAATTGCATGATATAAACACAATTGCGAGTATAAAGTCTTAATAGTGGGATATTCTCACAAATGCGAGTTTGTATCTCGCAATTCTGACTTAATAACTCACAACTGTGTGGTATGTAGTCAGAACTGCGAGAAATTTTTTGAGAAATAAACTTGCATTTTTGAGAAAAGTCACAATTACAAGATATAAACTCGCAATTCTGAAAAAAAGTGAGTTTTTGTGAGTTTATATCTGGTAATTCTGACTTTATTTCTAAGAAAATGCGACTATTTTGCAGAATTGCGAAATCATATCTGACTTTATAACTTGCAATTGCGAGTTTACATCTCACAATTCTGAGGATTTTTTTTTCATATCTCAGAATTGTGAGATAAAAAGTTGCAATGAATTTTATTTTTTGAGTTTTATTCAGTGGTGGAAATGGGTTTTTCTTAATTCTGATTTAATAATTTACAATAGAATAGAAGTGTCATAATTGTGAGATATAAACTTGCAACAGAGTTTATAGAAAACTTGCAATTCTGAGCAAAAAAGTCACAATTGCGAGAAATAAACTGAGAAAAAAGTCAGAGTGAGTTTTTGTGAGTTTATATCTGGCAATTTCTCCAAATTGCAACCTTATTTCTCAGAATTGCGAGTTTATGTGCCATAAAGTTAGAATTGTGAGAAATACTCATAAAAATAATCTTGCATTTCTAAAAAAAAAAATTAACAATTGCAAGATATAAACTCGCAATTCTGAGAAAAAAAAGTCAGAGTGAGTTTTTGTGAGTTTATATCTGGCAATTCTGACTTAATAACTCGCAATTGTGTGTTTTGAGAAATATTCTAAGAAATAAACTTTCACAATCACAATTGTGAGATAAAAACTTGCATTTCTGAGAAAAAAGTCACAACTGCGAGAAATAAACATACTATTCTGAGAAAAAAGCCGGATTGAGTTTTTGTGAGTTTATATCTGGCAATTCTGACATTATTTCTCAGAATTCCAAGTTTGTGTGTGTCATAAAGTTAGAATTGCGAGAAATACTCTGAGAAATTACCTTACATTTCTGAGAAAAAAGTCACAATTGTGAGATATAAACTTGCAATTCTGAGAAAAAAGTCAGAGTGAGTTTTTGTAAGTTTATATCTGGCAATTCTGACTTAATAATTCACAATTGTGTGTTATAAAGTCAGAATTGAGAGAAATATTCAGAGAAATAAACTTGCATTTCTGAGAAAAGTCACAATTGCGAGATATAAACTTGCAATTCCGAGAAAAAAGTCAGAGCGAGTTTTAGTGAGTTTATATCTGGTAATTCTGACTTAATAACTTGCAATTGTGTGTTATAAAGTCAGAATTGCGAGAAATATTCAGAAAATTACCTTGCATTTCTAAGACAAAAAGTCACAATTGCAAGATCCAAACTCACAATTCTGAGAAAAAAGTTAGAGTGAGTTTTTGTGAGTTTATATCTGGCAAATTCTGACAATTTCTCAGAACTGCAATTCTGAGAAAAAAAGTCAGAAAGACAGAGTGAGTTTTTGTGAGTTTATATCTGGCACTTCTGACATTATTTCTCAGAATTGCGAGTTTATGTGTGTTATAAAGTTAGAATTGCGAGAAATATTCTGAGAAATAAACTTGCATTTCTGAGAAAAGTCACAATTGCGAGATATAAACTTGCAATTCCGAGAAAAAAGTCAGAGCGAGTTTTAGTGAGTTTATATCTGGCAATTCTGACTTAATAACTCGCAATTGTGTGTTATAAAGTCAGAATTGCGAGAAATATTCAGAAAATTACCTTACATTTCTAAGACAAAAAGTCACAATTGCAAGATACAAACTCACAATTCTGAGAAAAAAGTTAGAGTGAGTTTTTGTGAGTTTATATCTGGCAAATTCTGACAATTTCTCAGAACTGCAATTCTGAGAAAAAAAGTCAGAAAGACAGAGTGAGTTTTTGTGAGTTTATATCTGGCACTTCTGACATTATTTCTCAGAATTGCGAGTTTATGTGTGTTATAAAGTTAGAATTGCGAGAAATATTCTGAGAAATAAACTTGCATTTTTGAGAAAAGTCACAATTACAAGATATAAACTCGCAATTCTGAAAAAAAGTGAGTTTTTGTGAGTTTATATCTGGTAATTCTGACTTTATTTCTAAGAAAATGCGACTATTTTGCAGAATTGCGAAATCATATCTGACTTTATAACTTGCAATTGCGAGTTTACATCTCACAATTCTGAGGATTTTTTTTTCATATCTCAGAATTGTGAGATAAAAAGTTGCAATGAATTTTATTTTTTGAGTTTTATTCAGTGGTGGAAATGGGTTTTTCTTAATTCTGATTTAATAATTTACAATAGAATAGAAGTGTCATAATTGTGAGATATAAACTTGCAACAGAGTTTATAGAAAACTTGCAATTCTGAGCAAAAAAGTCACAATTGCGAGAAATAAACTGAGAAAAAAGTCAGAGTGAGTTTTTGTGAGTTTATATCTGGCAATTTCTCCAAATTGCAACCTTATTTCTCAGAATTGCGAGTTTATGTGCCATAAAGTTAGAATTGTGAGAAATACTCATAAAAATAATCTTGCATTTCTAAAAAAAAAAATTAACAATTGCAAGATATAAACTCGCAATTCTGAGAAAAAAAAGTCAGAGTGAGTTTTTGTGAGTTTATATCTGGCAATTCTGACTTAATAACTCGCAATTGTGTGTTTTGAGAAATATTCTAAGAAATAAACTTTCACAATCACAATTGTGAGATAAAAACTTGCATTTCTGAGAAAAAAGTCACAACTGCGAGAAATAAACATACTATTCTGAGAAAAAAGCCGGATTGAGTTTTTGTGAGTTTATATCTGGCAATTCTGACATTATTTCTCAGAATTCCAAGTTTGTGTGTGTCATAAAGTTAGAATTGCGAGAAATACTCTGAGAAATTACCTTACATTTCTGAGAAAAAAGTCACAATTGTGAGATATAAACTTGCAATTCTGAGAAAAAAGTCAGAGTGAGTTTTTGTAAGTTTATATCTGGCAATTCTGACTTAATAATTCACAATTGTGTGTTATAAAGTCAGAATTGAGAGAAATATTCAGAGAAATAAACTTGCATTTCTGAGAAAAGTCACAATTGCGAGATATAAACTTGCAATTCCGAGAAAAAAGTCAGAGCGAGTTTTAGTGAGTTTATATCTGGTAATTCTGACTTAATAACTTGCAATTGTGTGTTATAAAGTCAGAATTGCGAGAAATATTCAGAAAATTACCTTGCATTTCTAAGACAAAAAGTCACAATTGCAAGATCCAAACTCACAATTCTGAGAAAAAAGTTAGAGTGAGTTTTTGTGAGTTTATATCTGGCAAATTCTGACAATTTCTCAGAACTGCAATTCTGAGAAAAAAAGTCAGAAAGACAGAGTGAGTTTTTGTGAGTTTATATCTGGCACTTCTGACATTATTTCTCAGAATTGCGAGTTTATGTGTGTTATAAAGTTAGAATTGCGAGAAATATTCTGAGAAATAAACTTGCATTTCTGAGAAAAGTCACAATTGCGAGATATAAACTTGCAATTCCGAGAAAAAAGTCAGAGCGAGTTTTAGTGAGTTTATATCTGGCAATTCTGACTTAATAACTCGCAATTGTGTGTTATAAAGTCAGAATTGCGAGAAATATTCAGAAAATTACCTTACATTTCTAAGACAAAAAGTCACAATTGCAAGATACAAACTCACAATTCTGAGAAAAAAGTTAGAGTGAGTTTTTGTGAGTTTATATCTGGCAAATTCTGACAATTTCTCAGAACTGCAATTCTGAGAAAAAAAGTCAGAAAGACAGAGTGAGTTTTTGTGAGTTTATATCTGGCACTTCTGACATTATTTCTCAGAATTGCGAGTTTATGTGTGTTATAAAGTTAGAATTGCGAGAAATATTCTGAGAAATAAACTTGCATTTCTGAGAAAAGTCACAATTGCGAGATATAAACTTGCAATTCCGAGAAAAAAGTCAGAGCGAGTTTTAGTGAGTTTATATCTGGCAATTCTGACTTAATAACTCGCAATTGTGTGTTATAAAGTCAGAATTGCGAGAAATATTCAGAAAATTACCTTACATTTCTAAGACAAAAAGTCACAATTGCAAGATACAAACTCACAATTCTGAGAAAAAAGTTAGAGTGAGTTTTTGTGAGTTTATATCTGGCAAATTCTGACAATTTCTCAAAATTGCGAGTCTATATCTGGCATTTCTGACTTTATAACTCGCAAATGCGAGTTTACATCTCACAATTCTGAGAAAAAACATCATAATTGCAAGTTTGCAAAAAAAGTCAGAAATGTGAGATAAAAGTCGCAATTACCTTTTTTTAACATTTTTTATTCAGTTGTGGAAATGGGTTTCTATAATAAGCAGAGGAGCCTTTCAAAAATATTTGGGAAACAAAAATTAAAAAAATCTCACCAACCCTTAACATTTTGAATGCTATTGTAATAATTGTATTATTTTTTGGTGAAGGTGTAGAAGTCCTATTTCTGTCTATATCTGAATACTTAAAACTCACCCCACAGCCACTGACAGGAAAATGCTGGTAAAAACATTTCCTGGAGCTATAACCGGTTAAGTGCTGTTTTGTTGATTTTCTAACTCTGCATTTACTGAATTACATCACATCAGTTGGTTTTCAGACCTGCAATATCAGAAGCAATATATCATTCATAGTTTCCTACTTCCATCCATCCTGCAGCCTGAAAAAGAGTCAATGTCGTCAGTTTTAGTACTGCAGAGTGCTCCTTAATGACCATGTCCATTTACCATCCTCCACTGTGAATTACACAAGCACAACTTGTTGTGGAAGAGGAGGTGTTGGGCGGCCATAATTCACCACACTCTGGCCCCTCCAACCTCGCTCAGCAGGAAGAATGACAGCAACTTGGTTTGTCAGTGGTTCTGTGCATAATTACCGGCAAGATTAATGGTTTACTCACGTCTACGCCCTAATGCCCAGATCAATTTTTCTCAGTGATGAACGACGGTCGCGATGGCACCCTGTCATCACCGGTATGCCTAAGGACAGGGGCTGTAAATCTCTCGCTCAAAGTCACCCTTCCGATTTCACAAAGTGTGAGACCGATGCTCGGTACAGGCCAGTCTTGGCGCTCCCAGAAAGCCCCAGGGCACGTCTACCAATCCTGCAATTAGGAAGAACCTGTTTCCTTTATCACTAAAAGATTAAAAACACCTGCAACTTGCAGAGCTTGTCAAATATTATTAAAAGCACAACACAAGAGACAGCTGTCCGAATGGCCCCCGTTTTCCTTTAATGTTGCACTTTTCAGGAGAAACTGTGTCAAGAACTTCACACTAACCGATGGATTAATATTCCCAATGCTCCTTTCCTATAACCGTTTTTTTTTTTTTTTTAA
Source organism: Garra rufa (assembly GCF_049309525.1). Lineage (NCBI taxonomy): Eukaryota > Metazoa > Chordata > Actinopteri > Cypriniformes > Cyprinidae > Garra > Garra rufa. The sequence goes on from NC_133379.1 coordinate 27,709,467, forward strand.
GATCATTCCCAACCACTAAGCTCTCTGTCAACTCTGCCTCAACAAATATAGTTACCTCACCATAAACTCATTCCAAACCAATATGATTTTTTTACTTCTGGGAAACACAAAAAGAAAAGTTCTGAATGAGGACCTTTTTGAAGCTTTAAAAAGGATACAAAAGTGCAGTCTATACAACTTGTGACCGCAAGGTGAAGACTGACACTTTGTTTTTTGTTTTCTTTGCACACAAAACTTATCCTCGTAGCTTCATAAAATTCAGGTTAAACCACTGATGACACATGGACTATTTTAGCAATGTCCTTACTACCTTTCTGGGTCTTGAACTTATCAGTTGCACTGCTGTCTATGGAGGGTCAGAAAGCTCTCGGATTTCATCAAAAATATCTCAACTTGTGTTTCAAAGATGATCTTTTGGGACCTTTTTGGTTTGGAACGACATGAAGGTGAATAATTAATGACAGAAATGTCATTTTTTTGGGTGAACTAACCCTTTAATAGATTGTTAAGCCACTGGTGTCAAGACCAGTTTTATGAACTTGACTAAATGATTCTTGATGGTAAAAGATTTGACTCAAAAGATCAAACCCTTCATGGATCAGTCAATCTACCTTTTCTATAAACTCTGTTTTATCTCTAAGGAGAGAAGGTAAAGAAGGTAAAACCTGCCTCTTTACAGTCTTGCAATGACGAAAATGAGGTGATAACAAAATAAAATTTGTTTTGAATGACAAAAAAACTATGACGAAAATCTATTGACATTTTCTTCAAACTAATAATAATTATACAAAAATTTTAGGGAGGGACAATTTGCGAAGATATTCATTCAGAACGAATCTGCCGCATGTTTAGGAGGTTAGATGCGTACATTTGAAATGTATCATAACCTACTGATCTATCTGACTGGACATAAGCTAGCATACATTTGGCGCAGGACTCATAAAATGTTCAAAAATGTCAATATCTGGGAGTAAGAGAAGAGCAGACATATGGACAAATTTGACGATACAAAACAGAACTCAATTCGGGACCGTTTTCTGAGTGCAGACACCGAACCAGCGCCTCTCACACAGTGCACGAGTACTCTTTTAAGTCACATGAACGGAGAACTACATACAAAATGATGTCAAATTGTGTCTTTTGACGAGAATTCATGTAAACACACTCCATTATGTCTTAGGTGAATGTAAACAGCTGAGAGAATATTGGACGTGTATCAGTACATTGCATCCGTGCATTCGGTTTTAAAGGGACAGCAGCCTAATTGAGTTCCTATCGTCTGCGGCATTGATGTTAATCAAGGAACAAAAGAAAGACTGAAAATCACTCATAGCTCTTGACTGAATCACTTTAGCAGCCCTAATAAAGATTCATTTAAATTTATAAAAATAAATATGTCTGCTTGAAAGAATGTGGTAAACAAGTTGTTATAAATAATGCATAATTAGCCTTTATAACCATTGGTATTTCACTGAAAAGAAGACCATGTTCTTGTTTCTTTATGAGCACAGCAGCTGAATCTGTGTCTATCATGATAAAACCTTAATATCAAAAATATTAAATTCTTAATATATGCATTAGACTGTAACTAAAGCCATTCGATTTTAGCTGATTAAATCTACTGTAGATTTAGTCAACTAAAACTAAAAGTAAAACAATATGACTAAAATTAAATGGCATTTTAGTCAGGAGACTATGACTAAGACTAAATCAACATTTGCTGTCAAAATTAACACTGCCTCTTTATTTCATTTTTATTGGTGTCCTGAGATGATTTGAAGGGCATAGCCATGGAAAGGAGATGTGTTGTTTTTATTATGTTGTCGTTACAATGCTCTTTCCTTTGGATGTTCTTTAGATCCAAAGGTACAGAAAACCACCCTCCCTTTTCTAACGCCCCATTCCTTCTTCCCTCCCATCTCATCTCCTCCAATCTCACTCCGCTTCACTTCTTAAGAAATCACCCTTGCGCAGTCCCACAGGACTGAGATAAAACCCTCACTGGGCCCTCGGCAATGAAAGCAAACGTAACGCTTCTCTTTTTCTCAGCTTCAGGCTCTGGGAGGAAGCCTCGCTCACCCACCACCCCCCAACTCCTGCCTGACGGGAGGTACGCAACACGTGAAGAGCTGGCAACTGCATATGTGTGTGCGCTTCTATACATTCCTGCCTATGCCCTTTAAATTCTAATGAAACGCAGGGAAAAAAGCTGTGCTGGCATATTGGGATGGGGGTGGGCTATTAACTCCACACCCGATCGCTATTTGTTTATTCACACATATGCAAATGTTTGAAAAATGCTGTAAAAATGAATAAATGAGGGGCTGGGTTAGATTACACAGAGCGGTAGGCATGGCAGTACATGTCTGGATGAAAACCGTAGCGGGGTCGATCCACGGCCCCGCGGCTGCTGCGGGACGGATGGAAACTGTTTGTTTAACCTTATCTGTGGTTGTAATTTTAGCCCTGTCTGCTGTATGGATTTCCAGGCGGAAACCACTTTTATTGGCTTCTTGTGGGGAGCTACCTTAATAAAATAACATCTAATTATATCTACCAGAGCTGATCCCCAAACATGAAACACAAAGCGACCATTGTTCGAGGGTTTGAGCCAAGACGGAGACCCTGAAACAGTAGCTTATGGTGTCAAAGTTTTTGTTTTAGATTAAACATTATATCTGCTTTGAAGAGCAGGAGATCCTGAAGTCATTATCCAGGCTGATCTATAGGAATACACACAGAAATGAATGCAGACACACCACATACTGTAAAAATCCCTTGAAAGATGATAAAAAGGACAATGAAATAATTCTCTAACCAGGTACAGACAAATTTGTGCATCTTTTCTATACACGTTTTATTATTTTACATCATGATATATGACTGTAATATTAACAGTAACATTTTGAAGGAGTTACTGTGTACAATTTTGATACATGAACACATTTTACATGAGATGTATGTATGGGATGCAGCTGAAATTCATTAAAGGGATAGTTCACCCAAAAATATTTTGTCATTCATTTCTCAGCCTGATGCCATTCCAAACCCGTAACACAAATGAAGATATTTTTGATGAAATCCAAGAGTTTTTTGACCCTGCATAGACAGCAATGCAACTACCAAGTTTAAGGTCCAGAAAGATAGTAAAGACATCGATAAAATAGTCAATGAAGCTATAAGAATATTTTTTTGTGTGCAAAGAAAACAAAAATAACAGCTTTATTCAACAATTTCTTCTTTTCCATTTCAGTGCTGCTGACGCAGGAGCCAGCATTCTAACGCAGAACATCCATCTCTCTTAGGGTATGTTCACACTTGTAATTCGGTTTGTTTAGTCCATTTGGTCCGGACCAAAAAATGTAAAATGATACATTTGGTCCTGGTTCGCTTAGCATTCACACTGACATTGACACTGACAGTGAACCTAAAGATAGTGAACCTAAAGGCTAACCTAAATAGTGATACGTTCACAACCTGATTGGCCAGTTTGAATGACGTTTATTTCCTGATGGAACCCACCAAACACCACAAACAAAAGATGTGTTAGATCTAAATCGGCATTGCGCAGACCAATTGATTCACCTGGAAATGGACCGAGACCCATCTTTTTAGTGGTCTCAGTCCGCTTGTTTGGTGTGCACCAGGGTTCAGATGGCAGCGTCCAGAGTCAGCACCAGAGTTCATTTTTAATCGAACCAAACATGACAAGTTTGAACACACCAGTTTATAGTTTATATTCTGGTTCAAATAAGTAAGGGTGTGTTCACAAGGGTGTGTTTGGTTCGATTAAATCAAACTCTGGTTCATTTGAGTAAGTGTGAACGCTGCCATCCGAACCCTGGTGCGCACCAAACAAGCAGACAGAGACTGCTAAAAAGATGGGTCTCAATTTGCTTCCAAAAAAAATCTGTTGCAGTTCGGTTAATATGCGAACACAACACAACACAACCAAATACTTCTAACCAAACCAAAAACAGGAAGTAATGACAAGATGCGACACTATGCGACATGATTTCACAAGGGGAACAAGCAGTGTATTCAAAGCAAAATGAGCAGAGGGCAAAGATGGAGCAACGAGGAGGTAAAGTGCCTTTTATGAGTTCACAGGTGATAAAACTAAAATCATTTTAGGCAACAATGAATGCGCTTAGTTCAGCAGACAGCATTGCATGTATTCGACTTAAAGCAGCACTGAGAAGACCAATCAGTGAATGGGACTTTGATGTCATACACCCGCCACTTGAAGTCAAACGCACCTTTTCCTTTTGTTTGGAGTGTTCGGTGAGTTCCGTAACGAAATATACGTCATTCAACCCAACCATAAGGTTGTGAACCTATCACTATGCCTTTAGGTTTGGTATCTTTAGGTTTGCTGTCAAAAATGCCAGTGTGTACACTAAGCGGACCAGGACCAAATGTATCATTTTCCTTTTTGGTCCAGACCAAATGAACCGAACAAACTGAACTACAAGTGTTAACACACCCTAAAAAATTGCAAGTCATCCTCTCTGTTGAAATCAGATGTCAGACATTCTGACAAAGACAACTCTGCTTGTATTGTGCACAAAAAGTATTCTTGTAGCTTCAAAAAATTACAGTTAAAGGACTATTTTAACAATGTCCTTTCTACCTTTCTGGGCCTTGAACGTGTTAGTTGTGTTGCTGTCTATGCAGGGTCAGAAAGCTCTCGGATTTCATCAGACATATCTTAATTTGTTTTCCGAAGATGAAGAAGGTCCTATGGGTTTGGTCCGACATGAGGGTGAGTAAATAATGACAGAATTTTCATTTTTGGGTGAACTGTATTCTGTGCAAACTAGATTAAGCACTCATAAGAGTAATGACAATGTGTTATGTGGACGGGTCTAGTCTGTTATGATCTGCACTAAGAGCCTCTTGTCTCTGAGCATTACTGTGCTCATATGATCATTTGCTTGCTCATGGTACCATGCCAGTTTTGAATAGCCTAAGAGTTCAAGCTGACAAACAGAGAGAGCGACGTGAGAAGCTTGTGTAGTTTTTTCAGCGTCTCCTGTGACTCCTCCAGGCTGATCATATCAAGAGTGAAGACCTCCCTCTGATCACATCTGACAATCACTGGACAGCAGCCAGAGCTGCGCTGGAACGGCTCTCCATTATAACCTCTTCAACAACACAACAGTGTTGTGATTGTGTTTTCATTGTTTTGATTCGAACACAAGGCCTCTAGGGAAGCGCAGTTTTTTGCATGCACTGTTTATGAAATATAAATTACGCATATTTTTTTTACCTCCCCAAAATCTGAAGGAAAAAGGAGTAGCGGTTCAGAAGAATGAACAATATTTATTGAAAAATAGAACTGTCCTTTTTTCTTCTGACACACAGGGAGAGAAAATGAGGGTTTAGAAATGCCGCTGGGTTAGAGGAGTCGGAAAAACCGCATGGTGACAATTCACTTATTTTGTATAGAGAACTTCCAGCCGGTCTATATTTAGCTCTTAAGCACTCTATAATCACTAAGGAGGTTTTCAGCCACATAAAGGAGGATAAGTTCCTGAAAGAAACCCGCACTGCTAAGTCTTCCTGCTTCACTTCTGTTCAACCTTTGACCCCTGCACTCACCTCATTCCTCTACGCATCCACCACATACAAAAACAACACCGTACAGCCTTTTACAGCAAGGATAACTAGCTTTTCACTGCCTCATTCATAAAAGCAGGGGCCTTTCCGCCTTCACCTTTCCTCTGGATATTCCTGCAGTTCAGAATATACACAACCACACCTTGTGAAAAAGCCCTGAATGGGGTCAACAGTGGACTACGCCACATGGAGCACATTCAAGGAAAATGACAGACGTGCATGACCACGTTCAAGTCCCTTGTCTCACCACGGATATCATAAGCATGACTCCTGACAGTGTTTGGACTGGCTAAAAGTAGTAGTGTGACAGTAGCTTAGCTATTTTAAAGTAGTGTAGCTTTTCCATTCAAGAGAACAATATTAATACACTTTAAAAAATAAAGGTTCTTTCTTGGCATCAATAGCCGCTTTTCCACTATCGGGCCGAACCGTTCTTAGAACGGTTGGGTACAGTTCCAGTTGTGTTTCCACCTGAGCCTGGTACGGCACGGAACGATTACAAACCGTTCTCGGCCCGGTTAGACAACCGTGCTGAACCGGGCTGGTAAAATGCGTGTGCATGACATACATATCGCGTCCAAAAGGACAATAACAGTAGAAGCGGGGCTGTCTACTCTTGCGTTACCAAGGCAACGATTTGACGCATTTGTATTTACATTCCAAAGAGTTCCGTTATCTGCACCACAGTGGGAAATCAAACCATATCTGTGCTGACTGGCCTGGATCGGCACGGAACAGAACGGTTAAGCATTGAGAACGGTTCGGCCCGATAGTGGAAAAGCGGCTATTGGTTCCATGTAAAACCCTAAACATCCTTGAAATCTTTCAAATGCAGAAAAGGCTCTTTATAGTGAAAAAGTAAAATTTTCTTCAAAATGGTTCTTTAAGGAACTGTTCACTGAAAAGTGAAAAAATGGTTCTTCTATGGCATCACAGCAAAAACACCCTTTTGGAGCCTTTATTTTTAAGAGTATATGCAAAAACAAGTTACTGATAAAAAGTAGCAAGCAGTAACAATAATCCACTGAGACGGCGAGATGTGATGATGAACCCAAGTGCAGTTTATATACATACGTGCGAAATCCATAATCCAAACAAACAAATAATAATCCAAACAGTGACTTGACTTGACTTGATTTGATACAAACTTGACAGAAACAGACTTGACTTGAAACAGACACTCACTGAACAGCAGGTTTACAACATTAGTACACGACAGGGAACCAATAAAACACAAGGCCTATTTATAGCAGACTAAAAGGGTCACATGACACAAACAACCAATGAAAATCAAGGAACAAGACATAGCAGCCAAAGACATCCAATCAGAACATGACACATGGAACTAGGGAACCAATGGCAGGAATACACAAGGGCAAGGGAAGCAAGACACAACCGCATGAAACGACTACATAAAAGACATGAGAACATGAACATGAAACCAAAACACAAAACAAAACCCAAAACACCCGTTACACAAGACATGGATGCCATGGAATAACTGTACTTGATTGGCCAGCAAACTCGCCTGACTTAAACCCCATTGTCAAAAGGAAGACGAGGTAACAAAGACCCCGAAATGCAGATGAGCTGAAGGCCAATATCAAAGCAACTTGGGCTACCATAACACCTCAACTGTGTCAAAGGCTGATCGCCTCCATGCTATGCCGCCTAGATGCTGTAATTAATGCAAAAGGAGGCCCAACAAAGTACTGAGGACATAATACAGTACATTAACACACTTTTCTAAAGGCCAGCATGTGTTTAAGATTTTTTTATTGGTCACATGAAATATTCTAATTTTGTGAAATACTGGATTTTTTTTTTTTTTGTCTTTAATCCATAATCATCAAAATTGAAACAAATAAAGGCTTGAAATATTTCACTTTGTGTGTAGTGAACTAATATAACATACAAGTTTCACTATTTGAAACAAATTATTGAAATAAATGGACTTTTCCTCGATATTCAATTTTTTTGGCACATACCTGTATATATATGAATACGAATATATACAAAATACATATAAACATAAACTGGCCTGTGATATTATAAATACAACGTATATATTAAACATAAACCTACAAAAAAATAAATAAAACATAAAATAAAGTGTAATGAAAAGCTGAATTTTCAGCATCACATGATCCTTCAGAAATCATGCTAATATGCTGATTTATTAATGCTGAAAACAGTTGTGCTGCTTAATATTTTGTTGGAACCTGTGATACTCTTTTTAAGATTCTTTAATAAATAAAAAGTAAAAAAAATAACACAATTTATTTAAAATAGAAAACTTTTGTAACAATATACACTACCATTCAAAAGTTTGTGTCAGTAAAATTGTATTTTTTATTTTTTTGAAAGCAATTTAAAAAAAAATCACCAAGGATGTGTTAAATTGACCAAAAGTGATAGAAAAGGCTTATATTGTTAGAAAAAAACTATTTTGAATAAATGCTGTTCTTTTGAACATTTATTCATCAAAGAATCCTAAAAAAAAAAAAAAAAAAAATCACAGGTTCCAAAAATAAAAAGTAATAAATCAGCATATTAGAATAATTATAGAAAATATTAGAAAAATAGAGTAATGATGATGAAAATACCTTTGATCACAGGTATAAATTATATTTTAAAATTTATTAAAATAGAAAAACATAATTTTAAACTGTAATTATATTTCACAGTTTTTTTTTTTTGTGTATTTTTGATCAAGCAAATTCAGGCTTGATGAGCATAAGAGAATTCTTCAAAAAAACAGGGGAGAGTGGGGTGAGTTGTGCCAGTTTTTACTCAAAGTGACTTTATAGTGAAACCATGACAGCAATCCCTCCAATTTAAGCATGTACATATATTTCAGGATGTGGTGCATCCCTGGGAACAATAACTTTGGATCTGAAATAAACTGATTCAGAATTATAGCTTTCAGAAAAAAAGTGGTCTTGTGGCACAACTTGCCCCCGGTGCGGGGTAAGTTGTGCCTTTGGGGAGAATACATCGGGGTAAATTGTGCCAGTGATTATTTAAGTAAAAAAGAAAAAAAATTAAAAAAAAATTTAATGTCATGAACTGTAATGCAATATAAAATCAAGACAAATTCAATAAAAAATGACTAATTTAAGGTGTATTTAGATATCATTACCCTATTAAACTATTGGCATGTCATATTTTCTACTTTTTCGGAAAACTAAAAAAAAAACCTCAAATATACAATATATGATATTTGTGAATAATTAGAAGACTGTCTGTCAATCATGTAACATATAATAAAAAAGTGACTTATTATTAAACATTTCTGAACATCCGATTGTGACTTAAGCCACTTAAAAAACTAACAAACGGCAGGTAAATCAAACACTGATGAGGCACACTCATCTCCTTATACAGATTATCCCCTGTGGGAAAGTAGGTCTAGATCAGGGATGACCAACCCTGTTCCTGGAGATCTACCATCCTACAAAGTTCAGCTCAAACCCTAATCAAACACCCCTGATCCAGCTAATTAATTTCTTAGGTAGCATGTGATGATTACAGACAGCTGTGTGGGAGCAGGACTGGAACTAAAGTCTGCAGGTACTGTAGGTAGATCTCCAGGAACAGGGTTGGGCAGCCCTGGTCTAAATCGAGAATATTACTTAGCATCCCACTGGCACAACTTACCCCTGCCCCTTTGGCACAAATCACCCCAGCCCGACAATTTTGAAAGACTAACTGTATAGACTCACTGTGTAACCTACTAAAGCACTAAAACATGTGTGAAATATTTTCAAACGTGTCTATAATTGTTCAAACGCAACAATCAAAAAACCTTGACCATATAAATTTTACTTTGAAAGGCAAAAAACAGTTTTTTGAGCAAAAATGTGCTTAGCTGTCATGCCATGTGTCTCTCCTCTTTGGGGGATAGGTAAATTGGATGGCTCTTCAAAAGTATGTGATCACATGACCCATTTCTTCTACGGTTTTCTAGAAACAAGGGTGGAACAACTTACCCCCATGGCACAAATCACCCCACTCTCCCCTACAAAATTCTAACGTTTTGAAAAGCAGTGTATGTAACAATATAAAATATATATCAAACTGCTTAAAAGTAGCATTTAGTTTGGCGAGCTAATTTTAAAACAGCTTCCCCAACTTGTGTTTCATGAGTGTGAAACCAAATGCAATGGATGCAATGTGAAGCGGAAACAGGTTTATAACCCTGGCGTGTCTTTATGAGCGCAATTCAAGGAACACAAAGAGTTCTCATCTTGAAAGAATGCCCAGATTCTGCAGACATTTGTTTCCAGGCCTGCTCACCTCGGCCAGTGACATTACACCACCGCAGTGGGTGTGGGAACAATACGAGTGACTTAGCATAAAACGACGAGATGGTGAAATAAACATCACAGCAAGGCCGATGTTTTAACTTGGCATATTGACTTTTGCTATGTAAAGCAACAGTATACCCAAAGGAGCTTCAAACAAACGCTGACACTCTATATTGTTCGGTCACAGCGTGATGTAAATCACGGGGTGAATATTCCCTATTGTGCTGGGACGCGGTCCAGAAACAACCAGGCTACAATGAAGAGGCCTCCACTAATCAAAAGCGCAAGAAAATAAACAGTCGCCTATGAAACAAATACTGGATCGGGAACGATCCCCTGATAAAATCTCAGGGTCGTGTATTTCCAGAGGAAGCGCAACTGACAAATGTTGATTTTGCAGCTTGACGGTTTCATCAGCGACTGTTGTCTTAAGCCAGTGTCCCGTTTTATTTATTTTCTTATTGTTTGGAATCCAAACTTTCCGGCTGCTCTAGTTTTTATTGTCCTCAGCAATTTTTATCCAAGCATTCAATGTCACCAAATTGGCCCGGGCCGAGATGAGCGAGTCTCGAGAGTGTTTAGTGTTAAATGGGAGTTTGTTGACTGATGCCTTTTATCTTCTTCCCTTTCTTGGAAGCACAGATGACATGCCCTCAGCAGAACCACGGACCCAAACGTTCCTCTCCATCTTACAAAATCAGCCCTTTTTCTCGCACAAGTTTGTGACAACCGTATCAACGATCTCAGCAGATAAAATCTCGCTTGAAACAGCAATATTTATTTTTCTTTTCCTCGAGAGTCGCTAACTTTTTCTTCCTGTCTTCATTATGCTGTACTCTTCCGAAACGATGTGCTTTCAACAAGTGTGGAGTCAGCTGGGCGGGCTGGATGTGCTAAGAGTTTTTATAGGTCGAATAGTGAAATGACTGAGGAGAAAATGAATGCTATTATTGCAAAAGAGTGGTCAAACCGCTGATGATGGTGGTTTCACTTCAACCCAGTGAGAAGAAACAGAGACAGGCTGACTCATACCACTGCTAATTCAAAGATTTACACAGTGTTGATTCTGAAAAACATACTCAAATTCTCTGTAATCTGCATTATCATCACTTTACATGGGGTTTCTCACATGACTGAAATATGAGTAGCAGAAAAAAAGATATCAGATCCACTTTTGATCACACTTTTTGTTTCGAAACATTGGATTCAAAAAGTTTTGAAAATTACATCAATATGTTAAAGGGTTAGTTCACCCAAAAATGAAAATTCTGTCATTAATTATTCACCCTCATGTCGTTCCAAACCCATAAGGCTTTTGTT
>NC_133379.1:27721218-27890067 GCF_049309525.1 Garra rufa
TTTTTAATAAAACACACACACACACACACACACACACACACACACACAAATAGGAATAAATGCAAGTTTCAAATACATCAGTGTTGTTTCAATGAAATATTCAAATAACTTACAATTAAATTAACATAAAATAATAATAATAATAATAATAATAATAATAATAATAATAATAATAATAATAAAGCTTTCTTTTTATTGCACTCTCTTGGTGTTCCATCTAATGTAGCATTTCTTAAAATCTGTTTATACAATTCTGAATACAGATGGAGTGAAAGAATAAGCTCACCTATAGAGGAAAAATTTGGACAAGTGTTGGACATTGGTATACAGTGCAAGTGCTATAAGACTTATTTTGTAGTTTAGGGTGATTTTGTTATTGTTTTTCTCCAAAACTATACAGTAAAATGTCTTGAAAATAATTACAGTGATAGTCAGGGTCACTCTGAATACAGATCAATTGAAAGAATGAGCTAACCTATAGAGGAATATTTTTTATGAGTGTTGGAAAATGGGAAACAGTGCAAATAACAGGATGCATTTTGTTGTTTAGGGTGATTTTGTTATTGTTTTTCTCCAAAACTATACAGTAATATGTCTTGAAAATACCTACAGTGAAAGTCAGGGTCACTCTGAATACAGATGGAGTGAAAGAATGAGCTAACCTATAGAGGAACATTTTTTATGAGTGTTGGAAAATGGGATACAGTGAAAGTGCTATAGGACTCATTTTGTTGTTTAGGGTGATTTTGATTCTAATTTTCTCCAAAACTATACAGTAAAATGTCTTGAAAATAATTACAGTGATAGTCAGGGTCACTCTGAATACAGATCAATTGAAAGAATGAGCTAACCTATAAAGGAATATTTTTTATGAGTGTTGGAAAATGGGATACAGTGCAAGTGCTATAGGGCTCATTTTGTAGTTTAAAGTGATTTTGTTTCTAATTTTCTCCAAAACTATACAGTAAAATGTCTTGAAAATAACTACACTGATAGTCAGGGTCACTCTGAATACAGATGGAGTGAAAGAATGAGCTAACCTATAAAGGAATATTTTTTATGAGTGTTGGAAAATGGGATACAGTGCAAGTGCTATAGGGCTCATTTTGTAGTTTAAAGTGATTTTGTTTCTAATTTTCTCCAAAACTATACAGTAAAATGTCTTGAAAATAACTACACTGATAGTCAGGGTCACTCTGAATACAGATGGAGTGAAAGAATGAGCTAACCTATAAAGGAATGTTTTTTATGAGTGTTGGAAAATGGGATACAATGCAAGTGCTATAGGACTCATTTTGTAGTTTAGGGTGATTTTGTTTCTAATTTTCTCCAAAACTATACAGTAAAATGTCTTGAAAATAACTACAGTGATAGTCAGGGTCACTCTGAATACAGATCAATTGAAAGAATGAGCTAACCTATAAAGGATTTTTTTTATGAGTGTTGGAAAATGGGATACAGTGCAAGTGCTATAGGACTCATTTTGTTGTTTAGGGTGATTTTGATTCTAATTTTCTCCAAAACTATACAGTAAAATGTCTTGAAAATAACTACAGTGATAGTCAGGGTCACTCTGAATACAGATCAATTGAAAGAATGAGCTAACCTATAAAGGAATTTTTTTTATGAGTGTTGGAAAATGGGATACAGTACAAGTGCTATAGGACTCATTTTGTTGTTTAGGGTGATTTTGATTCTAATTTTCTCCAAAACTATACAGTAAAATGTCTTGAAAATAATGACAGTGATAGTCAGGGTCACTCTGAATACAGATGGAGTGAAAGAATGAGCTAACCTATAGAGGGACATTTTTTATGAGTGTTGGAAAATGGGATACAGTACAAGTGCTATAGGACTCATTTTGTAGTTTAGGGTGATTTTGTTTCTAATTTTCTCCAAAACTATACAGTAAAATGTCTTGAAAATAACTATAGTGATAGTCAGGGTCACTCTGAATACAGATCAATTGAAAGAATGAGCTAACCTATAAAGGAATATTTTGTATGAGTGTTGGAAAATGGGATACAGTACAAGTGCTATAGGACTCATTTTGTTGTTTAGGGTGATTTTGATTCTAATTTTCTCCAAAACTATACAGTAAAATGTCTTGAAAATAATGACAGTGATAGTCAGGGTCACTCTGAATACAGATGGAGTGAAAGAATGAGCTAACCTATAGAGGGACATTTTTTATGAGTGTTGGAAAATGGGATACAGTACAAGTACTATAGGACTCATTTTGTTGTTTAGGGTGATTTTGATTCTAATTTTCTCCAAAACTATACAGTAAAATGTCTTGAAAATAACTACAGTGATAGTCAGGGTCACTCTGAATACAGATCAATTGAAAGAATGAGCTAACCTATAAAGGAATATTTTTTGAGTATTTAAATATATAGAAATAATCCAAGTGCTAGGACACATGTTGTTTTGTATGAGCTAACCTATATAAGGAAATTATACAAGTGCAAGTATGTTTGGGATGATTTTGCCTTTAATTTTCACTGAAACTGTACAGTAAAATGACTTGAAATTAAAACATTGATAGCCAGGATCAAAGTAAAAGTATTTACAAACATTATATATTTGTATACACACACACACACACACACACACACACACACACACACACACACATACAAACATTAAAAAAAAAAAATTAAAAAAAAAAAATTTATATTAACATTTATTAACATTAATAAATTATTTTTAATAATGTACAAATACAAACGTTTATACATAAAAGGATTTATACACGTTTATACAGTTTTCTTCTTCTATATATAGTCAGTGAGAGAGAGAGAGCCTACACACACACACACAAACATCAAAATAAAAAAACGGAATAAAACACATTAATAGTATTATTTTTTTTTACATTAATAAATAATTAAGAATAATTAATATACAATGCAAACGTTTATGGACTAATGTAAAGTATTTATAAACATACGAATATAAAGTATATAGGAAACGCCGGTTTGACAGCTTCTTCACATGCATTTTGCCTGCTCGCAGTACCCGTACCGTAAGTGCACGATTACACGCGCAATAAAAAAAAAAAGTGCGGCTGGTTTGACCGTGTATTTTTGAAGCGCGGCTGGCTTGACCGCAGTAATCAGAGGGGTGTTGCCTTGCCCAGACACAATATTCTGCAATAGCATTTTCTGTATCTCCGCTATACACAGACTCCTGTTATTCAACTCTAGGTAAGTCTGTTATATTTTACATCTGGTTTTTTTTTTACCTTTAACCAACCTACTCAGCCACAAAGTAATGAAGTCAGCTCAAATGTGACGATTTAATTCACTGTAAACAAAGCTGAAGTGTTACTTTCCACACAGACGTCTCTGTGTGCGTAATGTTTCCACTTCGCACGGGACACGGCAAGAACTCAAACACACTGCAGTTTAAATCGTTTTTGCATGTGTAGGCCGTGCAATATATCGCATTGCTTTACAAAACTTCTATTTTGGTATTAAGCGCTGAAACTACTCATCAAACAAAGCCTTATATGGAGAGATTCTGAATCTGGGATGCGCCTTTTCATTATGCGGTAAAACGGGATCTTTGTAAGTGTGAAGTCTGCAGGGCGGTTCTATCCTGCTGTCACATATGCATTTAGAAGAGTAGGCCCACTATTGATATTTGGATCGATTTATCTTCAACCTAAGCTGAGTGGAAAATTCTTGGTTTCAACTTTCAAGTGCAAATAACTCAAGCAAACATATTGCACTACTTTTAGTGTAAATTTGGTGTCTTGTAAAAAACGGCTATGGCCATAATAGGAACTTAAAGATTTGAAGTTCCACTTTTGATTACTCATCATCAGACCCTTGTGTGCATTTATCATCTGTTACCATAGAGACACACCTAACTGAGACAAACATTAACTTTGTGGTAAAGATGCTGTAGCAAAAGAGGAAGTTGCTCTACATCACCTCAGGAAACGCCTTCAGTGTTTATCAAAAACTACAGCAACCTGCCAGGAAAAGTCATGTTTATGACAGTTATGAAGTTGTTTACTCGACTCACTGGCTACAGATAGCTCCAAACAAATCTGTCGAATACATATATACTTTAAAAAAAAAAAAAAAAAATCCAAAAAGACTTTTTAGAACCTTCATAGAACATATAACCTTTTAAGTGAGCTCTTCTTAGTTTGAAGAACATTTTAAACATCCAAAGAACCTTTTTTTACCAAAAAAAAGTGGAATGGCAGTTACCATAGATGTTAAAGGGGTAATGGCATGGATTTTTTTTTATTATTTTAACATGTTCCTTGAGGTTTACTAATAATGTTAATAAAGTTTTGTTGTTGTTGTTTTTAAAAAAAACAAAAACAAAATAAATATGTGGAAAAAAGATAATTTTAAACCCTCTTTAAAATGGCCTGTTTTTAAGGGGCAGGTCCTTTAACCCCTTAACTGTCACCGTCCCACCTGTGGGACGCTTGGCGCTCTTTTTTCCGTTTTCCTTTTTCTCTATCAAATTTTTTAGTAACCATCATAAATTATATATCATTTGAAAGCTTAGAAGCTGAAGAATCATCCAGTGAAAACCATTTTGAAATTGGACATTGCGTTACCATGGAAATGTTACTTTAAAATCATTTGGCGGTCTCCACCCCTTAGCGGTGTCATATTACAAAATGCATTACGGTCTTTTAGAATCACAACTTTTTACAATCATCACAAAAACATATCATTGGAAAGGTCTGTGTCTCAGAATTGCATATTTGGTGGTTATTTTGTGATTGAATAAAACTTTTCAGATAAATTTAGACTTTTGTGACAGAAAAAATATAAATGGCATTTGTATGGCACCCGGTGGCTGTTTGTGGTATAACGCCCTAAACAAACTTTGACAGGGACCTTAATTTTTTTCATATCAACTTCAAATTTGGAACATAACTTATTTAGATGTGAGGCTTCAATTTGATATCAAATTTAAGATAAAACCTGTTATGTAAAATATGTATTTTATATAAAATATAATAAAAATTGTACAGTGCATTTTGTTTACAGTAAATTTAAACTTCTATAATTTGTTGATACTTTATTTTTTTGAAAAAATTCCACTTCTACAATAATCTGCCGATTGTCTTTTTTAAAAAGAGACCAACCTTAGATATGTATTCCAAAGTGTTCATGAATTACAACAATTGAAGTTTGGATAGTGCACTTTCATGCCTATTTAAAAAAAATGGGGGTGACAGTTAAGGGGTTAAAGCTTTTCCATTGTAGACAAGATAGCGGCAGTGATTGCAATTTCTAGTTGCTTTTGATACAATGCGACACTCTCATTCGGCGTGTCAGCCATTAAGCAACTAAACACCAGTGGGCGGGGCCTATGATAAGAAGATGACTATTCGTCAATGCCTTGCTCTGGAGGCAGTGTTTATGCAAATGTTTGTGTATGGGTGAGGTCACCTTGCACCTCAGATTCAAATGAGCTGTTTCTGCAGCTTGATTAAATAAATGTTTTGTTTATAATGAGGAGAAAGTTTTAAGCTATGAAACTTGCAGGATGTTTTAATGATACGAAGACCATTTATATGCCAAAAAAATCAATGAAAATTTGATTTCTCATGTCATGACCCTTTTAAATATTCTTCATGGAACCACAGATACACACACATTTGTTTAACTATATTAGTGAGGATTTCTCACAGATTTTTTTTTTGTTTGTTTTTACAAAGAATCAGGTTAATGATATTTTCTCTGGCCCAACTCTATCTCCACCCCTAAATACAACCACAGTGCAAACCTGTGCAAAACACTAGCTTGAAAAAACCCCATAAAAACAATTCATGCAGTCTGTAGCCAGGTAGATAACTAGCACTAATAACATGTTAGCGTTTCTACATGGGTGTTCTAATCCAAGCAAACCTAGTGATTTACAAGAATAACAGACTGTGAGAGTAGGTATTGTGCCTCCACAGAAAAGTAAGCTCAGACAGACTATTGATACCACACACACATGTACTGTAAACGCCTTTAAGAATATATGTGACCCTGTCACCCTGGACAACAAAAGTCATAAGGGTCTTTTTTTTGTTTAATTGAGCTTTCAGTTGATGTATGGTTTGTTAGCATAGGACAATATTTGGCGAGATACAACTGTTTGAAAATTTGGAATCTGAGGGTGCAAAAAATAAAATAATAATTGAGATAATCGCCTTTCAAGTACTTGGCAATGCATATTGCTTATCAAAAATTAAGTTTTGAAAAAAAAAAAAAATTTCATGGAACATGATCTTTACTTAATACCTTAATGATTTAAAGGAAACAAAAGAAAAATCGATAATTTTGAGCCATACAAAGTATTGTTGCTGCTACAAATATATTCGTGCGACTTTTGAGTGGTTTTGTGGTCCAGGGTCACATATTTAAGAGAAGTAACACACAATGGATTGTATTGAATGTGAGGTGTGTGATATTTTATTATGTCATATAACATTACAAAACCCACATTCTCATGTGACACTGACATCAGATTCATAACACATTCAGAGAATTTCCTTTATGCTGCACTGCATGTGTTTGCTTTCGTGAATTTCTTAAGAAAGGTGTTCTGTTACTGTAGCTGTTCAACATTAGATTGGAGGAACTAGACAAGGAAGTATCAGCCACACCAATCAGATAGAAACAGTCCGACACCCTTTATAGCTCAGACTTTGAACGCTTGCATGTTCACCTATATACAAAATTACAATTTTGAGAGTCTTGTACTTTAATATGGGGCTATAAAACACAGTAAGTGTAGTCACTGGTTAGGCTGTTTTCTCTTTGGGTAAACACAGGGTGCAGTCAAGTGCTTAAACAAGGTTTAGACTTGGTGTAGACGCCATGCTGAGATGTTATCCAAAGAACTTTGGTGCTTGTAAAAGGTGTTGGATAAAATATCTAGTTGGAAAAACCAAGTCACCCCAGGAGTTCCTCAGATTCAGGCATTTCTCCAGGAAAAAAGGAAGATGATTTAGTCAGTTCTTCCAGACTGAGGATTGTGTCAAATTACATGAATTATTTTGTACTACACAGTCTTGGAAGTATATACATGTTTAACAGATTTAGGACCTCTGCATGTATACATTTCCACTTCAGATTTATCTCCTTTCTTTCAAAATTTTCAGAGGGCCACTGTGTCACAACTACAGATTGCAAGAACTGTTAGGAAACAAGGGCTTGTTTAATTTACCATATTTTCTGAATTCAGTGACGTCTCAGCTATTGATAAAGTATGCATTCACATAAAGTATGCAGGTGCATTGTATAAATATATTCTCAGACATACTACCAAAAAGCAAGTACTATTCTGACATCCTGCTGCTTTTTTCTTGTATTAAGGCCTATCAGAGTGTATACAGGCACTTCCCAGAAACATCTCCCTCCCATTTTGACCCATAAGCAAATGTCACATGACCTAGGCTATTTATAGTCTGCTGTGGGCTAGCAGTCTGGCGGCAGCCTCATCAGCTACATCCGACAAGATGTGTTTAGTTCAGAATAGCCTGTATGCTAAACATTTCATGCATGTCTCAAGAGAGTAACCCTGAGCAGTATATTAGAGACTGAGATCAGTCATTTTCGTGAAACAATGTTCTGTTTAATTAGCCTTTCTCTCACACTGATGCTTTGTGTTCAGAGGAGATTTCAGAAGTTACAATGTCCCTTTATGTGCTTGAGCACATCAGAACATTTGGAAATCAGTTCCGGATCACACGGCATAGACCTTGTTGCACATGCTAAAAGGACAACAGCTGAAGTAGAGCAAATGGTGCAGCATGTCTATTCAAGTGCATTATAAAGCAGTTGTTTCATAGCACGCCTGTGTCTGGCTTGAAATAGATGCCTGATTGTGAAGCATATGGTGCCTAATTGCACTTTGATCTAATATAGAAGGTGTTAGTGGATGCATGGTGACAACTGTATCTTATACAGTTCTACTGAAGTGCCTAATTGCCAGGTTGAGTGTAGAGAGAGAAATAAGACCTTATCATGATATCAAAATATGTGGCTGATTTTTGGTGTAATGTGCTTGGAGATGATGAGAGACAATGTGCTTAATGACTATGCTTATTGAAAGTATATCAATACCATATTGGTTATCAGCTGATATTAGAGATTTTTTAGATATTAGAGAATTTCTAATTGGTTGATATTGGATATTTCCAGTAAATATTACAGTTAATATGCATATTTAATTTAGCACAAAATCCCTTCCAAATATACCTAAAAACTTATTCAAATATAGAATCTTATAAATAGAGTGCAGAAAGCAAGGTAATGTGCTTCAACTTGACCATTTCAGTGCACTTTTAACAGGGATGTTCTATGCAATTGTTTTGATAGAGGGACACAAGATACAATTCTAATTTCAACATTATTTATTCTTCAGACATTGTATACAGCGGATACTTATTTTATTTAAAAAAACAAAGTGACCAACATTTGGTTTGGGTAATATTCAACAATCTGGACATGGAGCCTCATTGAGATCCCCATATCCCCTGACCTTGATAATTAAGATTCCAAAAGAAAGGTTTATTAACAACTAGAATCCTAAATCATATTGCAATATCTTTAATACGTCTTGAGTTATAAGCACCCAAACTTTGGAAAAAGAATATTTGTGGCACTCAGACAGGTAGCCTTTGTTCAATGCAGTTGTCTAAAGGAAGGAAATGAGATACATCCCTAGTTTTAACATTATTTGTTCTTCAGACATTACTCTTTAAAAGAAAAGAAGTGTTGTATGTTTTTCAAACTGACCCACATTTGATTTTTCACCACTGAAAATGTGTACATTTTAGGGCTGGACGACATGGCAAAAACTTATATCACGTTTCAATATCTCTGGAACTGAATCTCATAGGGCCTTAAAAATAAACATGCCAAAAGGAAACTTCGTTAAGACCCAACATCTAAAACTAAGGTGTCTTTAATACTTCTTGAGTTACAGGCATGGACTCTTTATGGAAAAAAATTAAAGTACTGTTTTCCCATTTTTGAATGGTCACCATTGGCACATAATGCAGTAAAGATTTCTTAAGTCAACAAATGTTACTAATAGAACTACCAATCTCTGTGTAAATGTAATGTTATGATGCTGCCATCTTTCTGAAGTCATTTGTACCCCCTGTAACTGAATCTCCGGTGAAAATTGCCATTTTGACCTCCCTCTACAAAATAGTGGGTTACTCAGTAAATATACATCCATGACATTTTTTTTTTTTTTTTGGCTTTCTTCAATATACGCATTTATCTTTCTTCAGAAAAAATATTAGCAAAATCTAAAATTTTAACCAGGGAAGTTTTTGTATATATATATATATATATATATATATATATATATATATATATATATTTAATTATTGTTTTAATAAATGTGATGGCAAGACTAAATATTCAGCAACCATTCCCCATTCATTTGTATTTCACAATGAAGCAGTCACATATAATACTATATAATAATGTATTAGACAGATCAAAACTTGACCACTCTGAGCACCATATTTGGAAATGCAAGTCCTCCTCGTCCTTTACTTTTAGGTAGTCATTGGTTCCATTGCCAAACAATGTTTGCACTCATGTAGTTATTTCATAAGGTTAAGAAATCCTAAAACACAACTTCTGAGGTAATTGTGATGGATGTTCGGTAAATATTGATCCTTGGTAAACACTGCACCCTTCTTGGTTGGATTTTTTTTTTTTGGTGTCTGAGGAATGTCTTGTGGTCAGTAAAATGTATTACAAAGCTACCGTCTCATTTCTGAATGACTCATGTCTAAAACATCCAAACTTCACCGTATCCCCACCCCACAAGTGGGCGGTAAGCTCAGCTGACATGGTCACCCTCTCAGAGGCTCTTACCACATTAAGTGCTGGTGGACAACTGCATGCGAGGGCTGGTGTTCTGAATGATCCGGTCAGGCTATGTCCACGGTTGGCACTGTCACTCCAGCAGCATTAGTCACAGTGCTTTCTTTTTCCTGCATTCAGCCCAACTGTCCATCACCACAGAAGGAAACTCCCAGCCACTGAATTTTTTATAGTCTAGTTCACTGGGTTTAATTTGCTCTGTTACTGCAATGTGGATTTAAGATCTTTAGGAGTGTGCAAACTCAAAAAAAATAAAAATAAAAATAAAAAAATAAATAAATCCATGACAAATGCTTGACAATAGACAATGTGTGTTTGTGTATTTTTCTCTAGGCAGCATGGTGTACCACGCTGAGTTTGAGCGAGCAGGCAAGGAACCTGGGCTCCAAGTGTGGAGAATTGAGAAGTTTGATTTGGTGGCAGTACCTGAGAACCTCTATGGAGGATTCTACACTGGTGATGCTTACGTGGTCCTCAATACTATCAAACAACGCTCTGGCAACCTACAGTATGACCTCCACTTCTGGCTAGGTAAGTTGACAATGCTATGTTAAAAAGATTATGAAATGTATTTCTATACTGAAGTAGCTGTTCTGCCTAATTTACCAGACAAGCTAGATGGTTCAAATGTGAAATGCATCAGCTACATTTCTTACATTTTCCCTCAACTGACAGGTGACTACTGCACGCAAGATGAAAGTGGGGCGGCTGCCATTTTCACAGTGCAGATGGATGACTATTTGGGTGGAAAGCCCATCCAGTACCGTGAAGTTCAAGGCTATGAGTCTAAAACTTTTCTGGGATATTTTAAGAAAGGGCTGCAGTACATGGTGAGTGGTCCGATTGTTGATAGGACAAATGGAAAGTGAGTCTAAAGTGACTTATTCAAATAAAAGATGTCCAAGATTTAAAAAAAAAAAAATCATTGACTGTATGAATATCTTTTTATGTTTTTGCCACAAAATGTTAATGTTAAAATATTGAAATTTCCTTTTCTTTTTGTTTTGTTTGGTTTTCTTTTGCCCTTTGTTTGGTTTGATTTTCTTTTTTCTTTTCTTTTTTCTTTTACTTTTTGTTTAGTTTCAGTTGTCTTTTGCTTTTTGTTTTGCTTTTTTGTTTTTTATTTTTGCTTTTTGTTTTGGTTCGATTTTTCTTTTGCTTTTTTGTTTTGATTTTCTTTTATGTTATGTTTTGTTTTGGTTTTCCTTTTTGTTTGGGTTGTTTTTCTTTAGCTTTTTGGTTTGGGCTGGTTTTCTTTTGCTTTTTGTTTGGTTTTGGTTGATTTTCTTTTGCTTTAGTTTGGGTTGGATTTCTTTTGCTTTTTGGTTTGTTTGTTTTTGTGGTTTGGGTTGGTTTTATTTTGCATTTTGGTTTGGTTTACTTTTGCTTTTTGCTTTGTTTGGTTTTCTTTTGGTTTGGGTTGGTTTTATTTTGCTTTTTGTTTTGTCTGGTTTGGTTTTCCATCTGGTTTTAGTTTATTTTTTATTTTTTATATTTGGTTTGGTTTTCTCTTGCTTTTTGGTTTGTTTTTTGTTTACTGTTTGGTTTTCTTTTGGTTTTTGATTTGTTTGTTTTGATTTGGATTTCTTTAGTTTTTTACCGTTTGGTTTGTTGTTGTTTTTTTGCTTAATTTTTGTTTTGGTCTTTTATTTTTTGCTTTTTGTTTGGTTTGTTTTGGTTGTCTTTAGATTTTTCGTTTGGTCTTCTTTGGTTTTTGCTTTGGGTTCGTTTTCTTTTGGCTTTTGTTTTATTTGGTTTTATTTTACTGTTTGGTTTGGTTTTCTTTCATTTTTTATGTTTTGGTTTGGGCTTTTGTGTGTTTCATTTTGGTTTTGTTTTGATTTGTTTTACAGAAAGGTGGAGTTGCATCTGGATTCAAGCATGTGGTCACCAATGAAGTTATAGTGCAACGTGTGCTACAAGTCAAAGGTCGGCGTGTTGTCAGAGCAACAGAAGTGCCAGTCAGCTGGGAGAGCTTTAACCAGGGAGACTGTTTCATCCTGGACTTGGGCAACGTGAGTATCATATGAAGAGAGTGAGGGAGTATTAATATTGTAAAAAAAACTGTATATAATAACTGTGTATTTTTACAGGAGATCTACCAGTGGTGTGGTTCAAAGAGTAACCGCTTTGAGAAGCTAAAAGCTACTCAGCTTGCGAAGGGCATTCGTGACAATGAACGCAGTGGACGTGCTCGCGTATATGTGTGTGAAGAAGGGGTGGAACGCGAGAAGATGTTGGAGGTAAGAAAGACAGAAAGCTTAAATTTCAAAATCAACAAGAGATCCACTAAATACATGTTCCAATTATCTGCTGCCAGGTTCTTGGAGAAAAACCAGACCTGCCTGAAGGAGCATCTGACGATATCAAGGCTGATGCCTCTAACAGGAAGATGGCCAAACTCTACAAGGTAGCCACTGGATTTTATCCATGCGAATTAGATAAATCGCCCTCGTAAACCATTAGTACATTCAATTTATTGACGTTTTCCTGTACTCCAGGTGTCTGATGCCAGTGGAGACATGACAATTGCCCTGGTGGCCGCTGAGAATCCTTTCTCCCAGAGTGCACTGGAATCAAGCGACTGTTTCATCCTGGATCATGGCTCAGATGGCAAAATCTTTGTTTGGAAAGGTAAATGCTATTTTCTGACAAAACAAAAAGAGCCTTTTCCTTTATTCATTTTTTTTTGACACACCAATGTTTGTTTTTTAGGAAAAGATGCCAATGTGGAAGAAAGAAAGGCTGCCATGAAGGCAGCAGATGAGTTCATTAAGAAAATGGGTTACCCGAAGCATACACAGGTTCAGATTCTCCCAGAGATGGGCGAGACTCCTCTATTCAAACAATTCTTCAAAAACTGGCGCGATGTGGACCAGACGGAGGGTCTGGGCATTGCTTATGTCTCAAACAGCATTGCTAAGATCGAGAAGGTGCCGTTTGATGCTTCAACTCTGCATGATTCACCAGCCATGGCCGCCCAACATGGAATGATTGATGGCGGCAACGGAGAGAAACAGGTCAGTGAGTGAGCACACCCTGCATGGAACTGGAGCTGAAGGATCTGAAGTCACACAATATGTTGTGTATACAAATACAATGAGGGTCCTGTAATGATATTTTTATTTTTATGTCACCTGATACTTCAGATCTGGCGTATTGAAAGTTCAGACAAGGTTCCAGTTGACCCCTCTACCTACGGCCAGTTCTACGGTGGAGACAGTTACATTATCCTGTACAATTACCGCCATGGAGGCAGACAGGGCCATATTATCTACATCTGGTATGACTTGATCTCACACAGTTAATCTAAAGCTTCATCTGATATAATCACATGAGGACATTCTATGTGTTTTCAAAAGCTATCCTATAATGTCTGACTTATGTATGGTGTCTGTCACAGGCAGGGTGCGGACTCCTCACAAGATGAGATTGGGGCATCTGCCATCTTGGCCGCCCAGCTGGACGATGAGCTTGGAGGTGGACCTGTGCAGGTAATGCTAATGAATAAATCTCAATAGATCACTTTATTACAATCATATCCATATGTGTCATGCTGGGGCTTCTCATTAAATGTGCAATTGTGATTCTCTCCTTTTAATCAAAGTCAAAATGAAACACCATTAACAACCCATTTTATAACTGTGATGAAATTTTATTAAAACAAACTTTTTTTGTTGTTGTAGAATTCTGTGCAATAATGAATCATGGTAAACAAAGTAATTAGGGCTAATTTTGATTTCATGTTGACTAAGTTCAAGCTTCCAGGTGTTCCTGCGTCCTGCTGTATCCTGTCACAGCTTAGCTACATTTTGTCATTTATTTCTTTTATTTTTTTTTTCCATCTGTTAAATCCACTTCCACCTCTATGTCTTTCCTTCCTGTCCTTTATTCATAATCTACATCCTGCTGTAGGTGGCTGGTGCTCCCCTCACAACTCAGGTATCCATATCACAGGATTGCATGTCCCTGTACAGAGCCTGAACGTTTCTCCATATTTACACAATTAAAAATGATCTTATATTACATGAACAACACTACAGATACAAACCTGAAAGGAAGTTTAGGAAATTCCTATTCTTGTTCCTCTAACGTTTTTTTTTATTTTCCAGAGTGTAGCAGCATAATGTCCATTATCTAATTGAATTTGTACAGACAAAAGAATCAAGGCTTTAGCAGAGGGTCTTTCAAATCATGATTTCATTGGTGTCTGCGTAATTGACATGCATGATCAATATGTAAAAAGATTAAGCTTCTTTTGTAAGGCTCTGTACACTGACATGCATTATCGCTGTATACGCCTCCACTTGTGTCCTTGTGTCTTCGTTTTGATATTTTGTCATTTGTGCACAAATGACTAACTGTCTTACTCATTTGTAGATTACTTTTGGGAGTGAGCATGTGAACATTAACAGAAATGCGCCATCATGCATTGATTCGTAGTGTGATTTAATTTTGTTTTTACTCTCTGTATTTATGCATGCTGTCATGCACATTAAACTGGTATACAAAAACACATTCAGCATGTTTAAGTAGATGCAGTAAACAACATCCAGAGAATCACCTCTGTTTTGGTCCATTGTACACTATCGGGCAGATGTTTGGGGTCAGTAAGATTTTTTTTTTAAATACTTTTATTCAGCAAGGATGCATTAGACTGATCAAAAGTGACAGTAAAGTCACAGAAATAAATTATGTTTTAAAATATATTGAAATACTTTTCACAGTATTTCTGTTTTTACTGTAATTTGTGACCATGGACCACACAACCAGTCTTAAGTAGCACGGATATATTTGTAGCAATAGCCAAAAATAAATTTTATGAGTCAAAATTATCTAATATTTTTGCACCGTCAGATTCCAGGTTTTCAAATAGTTGTATCTCGACCAAATCTTGTCATATCTTAAACCATACATCAATGGAAAACATATTTATTCAGCTTTCAGACAAAATTCACCCTTATGACTGGTTTTGTGGTCCAGGGTCACATTTTATTTAAATAATGCTGCTTTGGTGAGCATAAAATACTTATTTTACCCTAAACTTTTGCACAGTAGTGTACAGTATATTTATCTTCTAAAGCATTGTGTACAGTTGGAACAAATAGGGAAAAAATGTATAATTCAGCAGAGAGCAGCATGGCAAGACCATTTGTAAGTTTTGGGGGCAATAGGAGAAAAATAACCGCTTTAGCTGCGGCCATTGATAAATCTTTGCTTCCTACTGGAGTTGAACAGCCCATTGTCATCATGCTGACCATAAAGGATGCTGGGAATGTTGGCATTAGCTCCACATTCCACACAGTTAGCTCCACACTGCCACCCTGTGGAATTACATGCGTCCTCAACTAAAACCTCTTGAAAAGCCAATGACAGTGATGTATTGTATCTGATATCTGTATATCAGAATTCCAGCATTTTAATTAGTTTACCGAAAGCAAGACTTCCTGATGTCTCTGTTTAATATGTACTTGCTATGTATTTTTCAGGTGCGGGTGGTTCAGGGTAAGGAACCTGCTCACCTCATGAGTCTGTTCGGAGGGCAGCCCATGGTGGTGCACAAGGGCGGCACCTCCAGGGACGGCGGTCAGACTGCGCCAGCCGAGACTAGGTTCTTCCAAGTGCGCTCAAACTCTGCAGGATGCACACGAGCCGTGGAGGTCAGTGTCTAATATTTACTCTTAATGGGAGCTTTTAATTATCCTCTCACAATATTTGCTGATATTAATCATTGTTGTATTCAGCTTGAGGCCGTGTCCTCCAATTTGAACTCCAACGATGCCTTCGTCCTGGTGACCCCAGCTGCATCGTTCATATGGGTGGGACAAGGAGCCAGTGATACAGAGAAACGTGGGGCTAAGCAGCTCTGTGATATCCTTGGAGTGTCGCCCTCTGAGCTGGGTGAAGGAGGAGAAGATGGTGAGAACTCATCTGAAATTTTTAAAGTAGTATTTCACCCAGAAATCAAAACTTAAGCTTTCAAGTTTAAAAAAAGCCAAGGAAAGATCATAGAAGCATCATAATAGTGGTCCATTGGGTGTATGTGACAGAATAAACGACGACATTTTAATCCCTTGTGGGCCACCGTGGCTTCTGTAAAGGGAGGGGTGAGCGGTGGATGGGAGCCGTTGGTTGCAATTCACAACCTCACCGCTAGATGCTGCAAAAATCTACACACTGCACCTTTAAGCTTATGTAAATATACTTGTATGTGTCGCACTCCAGGTAGTTTCTGGGACGCACTGGGAGGAAAGGCTGATTACCGCACATCTGCCAGGCTAAAGGACAAGATGAATGCCCACCCGCCACGACTGTTCGCCTCCTCAAACAAAACTGGGCGTTTCATTGTGAGTAACATTTCCTGGTTTTTGGCCCGCCCTGATTTAAGTATATTGTCAGTGAAGTATAATAAAGAATCATTAATTATGGATGCATTGATATCCTTGCAGATTGAGGAAGTTCCTGGTGAAATGACTCAAGAAGACCTGGCTACAGATGACGTTATGATCCTGGACACCTGGGATCAGGTAAACTTGCTACTTTAAAAGGAACCCTGGGTATTAAGACTTGTAAAGCATGATATAACATAAATGATGTCTCTTACTGAAATATGTAGTAGTTCCACATTGTTATATACATATTTTGGACAATGGGGGGGCGCCATTGTTTTAATGATATAAAATAGTTCCACTCAGTGAGCTACTGGCACTACCTGTTGCTATTTTTACCGCAGCACAACTCTGAATACACAGCTCTGAAAATAAAATAATATGATTCCACATTGTGTGGATTTCGGTTGTAATTTTCAGTCAAAGGGTAACAAGAGAAGCTAAGGGTGTGTTCACACTTGTCATGTTTTGTTTGAATAAAACCAACCCTGGTGTGATTGCTCTATTAGTGGAGTTCCTTTGAGTAAGTGTGAACGCTGCCATCCGAACCCTGGTGTGCAACAAACAAGCAGACCAAGACCACTAAAAAGATGGGTCTCGGTCCGCTTCCAAACAAACTCTGTTGCAGTTTGAATGAAATATGAACGACACGGACCAAATACTATAAAAACGAAACAAAAAAAGGAAGTAATGACAAGATGCGACGCTATGCAACATGATTTCATGAAGGGAACAAGCTGTGTATCCAAAACAAAACGAGCAGAGATTAAACATAGACCAACGAGGAGGTAAGATGCCTTGTACTTTGTGAGTTTGCAGGTGGTAAAAATAAAATCATATGCACGCAACAATGAGCACGCTTAGTCCAGCAGATGGCATTGCGTGTAAATACGGCAATCAGCAGACTGATCAGTGAATGGGTGCTTTGTTTGGAGTTTTCGGTGAGTTCCGTCATGAAATATGTCATTCAACCCGGCCAATCAGGTTGTGAATGCATCACTGTGCTTTTAGGTTTGGTATCTTTAGGTTTGCTGACAAAAATGCCAGTGTGAACGCTAAGCGGACCAGGACTAAATGTATAATTTTACTTTTTGGTCTCAACCAAACAAACTGAACTACAAGTGTGAACACACCCTTAGATAAGTCTTCCCTGCTTTAGTGAAAAGAAGAGGAAAAAATAATGGAAAGATGCCTGTGGACAAATAAAACTTCCTAAAGACCAGCGTCTTTGTTCTCTCCACTTTAGCCCTAATGCCTTTAAGGCTTTTAGTAGACCATAGCTACTGAAAGAGCTTATAAACGGCAAAGACAAGAAATGCTAGGTGCCATCCTGGTGGGATGTAAACATGCTGTGGTCATCATATCAGTATCAGTATTTTGTTTTCTGAGTTGTTGCAGTAAAAATAACAACAGGTAGCACCAGTAGCTCACCGAGTGCAACCAATTCATGCCATCAAAATAATGTCACTCCACATAGTTCAAAATATGAAATGATGTGGATTTTTAAAAATAACTTTAATCTTTTAAATAACTTTAACTAAATCTTTCATGAGTCTTCTACTACATATTTCAGTAAGAGACATCATTTATGTTATATCAAGCCATACAAGTTGTATACCCGGTGTTTCCTTTAAAAGGTTTGTTTTACTTTACATAGTGTTGGGAAAACAAAACCCCTGTATATGTGCAGTAAAAACGGATCTCTTTTATAATTGGCATGACATAAAACAGATCTTTAATGAAATAATAAAGCACCACAGAGGACTGTAATGAATAATCTTGTGTTTTGCAGGTGTTTGTTTGGATTGGTAATGAAGCTCATGACGAGGAGAAGACTGAGGCGATAACTTCAGGTAAGACTCCTTAAAACACTTTAAACTTATAATAATTCACTGCATTTTTTTAATATTTATGTTTGACAAAACTTTATTTTGGATATAATTAAAATTTAAAAATAAAAAAAAAAAATCATAAAAGCATTCTAATATGCTGTTTTGGTGCTCAAGGATCTTATAATAATATTATCAGCTAAAAACAGTCAATTATTTTACCAAAATAAGAGGGATCATAGAAAATGCATGTTATTTTTTGTTTAGTACTGACCTTAATAAGATGTTTCACATAAAATACATTTACATATAGTCTAAAAGAGAAAATATTAGTTGAATTTATAAAAATGACCCTCTTCAAAGGTTTACATACACATGATTCTTGATATTTTGTTGTTACCTGAATGATGAACAGCTGTTTTTTTTTGTTTTTGTTTTTGTTTAGTGATAGTTGTTCATGAGTCCCTTGTTTGTCCTGAACGGTAAAACTGCCTGCTGTTCTTCAGAAAAATCCTTCGGGTCCCACAAATTCTTTGGTTTTTCAGCATTTGTGTGTATTTGAACCCTTTCCAACAATGACGTATGATTTTGAGATCCATCTTTTCACACTGAGGACAACTGACAGACTCATATGCAACTATTACAGAAGGTTTAAATGCTCACTGATGCTCCAGAAGGAAAATCGATGCATTAAGATCAAGGGGACAAAAACTTATTAGATTTGAAGACCAGGGTAAATTTTACTTTTTTGTAAGTATCTTCTGTAGAAGATATTTCATTACTAAATGGAAAAAAAAGATGTTTAGGCAAAATGAGTACACATCCTAATTCTGTTCAAAAGTTTTCACCCCTGGCTCTTAATGCATTGTTTTTCCTTTTGAAGGATCAGTGAGCGTTTGAACCATCTGTAATAGTTGTAAATGAGTACCTCAGTTGTCCTCAGTGTAAAAAAAAAAAAAAAAAAAGATGGAACAGCTGGGAGTTTAACTGTTCAGGAAAAACGAGGGGCTCACAAGGGAATCACTAAACAAAAAAAAAAAACAAAAAAAAAAAACAAAACACTGCTCTGGATATTTCAGGTAACAACACCGTATTAAGAATCAAGCATTTGTAAACTTTTGAACATGATCATTTTTATAAATTAAACTTATTTCTCTTGTGGACTATATGTAAACCTCTTTCATGTGAAATATCTTATTCAGGTCAGTACTAAATAAAAAATAATAGCATTTTGTATGATCCCTCTTATTTTGGTAAAATAATTACCATTTACTGTTTCTGTCATGATAGTTTTATGCAGTTAATACTGTCTGTGGTTGATGCTACAGTCCAGTAGGTGGCAATAATGTGTGCAATAAAGAAAAGACGATAGAAACATGAGCTTATATTAAAATCCCTTTTATGAATCCTATATTACATCCATTCCTCTTTCTCCAGCTGCTCGATACATTGAGACGGACCCAGCCAACCGTGACCCACGCACACCCATCGTGAAAATTAAACAGGGCTTTGAGCCGCCCACATTCACAGGCTGGTTTCTGGGCTGGGACCATGACTACTGGAGCACTGACCCCCTGGAGCGGGCCATGGCGGAGCTGGAGATCTGAACTTTGAGCTGTCACCCCTGACCTTTAAACCCCACTGCCTTACTGCAAGCTGATTAAAGTTGCCCTTAGATACGTATAAAATACCAATTTGATGCTTATGAGGGTTTAATCATGGATTCTAAAACCAAAGAAGGTCCTGGGTCAGTATCAAAAGGCAATTTTTAAAAAGAGCACTTTACTGCCCTGAGCTTCAGTCACCAAACATAAGGCAACTCCATTAATTCTTCACCTTGTTACTTCTGTATATAAGTGTTTTCTTCCTCTGCTCAACAATGTTTTGAAGCATTTAAAGCTTTTAGATTGTTGTGTTCGGTCTGCACACCTTATGTTGCTGAAGTGCATGAGCTTGTATCAGAAAATATACAGGGATATCATTGTCAAAAATCTGTCAGACATTTTTTGCCTTCCTTTTCTATAAACTTTTTTTATGTGAGCAATACAACTTCATTTTTTTTTTATATATTTTTAAGATAAGCAATGTTTATGGTGCCACAGATACTGATCTAACGGTAGCCTAGATGTGAGGCGTTTCCACCTTGTCAGTATTCCATCTGACACTCAGGAGTTCAGTTATTGGCTGTGTTCAGAATAGTATACTAGCATACTACTCATACTATACGGTGTATTATAGTGTGTATACAGTATGCACATACTTACACTGACAGTCAAAAGTTTTTGAACGGTAAGATTATTAATGTTTTTTTTAAGTTTTTTTTATATATATATATATATATATATATATATATATATAATTTTTTTTTTTTTTTTTTTTAAGAAGTCTTATCAGATGACCAAGCCTGAATTTATTGTCTAATTTTTTCCTGATTTCAAAGCTGAATTTTTAGCATCATTACTCCAGTCACATGATCCTTCAGAAATCATTCTAATATTCTGGTTTGCTGCTCAAAAAACATTTATTATTATTATGTTGAAAACAGCTGAGTAGTTTTTTTTTTTTCAGGTTTCTTTGATAAATAGAAAGTATAGAAGAACCGCATTTATCTGAAATGGATATGTTTTTGTAACATTATAAATGTCTTTATCATCACTTCTGATCAATTAAAGTATCCGTGCTAAATATTTTTTAATTTCTATAATTTATTCCGCACCACCCCCAAAAAATAAGTTTAGTGTATAATGTTACAAAAGATTTTTATTTCAGATAAGTCATCGAAGAATCCTGAAAAAAAAAAAAAAAAATACTCAACTGTTCAAGTATTGATGATAATAATAATAATAATGTGTTTTTTTAAACAGCAAATCTGCATATTACAATAATTTCTGAAGGAACGTGTGACACTAAAGTCTGGAGCTGAAAATGTAGCTCTGATCACAGGAATAAATTACATTTAAGAATATATTCAAAGAGAAAAGTTAATTTAAATAGTACAAATATTTTAAAATTGTATTTTTTTTTTTTTACTGTTTAATGTCTTCTTTAAAAAAATCTTACATTTCAAAAACTTTTGACTGGTAGTGTACATGCAAGAAATGCCCAGATACTACTACATTTGACAAAGTGTGCAGTATAAGAGTTGAAGCACTAAAATTAATAACTGGAAATAACTAAAACGACAATTAAAATAAAAATAAATGAAGGGAACAGCAAAGAATAAAAATGACAATAGCACTAACAAAATTACGAAAACTAAACTAAAAAGAAAACTGAAAATATAAAAGATAATTCAAGGTATTAATAAAAACTATAGCTCACTTGACCATTCCAGAGGTTAATATGAGTTATATTAACCCATGATTTTTAAAATAAATTTTTAAAACACAAAACTGGCTTAAACAACAACGTAACATACTGCTGTTTAAAACACTTGTCCTGAAATAATGGTAATTAGGCAGTTTATAGTACATACTATGCAGTGTTCGATAAGTAGTTTGCTAATATTTATTCCAAACACAGCCATGTTCCGTGTGCGCAATGACATCCCTCTATAGGCAGATGGCGCTCCGAAACTTTTTCAAATAAACTAATATTGTTTCTTATCGAAGTATAAAAAAAAGCCATTCCCATGGTCTCGTTTTTAAAATAGCAATTTCTATGAGTGCTTTTTAATTTTAGACTGTTAAATCCATAACCTGAATGCTGGAGTTTTTGGAGCATGTCTTGTTAAAGGCCTAGAGAGCCTTTGTATTCCTACATATCCAATGGTAAGACTGAAGGTCTGGTATTTATTTCGATGGGCCGGTTTAGATAATTGTTAACATATGCGTCCGTTAACTGCCTTAAGATCAGCTAAAATAGTATACCTCATAGTGCAGAGGTTGGTTGCCTTTGATATTTGCTGACGACTCGTATAGCTACTTATTTATAAGGGTTAAGTTAATCGAAAAACTCCTGCTTTACGCAAATCCTGCTGTAACGTTTCCTGAAATAATTAAATAACTTGCCAGTTTTACTACTTATATAAAATAGTTAATAAAGAACCACAACCCCCAAATGTTTCCAGAGTGTTCTTCAAAGACTGATTTATGCATCATATTAATAGCAGTCTGGGAAAACAATGAGGTAATTAGTTCATGTACTTTTAAGTCATGAGAAAGATTATACATTATGATTTAATAACAGGAATGGGACAAACACACATCAAAATATACGCGATATATGCAAACATTACAATATACATAAAAGTGAGTTGGACAAAACGTGATAATCAACATGATTTAAATGACAGAATAAACAATTACAAATATAGAATTGTAATAGACTGATACAGGATGCAAATACCAATATTTTGGAAATATTGTTGAAAACTTAAACAGATCTAAGCAGCACTGACAGTAATTTCACATCTTTGACAAGTCTACAATTCCATCCTCTGATATTTGAATAAGCAAAACAGTCATTTAAAAGCACAACCATTGACCTCTATAGGCTTAATTTTCTTGTTTTCAGCTGCAGATGTAAAAACATTATATTACATGTACGTAAATGTCTGGTAGATAAAAGAGTAAGATAGAATATTTTATAAACCAAGCGATAAATGGATGTATAAATGCATTGTTTTAAAAATCAACATGAAAACCTGTAAATATTTATTCAGTAATTGAAAATGGATATGGCTTAAGGCTTTCATATTGACAGTCGGCATTAATAAAGGTTCAAGAAAGTGAGAAAAACTGGTAGGCACAATAAGCACTGCTGTCAGTTCATGTTTTGACACCTGATACTATTTAAATATTCCTTCAAATGGTTTATTATCTATTTGGCAATCAAGCAGGTTAGGTTACATTATGCCTGAAACACACACACACACACACACACACACACACACACATGCACTCATATGACCAGTCGCTGTTCCATAAACTAACAACCAAAAAGCCAAACATCACACTGCAATCTATATTTAATATTTAAAAGATCAAGCATCTCCAGTCTGTATACCTCTACTACTCTTGTTACAAGTAGAGAAATCATTCACAATTCATATTCACTTCAAGTCCAAATTCCTTATTTAGCAAATATTTTATGACTTTAATATTGTTTGGTTGTATTCAATTTCCCTCAGACAGGGTGAACAGGTATTTACTAGGAACATCTATAGACCACATCAGAAAAAGGCTGTTTTTGTGTATGTACAGTAGAGTCCAAAAGTGAGACCGCTAGTGAAAATGTGGGTTTCAGAATTTATCTGTATTTCACTTGAGCTGCATAAACTCAACATATTTGTGACCCTGGACCACAAAACCAGTCATAAGGTTAAATTTTACAAAACTGAGATATATACATCATATGAAAGCTCAATAAATAAGCTTTCTGTTGATGTATAGTTTGTTAGGATAGGACAATATTTGGCCGAGATACATCTATTTGAAAATCTGGAATCTGAGGGTGCAAAAAAATCAAAATACTGAGAAAATCACCTTTAAAGTTGTCCAAATTAAGTTCTTAACAATGCATATTACTAATCAAAAATTACATTTTGATAGGTTTACAGTAGGAATTTTACAAAAAATCTTAATGTAACATGATCTTTACTTAATTTCCTAATGATTTTTGACATAAAAGAAAAATCAATAATTTTGTGGTCCAGGGTCACATTTGTGTAAAACCTGATGATCATGTTCTCCAGCATAATTTGAGATGATCCAAAGATCCAAAGATGATCCAACATCTGTACAGAGTCACATGATCAATTCGATGACCTATTTTCACTTATTTGATTAGTGACTTGCAAACACAACCTCGAATGTGACCCTGAACCACAAAACCAGTCAATTTTTGAAATTTTGCCAAATAAGCTGAATAAAAAGGCTTTCTGTTGATGTATGGTTTGTTAGGATCTTGCCGAGATGCAATTATTTGAAAATGTGGAATCTTGAGAGTGCAAAAAATCTAAATATTAATAAAATCGCCTTTAAAGTTGTCCAAATTAAGTTCTTAGCAATGCATATTACTAATCAAAAATTAAGTTTTGATATATTTGCGGTAGGAAATGTACAATATATCTTCATGGAACATGATCTTTATTTAATACCCTAATGAATTTTGGCATAAAAGAAAAATTGATTATTTTGACCCATACAATGTATTTTTGGCTATTGCTGTAAATATACCCATGCTACTTAAGACTGGTTTTGTTTTGTGGTCCAGGGTCACAAATATTTCTTTTAAGTTTCCAAAATTAAATACCAGAATTCAATGTGGTCTCAGCTTTCTGGATCCAGCTATACGTTATACTCACATGAGTGCATGTTATAACGTGTCAGTCTGTTTTTTTTTGCATGGATGCATCTGCATGTGTGTGTGTGTGTGTAGGTAGCTTCATGTGGCTCTTAGTTCAGTGCTTCAAAAAGGACTGCATCATGTCAATGGGCAGAGGGAAAATGATGGTGGAGTTCTTCTCAGCTGCGATGGTGTTGAGAGTCTGGAGGTAGCGCAGCTGCAAAGCAGAAGGGGACTCTGCGATCACCAGAGATGCCTCCTTCAGAGCCCGTGATGCATTCATTTCTCCCTCAGCGGCTATCACCTACAAAAAGCAGAGAGGCGGTTTGAAAAAAAAAAAAGCATGTGTGTCTTGATTTAGCAAACCATATATACCACACAAAACTTCCACCCCCTTAACCTAGTTTCAAATTGACACCCACTCTTTGGCCTACAAGGCATTGCAGTGAATTCTATTATGACAACTCTTTTTAGCATGGTAATGTGTTTGGACGCTGTTAAATTGCTGCTGCTATTGATTATTCCTGTTGTTGTAGATTATTGCTGCTGCACAAATAGCAGGTATAATAACCTGTAGCTGATCTATACAGGTGGAGCTGGGGAGGTGGAGAGTTTCAGAGGAACTTTGAAAGCACGCTGTCAAATGCTATAATGGATGCTAACCTAGGAACCTAGGAACGTGTATGTAACATGAACCAATCAGCTTGTGCCAAGTACTTTAACGCTGTGAATATCATCAGTTTGCGTTAACGACTCATCAGCCTGCGCACTCTAGAGTTTAATGAACGAACTTGGCATTTATTGTACTTGTGAAGCAATAGTTCAACCAACAGTAATTTTTTTTTCAGAAAATGTATGCATCCTCAGGCCATCTAAGATGGAGATTAGTTTATTTTCTTCATCGAAAGAAAAATTGAGTATAACATCACTTGCTCACCAATGGATCCTCTTCAGTGAATGGGTGCCATCAGAATGAGAGTTCAAACAGCCGATAAAAACAATTATAATAATCCACAAGACTCCAGTCCATCAATTAAGAAGTGAAAAGTGTGTTTGTAAAAAACAAATCCACCATTAAGACACTTTTCCTCTATCCATAAAAATGAAATACGCATAGATCAAGCACTGGTTAAAAGGAAAAACAATTGTAAACAAATATGTTGGTGGATTTTGAGGTGAGAAATTTGTTTTACTTTTTTCACTGGAGAAAACATTATTATATATTATGGACTATAGTATTTTGTCTAGAAGTTTATGTTAAAATGCCTTTAAAGATGGATTTGTTTTGTGCGGATTGCTTGTGGATTATTGGGATGTTTTTGACTCTCATTTTGACGGCACCCATTTACTGCAAAGAATCGGAAGAATTGATGACGTAATGGTAAATTTCTCTTTCCCGATGAAAGAAAAAAAAAACTCTACAGATCTACATCTTGGATTGTCTGCGACGGGTGAGTACAATTTTAGGCCAAAGTTTATTTTTGGGTAATCTATTCCTTTAAGCAACCTAAAGAGCATACATTGCACATCAAGTGGTGACATCATACAGTTTTTAGCCAATAAATATGTTTTTTAAATCAATAACACTTTTTTCTTACACAAATTTAAAGATAAAAAAAATATGATTATTAAAATTATACAATTTTCAAATACACGTTTCTCTTGATGAAAAACAAGTTGTGGTTGAAACTAACCATATTTCTGCAAGAGAACCTGTATTTTAAGAGATAGTTTACACAAAAATTTAAATTTGGTAATTTACTCACCCTCAAGTTGTTTAAATTATTCTTCCATACTACAGAAGTCAATGACTGCCTCAATTGTTTGGTTACCAAATTCTTCTAAATGTCATCTTTTGTGCTCAACAGAAGAAATAAACTCATACAGTTTTTAAATAATTTGAGGGTGAGTAAATGATTACAGAATTTTAATTTTTGGGTGAACTATCCCTTAAAATACAGGTTCTCTTGTAGTAAAACATAAATAATATTACTTCATTTCAACCACAATTTGTTTTGTGAAACAGAGAAATGTAGAAATAGTTTATAGTTTGGGTCAGGTTTCTTTTAGTCTTGCATAGTTTTGTTTGGATCCTCATGGTTTTTGTGGATCAAGTCTTGCCACACATCTGGCTAATATTTCTGTCTGAATTTTTCTTCCAAGTGACAGATACATTTGTGCCAAAATGCTGCAGGGTTTGACTAAATGCCACAGCCTTTGACATCAACTGAGAACCAATGCTGTATGTTATTTCTTTTGAAAGTATCTGCTATACACCCACTTTGATGCAGAGGTACCGTTTACATTTTTACTAACCAGGGCAGTGGTTTCCCACTTCTTGCTGTGTGGCTGATGTAGGCCGGGGGGCATTGATTTGAAGAAAACATATTTGTTGTATCTGAGCTAAGCATGGAAGAATAATTGTGCCCTAAAAATAAACTCATTAAACTTCCTTTCCCATGTTCTTCTGAGAGCCTGTGCTCTCATGAACATTTTTAAAGGGGGGCAAATCAACTACACAAGGAAGAGATTAACCAGGCATATGGCTGAAAATGTCAAAATACAGGCTCTCACATAAATCACCAGATAAATTAGTGGAAAACACACAAAGAAACAGGAAAGGAGTTGTCACTTCCAGCTTCCTAAGAGAGTATTGCGGTGGTCTTGCCTCAGCGCAATGAACGTTTACATTCAGCCACCAAACACTCCAATAATTTGGTCTATAGTATGTACATGCATGCATATGAGAGGATGATTAATATATGCTTGGCAGCAAAATCTGGTTATATCTGTCCATATAATAAACATTTAGGCCCGGTTTCACAGACAGGGCTTAGGCTAAGCCAGGATTAGGCCATAGTGCAATTAGGACAATTAAGTAATTTTTATAAACATGCTTACAAAAAAATAATAATAGTAATAGTAATAGTAATAGTTGCATGAGTCCCTCAGTTGTCCTCAGTGTGAAAAGATGGATTTTAAAATCATACAGTCATTTTTGGAAATGGTTCAAATACACAAAAATGCTGAAAAAACAAAGAATTTGTGGGACCTGAATGATTTTTCTAAAAAACAGTTTGCAGTTTAACTGTTCAGGACAAATAAGGAACTCATGAACAACTATCACTAAACAAATAAAACACAGATGTGGATTCAGGGAACAACACAGTATTAAGAATCAAGTGTATGTAAACTTTTGAAAGGGGTCATTTTTATAATTTTCAACTAATTTTTTCTCTTGTGGATTCCATGTAAACATCTTTTATGTGAAATATCTTATTCAGATCAGTAGTATTAAATACAAAATAACTTGCATTTTGTATGATCCCTCTTATTTTAGTAAAATATTTAAAAAAAAATTCGCAGATTCTGCAACGTCTATGTAAACTTTTGACCTCAAATGTATCTATATAATGCTTACTAAATACCAAAAGCATGTTACCTTAGCTCTGGCCTCTCTGGTTGCTTCGGCCTCGGCTGCCATAGCCCTCTGGAGCTGCAGAGGCAGTTTGACGTCCTTAATCTCCACACGTTCCACTTTAATACCCCAGTCATCTGTGGCATCATCTAGTGTGGACTAAAGAAATAACAAAGAGTCAAGTCTAAACACTTCTTCTCAGAGATTTCTCACGCTCCTCATGTTTGGAGTGTGCCTGTCATGAAGAATGTTCCCCAGTTTTTGAAAGGATGTCAGATGGAATGAGCGAACGGCGGGCCATGTGCGAACTAATGAAGGAGGCGCTAGCATTGCAGTCAGGCTAGATAAGTCAGGGTCTCAGCTGAGCTACGGTGAATGCACTGCCTGAAGATATACAATGTCTGCTTGAATCAGGTCTGAGCCCAGACTAATTCAATGAGGGAATAAGCTTGTATTTTGGATGATCTATTCTTTTAAAAGTATACAGTTAAACCATCATTTATTCAGACACCTTAAACATTTCTCACATTGTCACAGTTTATTCACTATATTTTAGAAAATGGTAATAAAATATGACAAGAACTCTGTGTCAGAACAAATTCCTCTTGATAATGTCAGATAACTTTGATAGAAAGGTATGTAATGAATTACAATCAACCAAAAATCCAGACAACTGTTAGTATGACAATATTTACACAACTACCAATGCTTTGTTGATCAATTACCAAGCAATGCTTAATTTTGTTCAGTCTGTGGTGTAAATAGGTCGCATTAGCAATTAAAGAAAAAAACACTTAAGCAAAACATGGATAGGTCAAAGTGCCTGAATAATTTTTGGTCACAAATTTATACACCGTATAAATCCTCACTTGCATAAATGAACTATAGTGTCCAGAATCCACTAGTAAAAAAAATCAAAAATTATATCTAATGCTTGGTTAAACTGTAATTCATTTTTTTTTATTGTTACAATATTTGTATGTATTATGTAGTGTGTTACCTGCATACTGTGGGCTATTTCCTCTCGGTCAGACAGGATCTCTGCCAGGTTCTTTGTACCCAGGACGTTCCTCAGGGTGGTCTGTGCCAACAGACGAGTGGCCGCATCAGCATTGGTGATGTTGGCTACTGCCAGTGTTGCGTTTTGCACACGGTAGTAGACTACACCATCTACACTCACTGTCACAGAGTCCTTTGTCAGCACCTATGAGGATGAATGCGCACAGACTATTTAGTCAAAAACATAATTTGGGTGATATTCTGCAAAAAAAAAAAAAAAAAACATGAAACAATGAAATAATTTTGAAATAATATTTCAATTTAAAATAACTGCATTCTATTTGAATATATTCCTGTGATAGCAAAGCTGAATTTTCAGCAGTCTTTAGTGTCACATGATTTTTCAAAAATTA
Organism: Garra rufa; assembly: GCF_049309525.1. Classification (NCBI taxonomy): domain Eukaryota; kingdom Metazoa; phylum Chordata; class Actinopteri; order Cypriniformes; family Cyprinidae; genus Garra; species Garra rufa. Next base: position 27,750,439 of record NC_133379.1, read on the forward strand.
TTCTAATATGCTAATTTGCTGCTAAAGAAACATTTTTTTGTAATTATTGGTGTCACAGCTGTGCTGTGTAGTATTCAAAAGTTTGGGCTAAAAAATAAGAAAGAAAGATCAAAAGTGACAGTAAAATAATTTATAATGTTATAAATAATTTCTATTTCAAATAAATGCTGTTCTTTTGAACTTTCTACATATCAATTATTTCTGATATATCACTGTGTTCAACATTCATAACCATTATTAAGAACCATTATTACTTCAGACTGGCTGCTGAAATAAATTATATTTAAAAATATACACTACCAGTCAAAAGTTTTTGAACAGTAAAATTTTTAATGTTTTTTCTGACTTTTCTGCTCACCAAGCCTACATTTATTTGATCCAAAATACAGCAAAAGCAGTAATATTGCAAAATAGTTTTACTATTTAAAAGAACAGCTTTCTATTTGAATATATTTTAAAATTTAATTTATTCCTGTGATCAAAGCTACATTTTCAGGATCATTACCCCAGTCTTCAGTTCAATATTATTATTATTGTCAATATTTAAAACAGTTGAGTATTTTTTTCAGGATGCTTTGATAAATAGAAAGATCCAAAAATCAGCATTTATTTAAAATAAAAATACAAAATATATTTAAAAAATATGTAAAACATAAAAATAAAAAACTTTTGTAACATTATACACTATATAGTAGTCAACATTTGAAGTGGATCATAAAAGTTCATCAAAGTAGTCCTAGGACAACAACGGCTATTGTTTTGGTTTTAGAACATCTCTGATGAAAGCTTTTGATCCACTTCAAATGTTGACTACTATATACCATTCCAAAGCTTGGAGTTATTATAATTTTTTTTGGGAAGGAAATTATAGAAATTAGTACTTTTATTTAGCAAAAACGCTTTAAATTGATGAAAAGTGATGATAAAAACAATTATAATGTTACAAAAGATTTCTATTTCAGTTAAATGCTGTTCATCTGAACTTTCTATTCATCAAAGAAACCTAAAAAATCTAGCTAATTTCAATATAATAAATGTTTTTTGAACAGCAAATCAGAATATTATAATGATTTCAGAAGGATCGTATGACTGGAGTAATGATGCTAAAAATTTCAAATAATTCAAAATTTTACTGTGTTTGCTGTACTTTGGATCCGATAAATGCAGGCTTGGTAAGCAGAAGAGACTTGACTTTTGACTAGTGTATATTAAAATAAAAAAACATTTCTTTGAAATGATTATAATATGTCACAACATTATTATTTTTAAAGTATTTTCGATTAAATAAATGCAGCCTTGTTGAGCAACTTCTCTAATAAATAAATAAATGCAAACATACATATTCTAAACCTTTAAAGACAATTGTCTTTAAAGGTAAAGTATGTCATTTCTGCACCACTAGTGGTACAATATAAAACTGTAAACATCATTTAAAAAAAGCTCCATAAAAGGCACTTTTTAGGATGTCATCCTACAAATGGTTTACTTAAAAAGTCCCTGTACATTATACTGTGTGGCAAACATCGTAAAAATGACACACTTCACCTTTATAGGTTAAAACAAAGGTTGAAGTTGTGGATTAGTGTTTGTGTGTGTGTGATCTCACCTCCTGAGGGGGGATATCAAAGGTAATGGTGCGCATATCCACATTGATAAAGCTGTCTGTGCACGGCAAGATGAAGAAAAGACCTGTGTGAGACAACACACACACATACGACAAAAGATTTACCAGCAGCAGACACTCAAAGCATCATAATCAGTAACTCAGAAACAGGGCTGATCTTCAATGAGTGTACAACTGGCAATCTACCAAATTCCATTCTCACCGCCAACTGGCTTCAGCTGACTGCATTCAAGAGCGTAATGAATGATCGCACTGACATCTGCTTTGATGCTTTACAGTACAGCAGTTACATCAGTTTATAGGATTAGTTATTTGGCGAATGATTTTATAATGTTATCTAATAACAGTAATTTATTAGTCATTTGTGAGGGTCAATTTTTCATCATCTGAATAAATAAGCTTTCCACTGATGTCTGGTTTGTTAGGATAGTACAATATTTTGCCGAGATTCAACTATTTGAAAATCTGGAATCTGAGGGTGCAAAAAAAAAAATCTAAATTTTGAGAAAATCACCTTTAAAGTTGTCCAAATGAAGTTCTTAGCAATGCGTACTACTAATCAAAAATTAGGTTTTGATATATTTATGGTAGGAAATTTACAGAATATCTTCACGGAACTTGACCCTAATTTAATATCCGAAGGATTTTTAACCCATACAATGTATTTTTTGCTATTCCTACAAAAATACCCATGCTACTTAAGCTGGTTTTGTGGTCCAGGGTCACATTTATATATAGAGATGAACAGAAAGTTCAAAAGACCTGAATTTATTTTCAATGTTTTTTGTATTAATGACAAAAAAAATTAATTATTGTCACTTTTTACCTTTGATGAATTTCATTCATTCTTGCTGAATAAAAGTATTATAGATAGTACAAAAAATAATATAAAAAGACTCTTAAATAAAAAAAAATGTTTCTAAATATAAAAGGCAGGCCTGTTAAAAAAAAAATGCTGAGTACAGAATCAAAAGAAGACAGGACAATAAGAACGGTTTAGCAATATGTGACTAGGAAGACAAGTAGGTCCGTGTGTGTGTGTGTGTGTGTGCTTGAGTTTTAGCAGTAGTTAATGTGATTAATTTATCGTCCCCTACAGTTTCTAAACAAAACCGGGAGGTTTTCTATAGAGTCATCAGGGTTTGTTAGCCTGTTTAGAGGTTTGTATACTCTACTGTGGAAAATTCCACTCACATTCCACCCTTAAATAAAGCAGTGGAGGAGGAGTCCACTGCAGATTGTTTGGAGACCCTTGTAGCCTCAAAGTGGACCAAGGAATCAAGCTTTCTTTTCAGACCTATAGTATAAATGGCATCTATCTAGCCATCAAGAACGAATGTATTGCCTCAGAAAGTACTACTGAAAGGATTTTGATATAGAAAGCTTACTGAAAAGCCTGTGTTGACTTTCAGGGAGTAAGAGGGATAAAGTCTATGGACTAACGCTAATAATAGATACTACCCTCATAAGTTCATTCCTTGAGGGAAAAGCCCTGCGGATTCATATTCCCAAACACAGCACCGTCCGATACACGCCAGAGGCACCAACACAAGCACAGCTACTGAGTAGTGTCATTAACTTAATAACTTCAGCCATATAGATATAGATGTGAATTTTCTGAAAAAAATATCAGTGTTCATTAAAGGGGTTTTTAAAGAGGTTTTTTCATTGTGTCGCCTTTTTCATTTAAGAACAGTCACAATTCAGTAAGCAAAAAAATGCATTAAAAAAAGACCAACTGCAACCACTTTGTGCAAATATTTGTCAATTGTTGGTTACAGTTTTAATGCAAAATGTTTTAACAATGCAAGTATATATTTTTTTTACTTTAATATGTTCACAGTAAATGCTGCTCCACACAAACTGTTATCATTTACATGTGTGGAGTGTCTCAAACTCAGTCTCTGCATGTATTTGAGTGTGAGTTTGGGTTTATTATAATGTTCATCTGGTAATGCAACATGCGTAAAGATGCTGTAAAATAAAATTCCAGGATTTGAGAACTTTTCAAGTCTACTGTTTTGATTTTCAAAGACTACAATCAGAGATTTCACTTATGGTTTGATGTTTTCTACTGTTTAAGAAAAAAATTATTTGTGAAACCCCTCCAAAGTCCTGATCTGCATCAAATGATTCACGATCTGCACTCTAAGGTTCTGATCTAAAGCAAAAGATTTGCAAACCCGCTCCAAAGTTCCAATCTTAATCAAATGATTCACGATCCATGCTCTGAGTCCTAATCTGAATAATGATTTACAAAACATACACACGAATCATTCAATTCACAGAATGATTCAAGAACCCGCTTAGAAGTCCTGATATAAATCATTAGATTCGCGATTGCAAAGTTCCAATCTAAGTCAAATGATTTGCGAACCCGCTCCTAAGTCCCCATCTGAATCAAATGATACATGCACCTAGGTTCTAATCTAAAGCAAAAGATTAGTGAACCGGTTCCGAAGTTCCGATCTAAATCAAATGATTCACGATCCACGCTTCACAAAACATAATTTCAGATCATGACTCGAAGCTTGGAGCACGAATCATTTAATTCATGGAATGATTTAAGAACCCGCTCCGAAGTCCTGATCTAAATCATTAGATTCATGATAAGCAAAGTTCCAATCTAAGTCAAATGATTCTTGATCCATGCTCCAAAGTCCCTATCTGAATAATGATTCACAAAGAACCCACTCTGAAGTCCTGATCTGAATCAATACACAAAGTTCTGATCTAAATCAAATTTTTCGCAATGCACGATTTGAAGTTCCAATCTAAATCATTTGATTTGCAATATGCAAATTTCGATCTAAGTCAAATGATTCACAATACGCGATCCGATTGGATCACTTTGGAACAGTGAATCATGTTGTCTATTATATATGTATTTTAAGTCATTTTAACAGCCATTGTTCGCTTGGATCTGTTTTTATTACCACACAAAATATATATGCGTGTATATATATATATATATATATATATATATATATATATATATATAATTACCCAATTACTTCATTAATCATCAGATTAATCGACCAATTACTCGATTATGAAATTAATCGTTAGTGACAGCTAGGGCTGGGTGATTCTTTCGATTAATTCGAATTTACGTTTTAAGACTATTTAATTTTTTATTAAATCCAGGTATCGTGATTTTTAATAAAAATATTAGAATAATTAAGAGGCAATATTGTCATACCACATGATGGCGCGCCTAATTAACCGCTGTATTCAGAACGGAAAACAAATAATGCGCTCTGGTAAAATAACGCGAGCCACTAAGGGGACATGATTAGCTGCTTGCTAGCAAGTTAGCCTGTTACATTACAGTACATACAATTTCACTTACCACATAAACAGAGTAGAGAGATGATTGAAGACAATGGCGAATTATTTGCATATCAGGGCTCTAGAGTGCGACCAAATTTCTCAATGGTGCGACTAAAAAGAATCTTAGGTTGCACCGGTGCAACCAGCAGTTCAAGGGCAAAAAAAAAAAAACTACTGCGTACTAGGGCTGCACGATATTGGGAAAAAATTACATTGCAATATGTTTTTTTCTTGCGATATATATTGCGATGTGTACAAATTCATTTATGTTCATCAGGTTGTTTTGAACTGCTTAATCAAATAATAATTCAAGAATAATTGGGGTAATTTTGTAAGCATTTTCAAAGAATAAAAAAATGCAAAAGTACAGTATAATCAAAACCTTGAAATAAAATACTTTTTAAAGCTTATTTTGGGTAGTTTCATAAACAGTTTGACTCACCTTATTCACTGTCAATTCAGGCATTCAAGGCTCTAATATGAAATTAATAATGAATGTTGCTTTTACCCTGATGAAAGGGAAATCAGCTTCTTCCTTTCACGAAAAACATTAAAAGCTTAGCCAAGATGGAGGAACAGCTGATCATAGCTGTTACAGGGATAACATTTTTTAGCAGCAGAGCTACTGCAAGCAATGTTTAGTTTTGGAAATCCATTTATCTTTGTTTATCTTTGCCGAAACTTCCGCGTCTTTAGGAGAGCGCGGGTCATGGTTGCTTAGCAACGGCAGACGCCACTCTGCCACTCAAGTTACAGAGCGCTTTGGAAAGAAGGAGAAAGCGGCGCGCCTAGCGTTTTCCACGCGTTTTTAGGCACGACATGTGAACGGTCCCTTAAATTCGTAGTGTTTCCGCGAGTTGTGGCAACAACTGCCAGGCACTCCCGACAAAGCACCTGTTTTTGGTCAGCAGCATCCTTTTTGTATCCAAAATACTTCCATATGACCGACGTTGCGTTTCTTTTTGCGACCAAATCTTCCATTTCGGCGCTTTTCTCCCGTCCCGCGCTCATTTCGCCATGCGCACGCAGAGTCTGCATGCATGAAGTGAAGCAACGTGTGCATTGTAGTTTTTAAAAAACCCTTAAATATGAGTTAATTACTTTATTTTAGACAAATATAGATCCGTGAATAGAAAGTTTAGAAATATAGAAAGTACATTTTTAAATCAGACACACATGCCCTGCATGGTGACTGCCACAATGTGACTATCGCGATGACGATGCTGAAACGATCTATCGTGCAACCCTACTGCGTACTACTATGAAAAAATATTTAGGAGCACCATGTGCGACTGACCCGACCAGCATATTTATATTTGCGCTGAGTGGAGCTTCAAAGGTTTCTATGTGTTTTGCACGTTGACTAATGTATCTCAAGTGTAGAGAGTGTAAATAAGATACTGAATGGGCAGTAGCTTCGTTTATTATAATAGAGCTTTGTGATATTGCGAACTAAGGAGAGTGACAGCTTTTAGTCATTTTAAGGGAGTCTGTAAACGAGATATTGATTTATTATAACAGTTAAATAAACAAGAAGTTATTATTAAGTGACTAATATTGTCTGACTATAACACTATTGCCTGATTTTGCTCTATTTCGTCGTCAAAAGTGGTCTGAAACAAGTCACAGCTGAGCCGCTGCGCATCTCCACTCAAACACAGCGGTGTTTCATTTATGAAATGAACATGCGTTTTTAAACGAATCTAGTGAAATGATTCAATTTCCCATTCATAAAGAGTCACTTGCTTTATTCCTGAATGAACCATCTGTTCGAAGGAATCAAATGAATATGATCCAGTAATTAAATCAGTGTCTTACCACCACCTGCTGGCAGATCGTTTCAGTTTTTTAAATCATTTAATATTTCTGTGTTCAAAATGTTATATTTTTGTATACGATGTAAGTGCATGAGAAAAGCATGGAAATATATATTTTCCTCCCATCTCATATTTATTTGTCTTACAAACATTTACTGTGTGCAGTATGATAAGAATGGGGCCTGGTGGAAAGCACTGATGCAGTTGCAATGTATATTGCAAAATATATGGTGCCCATATATATATATTGTGGAAAAGCTGGGGATTCTTTACATGCTAAAAGTAGTAGGGGGGAAAAATCGATTTAAATCGTAAATCTGATTTTTTTGTGAAAAAATCGGGGATTTTATTTTTAGGCCATATCGCCCAGCCCTAGTGACAGCCATACTTTAAAAAAGTGACTTTGACAAAAGTAGCAAATTTCAGTGAGATTTCACAGGCAAAAAAAATCCATCGTCCAATGTACGAAAGACAACTCATACAGAAGGTACTTTCAAACCAAGCAGGTTTCTGTTTTGCAAATGCTGCAAATATGCAAACTTGAACATGAAGTCTGTGTGGGTATTCCTACTGGAATGACTGGATTTTGCCCGTGAAATTTCAATGAGCAAAAGTAAATGTAATTGCACATTAAGGCTGAAATGATGTCCCAAAAAAACAAGTTTGGATGGAATTGAACCCATAAAAGAATAAGAAATTTAAGTAAGCAATAAGGTAAAAGAGGCCTCCGTTTTGTGTTGTGGCTAAAAACACCCTTCAGCCGTGATTTATTCACAATACAGCATGGCATCAAGTACCTTACTGCTTTTATAAAACGGTTATCATACAATAAAAATATTAAAACCAAAACTGTATGTACTGATATATTACTTTCTTAAAGCAAGTGTTAAATGGTGCCTTTCTGCTAAAAAATAGTTCCTGACAGCAACAGTAAACGGCAAGAGAATGTCACTGGTTACTCATACTTCATTAAATAAATAACAAATAGATGATTTTGCCACAAAACATAATATATGAAACAGTTTTGATGCTATATAATTGTTTGTTTATGTTGATACACAGAACCATTCATTATCATGAATAAAACACAGCTGCTGACCAATCAGAATTGAGGAATGGAACTAACCGTTTTATAAGAAGAACTAGGTAAAGAATAAAAAGGGAAAGAAGGAGAACAAAAAGAAGAGGGTGTGTGAGGAATATTAATACATTGCTGTCTTGCAATTACTTCAGCTTTAGTTACCAAACATTGAAATCTAACCAGTCACCAAGATCAACCTCCATGAAAAGCACATAATCACCGTTGTGACCACAGCACTGCATGAAACCCGATCCAAAATCCACAATGACATATGTGACATCATGGCAACAGGGCCTCAAACAAAATGTATGGTTATTAGACATCTGCTCAAATGACTTTTATAGCTTAAAAGGCTAGAGTACAGAAGACGTTATGATGTGTGTGACTAACCTGACATTACAATCTCAGATGTTAATACCTTTTTATATAGCTATTACTAACTAACTAATACAACTGAAATAAAACGTGATGCTTCGCAGGTAATATGATCTTTTACAGACGCCTCAGGAAAACACATGTGATTACTAGAACATGAAATACAAGTGATTTAATGTGTGTTTTTGTGCTTTTATATGATCCTCAAGCGAATGCTAGTATGATAATAAAAAATGTGGCTGATTCAGGCCAGCGGAAATGCAAAACAGATCACTTCTGTTTCTCCAAAACAGAACGCCTTGTGACAAGCCAACATTGTGGTGGACGGCCACAACACAAATGCAAACAAGCAGACTGCAAAAAGTGTCACATTTAACCACACTGACAACAAAAACAATAGAAAAGTGTGATCACTGATTACAGATGGCAGGAGCAGATTATCACATAGGATGCTTAAACCACTAGCAGCGATTAAATCAGAATGATCAAAGGATATAGATTATTTTTTTCTTTTACCTGGTCCTTTGGCTCCTCCTCGTAAAATGCGTCCCAGACGAAAGATAATTGCCCTTTCATATTCCTTTACTATCTGTGGGAACAAGAAGTATTTTTATCTCATAAAAAGGGCTAAATTACAGCAGTTTAAAACAGCAGAAGGTAAAACGGCCACAATTATGTAATTGAGATGTTGCATGGAAACCTTTATCATGCATTCTTCATCATCCTTATAAAGATAAAGATGATAAAGATAAAGATTATAGGACTTCTCACTTCTCATGATAATCAGTTCTATCTGGTGTGAAAAAACATGGCACAAATTTGATTCACAGACACTGGAATGATCAACGCCTTGTTTATGATTTCCAAAACAATGATTGTACAATATTTTTTTTAGATTTTATAGAGTTTGTCCTCGTGAAAAGCAAAATGAATCATTTTAGAGCTGAAAATAAATAGAAAATCTTTAAGGATGCACAATTTATAGGTGTTATATTGACTGAATTATTTCTTTATTTCATCAGAACCAGCTGATAACAGATACACTACCAGTCAAAAGTTTTTGAACAGTAAGATTTTAAATGTTTTTAAAGAAGTCTCTTCTGCTCACCAAGACTGCATTTATTTGATCCAAAGTACAGCAAAAACAGTAATATTTTGAAATATTTCTACTATTTAATATAACTGCTTTCTATTAGAATATGGCTTAAAATGCAATTTATTCCTGTGATCAAAGCTTAAATTTCAGCATTATTACTCCAGTCTTCAGTGTCACATGATTCTTCAGAAATCATTCTAATATGCTGATTTGCTGCACAAGAAACATGTCTTATTATAATTATTATCAATATTTAAAATAATAATAATAATATTTCAAACAATGAAATAAATAAATATTTTATAGAATAATATTTCAAACAATGAAATAATAAATAAATATTTTATTTAACAAGGATGCTTTAAATTGATCAAAATTGATGATAAAGACATTTATAATGTTACAAAAGATTTCTATTTCAGATAAATGCTGTTCTTTTGAACTTTCTATTTCTCAAAGAAACCTGAAAAAGGCTGTTTTCAACATTATAATAATAATAATAATAATAAATGTTTTTTGAGCAGCAAATCAGAATATTAAAATGATTTCTGAAGGATCATGTGACTGGAGTAATGATGCTAAAAATTCAGCTTTGAAAGCACAGAAATACATTACATTTTTAAATATATTTAAATAGAAAACAGTTATTTTAAATAGTAAAAATATTTCAGAATTTTCCTGTTTTTGCTTTACTTTGGATCAAATAAATGCAGTGTTGTGAGCAGAAGAGACTTCTTTAAAAAACATTTAAAATGTTACTGTTCAAAAACTTTTGACTGGTAGTGTATATCAGTCTGTACTGGAAATCACATGCTTATTTTATATTTAGATTTCCTTTGCTGTCATTAAACTCTCACTTAAAAGTACATTTAATAAAGCTAATATTTTAATAACATTGCAATCATAAAAACATAACAATGAATACACAGCATATTATAATGTGGTGATGTTGTGTATAAATTTACTTGTAGCATTTAAAATGTCTGATTTCTGTCATTTTTAATTTATATTTTATTATATTACATTATTACATTTTAGTATTGGTTATTTATTGCCAAAACATTCAAATAATTATCATTTTTGATTTTTTTTTAGGGTTTTCCATGACCACTCCTGTGCACAATACTTGACCACAAGCTGTACGACATCACACTAATGAAACACCACCACTAAGTACCTTAATGCACATCCATATGGAGAGAGGCAGGGTCAGCAAAGTAAGCAGGATGGAGAAAATCACCAGGATCCAACCACACAATCCAATGTCACTGTCTGCATTCTCCAAGGCTGTAAGGCAAAGCAAATATGCACATGAGTAAACTTTCATTACTATACAATAAAAAAAAGGTCACAATACACATTAACCTAAGACAGCTCATAAAAACAATGGTTTAAATGAGTTCAAAGATGTAAAAACACAATCTTTTAAGCTTCAAGCAGAAGTGCATGCATTACATGGAACTTCATCAACACAATAAAACATTTTCACAGCCATTCGACCACACTGATAAGCCACACATGGCAAATGAACACTTTCTTACAGTTAAATAAAAAATAACAAACAAAAGTGCAATTGCTTTGCTTTCAAACTTTACGTACCTTGAGTATCGTCAATAGTGTGACACCACCGATCTACAGAGAAATGTAACTGTAAGAGGCTACTGTATGTGTGGCCTAAAAGCATTAGTCTACAAGCCCATCAGCCCTAATAAGGAATAAGACATTTTCTTGAGCAGATCCATGCTGAGCAAATTACGTTAGCTGCTGTGACAGTCAGAGCAAAGGAAGATCGAAAGCTGGATATGATTATTGAGCAGGACAGTGGTCACACTAAATGCAGAATGATTAAATCATCCCTGCCTTGCACTGATCTCACAACCTTTACATTGCAAACAGGATCTTTGACCAACAGCCACATGATCTGAAACTCTATGCTTTTATAAATTAATGTAGATTAAATTCAGATTGTAAATTCATAAAATAAAGACATAGTGTTTTTTAATAAATTGTCCAAAATGTTGTTCAGCACAAATAATCAGAATAATTCTAGACATTTGACTGCTTTTACTAAACCACAACATAGGATACTATACTATACCATACATTACTACAATACACACTATATCACACCATACCATACTATACTACTTCATATTTTGTTTATTATACCTTTATTGTTTTGCAATACCAATTCAGAGCCCAAACAAACAAAAACAATAAATATAATAAAAAACAAAACACAGCTTATTGTTTTGATGAAAACATAACTGCTTGGATTGTTTAGCGCTACTTGACTTATTTGAATATTGTTGGGGTATGAGCACCTGTTGTTGCCCAGTTTGGCACAGAGGGCATAAAGACACACCCATACTGCACTATCAATAATAAAAGACCCTGAAGAAAAAAGAAAAACGCGGAGCATGGACGTGCTTACAATGTTTATATATTTTGCAATGCATTTTTAATCTTATTAAAGGCAGTACTATGCAGAAACATTTAATATGGTTTATTTGCTTTGTGTCAACGCATATCTAACGGTGCAAACACGTGATATTAAATAATGATTCAATAGTAGCCAACCTATTTGTCGATCCTTCCGTTTTTGCTCTCTCATCGCAGCTGTTTCCCTGCCATCTTCCATTGTAGGAGATATCTTTGAGTTATTCAGGGCTGATACGCAGCAGATCTTTTACGCACTTCCAGCAGGAGATCCCTTTTCAGTAATGTATTTTTTTTTTTCATCTACGGGACAGATCAGTTTCTACGTGAGGTTCAGCCCCCTGTAGCTGTAAGGGGTTGGGCTGAAGTGTCTGCGGGCGGGGATTGCTGTTGCCTGTGACCTAGAAACGGAAGTGGGTAGGAAGGGGAAATCGATTTTGGGTTAGATGTCTCTAACTTCATTTCTAGGATGATTGGTACATTAATACAAATATAAATGTATGATGTTGTATTTTTTTGTACAAGATACCATTAATTCTAAAAGTAGAATTTATTTTCTTACGCAACTAATTGTTTCACTTGGAAAACATCACATTCATGTAAAGAAATGGGCTAAAGCTAAGCCAAATTGTGAACATTTTATTAAAGAAATTAAACAATATGGTACTATGAAAAATATTAGAAACAGAAAAGCTGATAAAGACGTATGAAGCACTGTGTCACTTTAATTTGATTAATTAAATGTTTAGGCTACATTTTTCTTTTATCCCTGGCATAAATCTTTTTTTACCCATGTACATGCACTTGTTTTTTTTTTTTTTTTTTCTCTCTCTGTATGCCCTATTTTTTCTACTACTGTTGTGAGATGTATATATTTGTATTCATATGTACATAATTGCATTAAAAATCGATTTTGACGATAACTTATTAGAAAATTTTAAATACATACCTTTAAATGCCTTTAAAGATTGGTAATTCGTGGTGTATTATTTGTTAAATCTACCAGCTACCATTTTTTTATAATCGTGTTTAACGTTTATAATAGTATTCTGGTGGAAACTACATTACCCATGATTCCACACAGAAATCTCTACCAATCAATCAGAGAATCGAAACAATCACTAATAAAACACTACTATTAGATTTGTTTTCAGTGACATTACAGGTGTAAATTGTTGTCCAAAAAGTAACACCACAAAGACAGTTTGTTAGTTCATATCTATTAATGTTACTGTTCTCAGCGCTCTTCGGGATGGACCAATCACAGTCGTTTGTGATTACTGGGGTAAGGCAGTTTTAAAATAATTTTATAAAAAGTAAAAGGATGGATTTCCGTTTGAATACTAGGTTCAACCAGTTGGAAAATTAATTGCTATCCTGAATATATCGATTTCATGTACAAATGTTATCAGTAACACATTTAACGTGGCTCAATCTGAGCTCAATGAAGCGGTTGACTTTCTGAGCCTCATTGCGCCCTCTGGTGGAAAATAATTTGTGTTTTTGTGACCACCCTTATTTGAAAACAATATTAGCCTCCCAATGAGAAATAAATTGTCTTTCAATGGGAAACAAATGCTTGAGAAACTGACATAATTTAGGCAATTATTGTCGCCATCTAGTGCAATGGAGTGGTGTTACATATTGTCCTTGTTACCTTTTCGTTTCCATTCATTCATTTAGCAAATGCCTTTATTCCAAAGGACTCTAACAAATGGGTCAGGAGACATTAGACCCTGAGCTGCAAAATTAAGTGCCAAATCTCGAAAAAAAATTAAACAGTTTAACCTAGTACATAATAAAATGACAGAAAAAATATTATTTTTCAAGTAGTAAGTAGTAGTAATTTAATTACAAAATAAATGTAACTGTAATCCGATAGTTACTAAGAAAAAATGTGTAATTAAAATACAGTTACTTGTGTAAATGTTAATAATTTCAAAGGTGGTTACATCTAAATATTTTTTTGTAAAAAGCTAGGATATGTTGAATAATATTAGTTTGTTGCTTTGCCTATTTTTTATTTGACTTCTCTAAAATATGAGACACCAGTGTTTCAGCAGTTTAGAACGCATGTTTATTCAGCTATTTTTTTTAGGCAAGACATTGTTAGATGCCAGTGTTTCCTGTTATACCTATGCAAAGATTTGATTTCAATAACAGTATCATAATCCCAGAATGATCTCAAAGTAAAAACAGGCATTCAAGTCTAATTATTGTGGTGGCTGTGCTTTAAAATTAAATTATTGTAATCTTAATTGAAATGATGAAAGTTTGATGATAATCAGTGTTGAGTACTACTGTAAGGTAAACCCCTGCCTGGTTTAAATGTTTGAAAATGATTAACAGTTGTAAATATTTGTTAGAAATTTTAAAAAGTAATCAAAACGTAATAAGATGTAATCAGTTACATTAATAAATGAAATAGTTACACTACTGATTACATTTTAAATAGGGTAACTAGTAATCTGTAACTTATTACATATTTTTTAAGTAACCTTCCCAACACTGGGATAAAAACTTTAAAATGAAAATACTGTCATTATTTACGCACTGGTTTCTAAAACCAAATAATATCTAATGATTTTGTATTTATGATCAAGAAAAGCAACTTTAAGGAGGTATGGGAGCTTATTTTTGCCATGACATAATAATAAAAAAAATCAATAAATCAATTGGGAAATTAAAATATGTGACCCTGGACTACAAAACCAGCCATAAGTAGCACAGGTATATTTGTAGCAATAGGCAGAAATACATTGTATGGGTCAAAATTATAGATTGTTCTTTTACGCCAAAAATCATTAGGATATTAATTGAAGATCATGTTCCATGAAGATATTTTGTAAATTTCCTACCATAAATATATCACAACTTTATTTTTGATTAGTAATATGCGTTGCTAAGAACTTCATCTGGACAACATTTTAAAGGCGATTTTCCTCAATATTTTGATTTCAGATTTTCAAATAGTTGTATCTCGGCCAAATATTGTCCTATCCTAACAAACCATTAGTCAATGGAAAGCAAAAAAACAACCCTTATGACTGGTTTTGTGGTCCAGGGCCACATATATTAATTAAACAACAACATGTGAAATGGATAAATTACTCAACAATTACACAATTAGGCAAACTTAAACATTTTGATTAAAAAAAATGCAATTATGCATCAATTCACTAGCACATACTAAGATAATTAAATTTCTTTTTTTTCTTTTTGAAATTCACTTCAATATCTGTTTTTTAACAGCAATGTTCGAAATAAATTATAAACTGATTTTTTAATAGTTTTTTCCCATGCTTTTTTAATTTGTTTAAAAATACAGTAATTTATTCCTGTGATGGCAAAGCTGAATTTTCAGTATCATTACTCCAGTCTTCAGTGTCACATGATCCTTCAGAAATCATTCTAATATGCTGATTTGCTGCTCAAGAAACATTTCTAATTATTATCAGTGCTGCCTGATATTTTTTGGAAACTGTGATACGTGTTTTACATTATTCTTTGATGAATAGAAAGTTTAAAAAAAGCTTACACTAGGGTTTTCTTGACTGATTTATGGTGATTAATGACTAATGGATGATTATTTAATAATCCATTTATCATATTATTTAGACTGAGACACACATAAATACAAAAAGTCCCATACATACAAAGTACATATCAGTTTTCATCATACCTTATGATTTTTCTTTAATATGATATTACATCTTTTGTTGTTCTACTAAAATTTGATATGTACAATGAAAAGATGACCGAATCAAAAAGATTTAAGCCATGAGCACACATCTCAATTGTATCCACCTTGTTTTTTATTTGTAAATTGAATGTGTCTGGCTTCCGGTCTCATCCTCTTCCAGCTATTTTTAGCTGTAGAAAACAACTTGTTTTGCTGCTTGAAATTGCAAACTGGTGTATCTTACCATATTATTTTAATGTATTATCTTAATTATGAACACAATGTTTTGAAGTGCAGACAGTTTTACCTTTTACGGCACTTGCTTATTCTTCTCGTTATTTCCCTATGGCGGCTTATGAACCGGAAGTCTAACACATTATTAGAAAACAGCTTACTTCCGCTTTGAAAAATAAGGTGGATAGGCATATTTAAAATCTTTTATTTGATTCTGTTTTATGTAGTGAATCAAATATGTGTATAATGTTGGTGTATGTACATTGCTATTTTCTAGATGAGCATTCCCACATGTACACTCAAGTACACTGTATGTTGTGCCAAATAGTAGTTTCCCCTTTTAAACTACACTTAATATACATTGCAGGCCTTTGAGTAGATGGAGCAGTGTGTGGACGAGTAGTTGCGCTCTTGTTCTCATGGTCAAAGTGACCGAAGCTTACACTCATTCCTCTCACGCCCTTCGTTTTCTGGGCGTCAATCCAGACAGCCCCTCTCACCATTCCTGTCGTTCCTAGAGGTGCGATTATCCTGAGAAAGTAAGAGGAACGGATGCGCTGCTCGCTGGAGTGGTCTGGGACTCCATGGCGGCTAATCCTCTTTTAATTAGGCTAAGGAGAGAGGATATGGGACCCCCCTGGCTTAGTCACAGCACATTGACAAAGCACCAAGCTGGGAGAAGTGCACATCACTGACTGCTAGCAGCCTGTTAGGGCCTTACGCTGCCTTCTCATGTGTGAAAAAATGCTCTTCCCTCACCAGCGGCTACCTCGGATTTGACCTTTTCCTTCAGAGTTAAAGATTTTTCTTGAGCTCCGTGTAGTCACAGAGGATGAGTTACAAAACAGGCCTCTCGGTTTCTCACTTGAGCTCTCTCTTTCTCTTTCTTCCTCAGTAAATCGCACATTCTCTCATGCGATCCTCTCTGTTTTTGTCTTGTACCACCTTAATGATTGCTGACAGAATCCCTCCAAGGTTCTGAGCTCTATAAAAGTGTTCGAATCAATTCTGGTGCATAGAAAATCATCTGCCGTTCACAGGCTTCTGAACACGGTTCGCTGGAGACAACAGAAGCATCACGCTTTCTATAGATGTACTACACTGTTTACATTGTTCCTATGTAGTACAAAATGCTCTGTTGTTGCCTAAGTACTTTTTTCATGTTTTTTTCAGGAAGCAGCCAAATTATTCAGGCCCATGATGTTGATGTAAACAACCTGGTTGCATCATCGCACTTCATGTGTTCTGCAACACCGAATATTCGCAGATGGAAGGACAGGTAAACTAACATGAGCGAACAACAGACATAACAAATGCACCATTCAAACTGCAATTGCACTGTTGACACACAAGAGGGAGGTATTAATCCTCAAACAAATGAGACTTGTTTGATGTCTTGGTCATTCGTGACTTACATTGATGGCACTGGATAGGAAAAAATGCAAAAAGGTGATCTGCAATTATTTTGGTTTCATAATTACTAAAATATGTGGCTGTAATGTTCATGTATTTTTGATTGCAGCTGAAGTAAAATAAATAATATATGTGACCCTTGACCACAAAATCAGTCTTATGTTTTTTTGTTTTTTAGATTTATATATCATTTACACAGTATGATATGCTTTCCAGTGATGTGTGGTTTGTTAGGATAGGAAAATATTTGGCCAAGAGAAAATCACCTTTAAAGTTGTTCAAATGAAATTCTTAGCAATGCATATTGTTAATCAAAAAGGAAATTTACCAAATATTGATAATATTGACCCATACAATGTATTTTTGGCTATTGCTACAAATACACCCATGATACTTAAGACTGGTTTTGTGGTCCAGGGTCACATATTATATACTGATATTATTAAAATTATTCATAAAATAACTGATATAACTGTAAAAATATATGTTGTTATATACATATATAGCAACATATATTTTTTGCATATATTTTAGTTCAGTGCAATTATAAATATGAGATTTTAATTAAGCCTTATTTATTTAGTATTTTAAAATATTTTTATTTCATTTAATTTATTTAGTTTTAGAATTTTAACAGTAGCTATAACATTAAAATAATGTTTAAAATATAAAAACAGGTTATTTATCAGCATTTACCTTTATTCTTTTATTCATTTGACTGCTGTTTCATTTTGTTCTTTTTTTTTTTTTTTTTTTTTTTTTGCCCGTAAGTATGTACCTTATATGCATCTTTTCTAGGTATCTTCTAAATTGGCCTGCTCAAAATGTGTGCTGTCTGAATCCGGGCCCAACACATTGTAAAATATTGCACAAATCCATAGTCTCTGTTGACACAGATCAGCTTTTCTGTTTATTATTCCAGTTATCTTGCTGTGTGCATGGTGCTGGTTGAGGTTTTTCGAAGGCAGAGAGATCCGATTGTATCAGATCCCGCAGGTAGCACGGTAAAAAAAAACACTCTACATCCTGACCCGTCTCTTCCAGTGAAATGAGTTCTCTGTCAGTTGCAGAAGATCTAGGGCCCACACAGCTGTTCTCCCTTGAGCTGGCGTAGATGAAACATAAAAGCAAAGCCTATATGAAAAATGCACAGAGCTGTAAAAGACAATACGCTCATCAGGCACAATACCATGCTGCTGCTGCTGAAAAAGAGAGAGAGGGTGAGAAAGGATAGAGAAGGAGAGAGAGGGACCTGGCTGCCCCGGATAGATCCTCTTTTCAATGGAATGGGTTTGACGGCAGGTCTGGATGAATGCCTGTGCAAACATTTACACACGGTGCACCATCCACCGATTGCATTACAAAGATTGATAGTTCAGTCGCTATCTTACCGACTGCTGTTTCATTGGCCTGTGTGAAATCAAACGCAGCCTTGATACAGGAGAATCAGCGGAGAGGAGGAATTGTGCACTGGGGATAGCCGAACTTGCAATAAAGCAATAAAGGACGGCAAAGGACATGCGCTTTCCTCTACAGGTCTTTGTTGTGGTGTGCTGAAAAAATGGACGAAATAACAGTCATAATGGATACAATGAGAGGACAGAAAATAACTGACAGCCTCTCTTTATCTGTCACATGTTTGTTCTGTTGTGTTCCTGTCTGAGTTAGTTCCTCATTTGTTCCCATGGTTTTTGATTAATTGCTACACACCTGTTTCAGTTCTCCCTAATTAACCTTCTAGTATTTAAGTCCTGCGTTATCCCCATTTCCTTTGTCTGCTATTAGATGTTCCCATGTGTGTGATTCTCCTTGCTCTCCTGTATTTTCGTTGTGGATTATATTAAAAGACTGCATTGGAACATTCTTGCTTCGTGCTCTTTCCTTAAGCCACACAACCCGTGACAGAATAGCAGACCAAACAACAGTTTATTTGCGGCGTTTTTTCTTCCTTTTGTTTTGGTTTGTTTCTTTTTTTTCTTCCCTCTCCCGGAATGGATCTGCCAGCAGTCCAACTCCTCTGCCTGAAGCAACAGGACCGTTCGCTGGAGGACCACACAAGGGACTTTTTAGATCTGGCGTGTCTTACACACTTCCCGGATCGCTCGCTCAGTGTTTTCTATCACGCCAGCCTGAGCGAGCCGTGTAAGGCACGCCTACCAGCGAACGGTCCAAGGGAGGATTTCGCCGCCTTCGTGGAGTGGGCGCTGGAGAGTAATGGACTGTATTTCTCCGTCTGTCCTGTTCAGGAAGACCTCTCCAGCCCCACTCCCGATCCAGAGCCCAGCCAGCTTTCATCACCCCGCAGCACGGAGCACAAGCCAGAGCCCACCGCAGCCGCACAGCCAAAGCCCGTAGCGATTAAAGCGCCACGATCTGCCGCAATTAAAGCGACAGAGGACATCATCGCCCCGGAGATTGAGCCTGATGACGCGACTGACCAGGTGTGTGAGCCGGCTACACTGTGCAACACCGTAGGAGTCCTTGTGGAGATCGAGGGCTTAGAGGGAGGTCCCGCCCACACTCCTAACACTGAGGGTGAGCTGCAGCTGAGCTATGGATATTATCATAAAGAACTTTTGGAAATATTTGAAGTGGATCTTATAGACTGGTTTGGGGAGATATTATCCAGCTCTCCTGTGTCTCCGCTGGTTCCGTCCAGCTCTCCTGTGTCTCCGCTGGTCCCGTCCAGCTCTCCTGTGTCTCCGCTGGTTCCGTCCAGCTCTCCTGTGTCTCCGCTGGTCCCGTCCAGCTCTCCTGTGTCTCCGCTGGTTCCGCCCAGCCGTCCTGAGTCCCCGCTGGTTCCGCCCAGCCGTCCAGAATCTCCGCCAGTCACATCCAGTCTTCCAGAGTTTCCGAAAGCTCCATCCAGCCGTCCAGAATCTCCGCCAGTCAAGTCCAGTCTTCCAGACCCTCCGCTGGTCCCGTCCAGCCGTCCAGAGTCTCTGAAGTTCCCACCCAGCCTCCCTCTCCCGCCTCCACTCAAACCAGCCAGTTCCTCAGCCCTGTCTCTGCTAGTGCCTGTCTGTCCCTCAGCTCACCCTCAGGCTGCGCCATCTAGGATTGTGGATCCATCTCGGGACTTCCAGGCTCCAGCTCCGCCTAGGCGGGTCGATCCCCAGTCTCTACCTCCAGCCTCCGAGTCCTGGACTCCACCTCGGTCCTCCGACCCTTCGGCTCCGCCTTGGCTCCTGGCTCCCTCATCTCCACCGTGGCCCGTCATCCCACCAGCTCCACCGGGCTCCCTCGTCTCTCCGGCTCCGCCTTGGTCAGTCGTCGACCATCCGCCGCCTCGGGACTCCATTCCTCCGGCTTCGCCTTGTCACTCTGTCCCTCCGGCTCTGTCAGGCTCCTCCTTCCCTCCAGCTCCGCCTTTGTCCTCTGTCGCTCCGGCTCTGCTGCGGTCTTCCGGATCCACATCTCCGCCTCAGTCGCCTGAGCCATCAGCTCCGCCTTGGCCCTCTGGACCCTCTGTGTCACCCTGGCTCTCCGTCTGCTCGGCTCCACCTGGGTCACCTCTGCCAGTAGCTCCGTCTCCATCGCTCGTCCCCAGGGTGTCATCTGCCATCTCTCCACCATGGCTCCTCCCTCCTTCGACTCCGCCCTGGGGCCTCGTCCTGGCTGGTCTCTGGACTACCATCTGGCTCCTCCTGCTTCTGGCTCCTCCCTGGCTCCTTCCTCCATCTACTCCACCCTGGCCTCCTGAACTTTACTCCTTTCCCATTGCCTGCCCTTCGCCTGCCCCACGCCCGCCTCCTGAACCCCCACCCTCCCTCCTCTGTTGGACTCTTTGTCGGCGCGAGGACGCGCCTTTCCGGGAGGGGGCGAAATGTCACATGTTTGTTCTGTTGTGTTCCTGTCTGAGTTAGTTCCTCATTTGTTCCCATGGTTTTTGATTAATTGCTACACACCTGTTTCAGTTCTCCCTAATTAACCTTCTAGTATTTAAGTCCTGCGTTATCCCCATTTCCTTTGTCTGCTATTAGATGTTCCCATGTGTGTGATTCTCCTTGCTCTCCTGTATTTTCGTTGTGGATTATATTAAAAGACTGCATTGGAACATTCTTGCTTCGTGCTCTTTCCTTAAGCCACACAACCCGTGACATTATCATTCAATTTTAGTCTTGAAAGCAAAAAAATAGAAAATAGATATTTTATGCTTTCATGTCTCTATGCAGCGACTTCGAGCTTGGTAAATGAATTTATAAATAAAACAAGTTTAATGTTTGTAATAATAATAGTTCATTATATATAATTTAATAATAATAATAATACTTTTGCAGACATTTTTGCTTTATTTGGTCTATTTGCTGTCAAAATATTAACCACTTTAGAGATTGATAATATAGCATTTACTGTTTATGGCTATAGAATTTACATCTACAAAAACACTTTTTTTGGACATAATCCATGGTAATATAGAAAGGGCTGCCATAATACTTCAGTGTATATGTGTACACTCAGCCTTGAATATCCCTATTTCACTATATACTGTTGATAAATGCTGAAAGTTGGGCCAAAAAAAAAAAAGAAAAAAAAAAAGCTTTCTGCCAATACTTTAAAGTATGCACCCGATGGACACTTTACTATCCCATGAGGCTATGAGGGAGGAGTTATCATTTTTAGTGGGTTTTAGATGCGTTTGTTGCCCTCAGGCTTGAAAATATTACATTTTTGTGATCAGACAGAGGCCTTGATTTTGGGTGTGTGTTTTATGTACACTATCAGTCAAAAAGATTTTTTAAATGTTTTTTTTTTTTTAAAAGAAGTCTCTTCTGCTCACTAAGCCTGCATTTATTTGAATATATCTTAAAATGTAATTTATTCCTGTGATCAAAGCTAAATTTTCAGCATCCTTGTTCCAGTCATGATTCTTTAGAAATCATTGTAATATGCTGATTTGCTGTTGAAGAAACATTTATTATTATTATCAATATATAAAACAAGTGAGCACATTTTTTTCAGGATTCTTTGATGAATAGATCTCTGGAAAGACCCAAAGATCAGAATTTATCTGAAATAAAAAGCTTTTGTAACATTAATCACTATACCAATTCAAAAGCTTGGAGTAGATAACAGTTATTTTAAATAGTAAAAAATATTTAAGAATTGTAATGTTTTTGCTGTACTTTGGATCAGATAAATGCAGGCTTGGTAAGCAGAAAAGGCTTCTTTAAAAAACATTAAAAATCAACTGTTCAATAACTTTTGACTAGTAGTGTATACAAGTAACAAGGAAGGGCTTTTTATTCAGTGATATACATTTCTAATGACATCTACTCACTCATAATCCCTCAAAGTTTATGATTCAGTCAAAAAGTGTTTTTTAAAGCCTTAATAACACCATATGTATGCTGTTTCCCAACACAGTGGCTCCTGAATGGAAAAAAAAACAGCTTTGGTTGCAAGGTGACCCAGAGCTTTTACCCCAAGCTTTCCAACCCACTACACCAGCCACAGCCAATCAATTCAGCCCGTATAAATCCATGCAGAAACGACAAGAGGCATAAAAGACACTCGTGATTTTTCCATCAATATCTAAGCAGTGGATATTAAAAGAGAGGCGAATATGAGAGGGTGAGAACTGGTTGAAAAACGAAGCCGCTCGATTCGGCCGTCGCAGAAGGGCCGGAGTATCTCGAGTGGAAACAAGCGTGTTGATGAGGGCCAGTGACCTCCACGAGGAAGTGTCAGAAAACACGCCGCCTTGCTCTGTCCCTGCAAATAATTTGATAAAACGCAGCGGAAGAGCGCTCAAGTCATCATCAGATTAGCCCCCGTTCTTCCGAACGCATTTCTCTCCCTCCGCAAGGTGCTCGCGTCGTTAGCATTTAGATAGACGAGAGCAGTAAGGCCTGCGTAATAGGCTTCTCCCATCCCTCCTGCTCAAATCAGCTGAAGAGAGGAGGATTAAATGAAAAGAATAACAGTGATGATAGCAAGGGTGGGGGAATCAGAGAGACGAGGGAGGGCGGCACGACGCTCGAGCAGCCGTGAGCTCATTAACCGAGGCCTTGACAGAATTGATGTTAGAGGTGATTGGAGATTATCACATTTAGAGAATGCTTCATCCTTCCATCACCCTCCGTTCCCATCTTTCCCCGCTCTTTCTCTCCATTTCATCCAAGTCAGCTGGCCTGCGCTCAATTCCTGGCTCCGTGGAATCCTGTGGGAGAGGGCTTACGGATAGTATCAGCACGCGCCTGCCCGCTTGATCTCCTAATTCTGCTTCATTTAAACTTCATCAACTTTTCCACTGGACCGGAAGACGAGAAGAATAGAAACAGCTTGCGTCTGTGGGTTTTTTTTCACCTCCACTATCCTTTTGTTGTCAGATCTGATATTACGCCTTCACACCCCAGCGCCACTCACTGACACACACACACACACACACACACACACATTGAAACACCCCTTAACAGTATCACAAGATGGAAATGTCTACAGAATGGTTCAAGAGTACTAATCCCACATAACCCTCAACCCCAAACCTCCACCCTCCCTTCCCACCGCCGTTACCACTTCATCTGCCACCGCACACATTCACGTCAGTAAATTTGGTCGCCTCCTCTAGCTGATGCAGAAAATGAGATTACTTTATTTAAATGACTATGATAATAGTGTTGTGTGCCTTTGGCCCCCTGTAAGAGGGGGATTTCTGCTCCACTCATTGTTAGCAATTTAGCTGAGCCGCCTCATCTGCACATACTAACAATGGCGATGTCATACGTACAGGTCTCTACCATCTTTAGACTCTCCTGATCTTTTTTTATCCCGTCCCTGTGAGACACAGATGTGGGGTCCCCTCTTTATTCTCGATTTACAGTCCATACGCAAGGTGGACGATCTGCTCGCCAGGCCATACGGTGATGGGATACGCATATTGCATTTTAAATAACATAATCCCATCTGTAATCAGAGTTTACGGCATGTCAAAAGCCTGAAGACTCCTCCGTCTCAGTGTAAGAGAACAGGTGTCCTCTGAGAGCGCCATTGAGGTTTCTGTCTGGGGGCAGTTACTAATACAAGTTTATCTTTTCTTAAATATGCTGGTTTTACAAACTGATGCTGTATTTAAATGTGATATTGATCTTAACCAAAAATTTTAAATGCATCTAGTATTCAAGCGCTTGACACAAACCTTCATCCTGTTATAACCAGTGTTTGTTACTGAGAAAAATGTGTAATTAAATTACAGTTACTTATGAAAATTTTAAAGATCACAAAGGGGGTTACATCTGAAAAATTTTCACACACATACAGATTTGATTTGATTTCTTACCCTAACTGCATTGACTGCTCTAAAATATGAGACACCAATGTTTAATGAGATTATGACACAGAATAAGACACATGCTTATTCAATAACTGTTATATTTCCTATTCAGGTTTATGTATATGATTTATTTTTTAAGACTGACTGTTTTTTTTCCCAAGGCATTGTTGCATGCCAGTGTTTCCTGTCATAGCTATGCAAAGATTTGATTCCAAAAACAGTATAATAGCTATTAAACTATATCTTATGATTTTAAATCAGTATCTGACCTTAGAACAATCACAAAGTAAAAAGAGGCGCTAAAGTCTGATTGTTTTGGTGGCTGAATTAAAGTAAAAATGTATAATAATTTTTCTAATCTTAATTTAAGCGATGAACAACTGAATAACTGTAAATGTAGAAAAGTAATCTACTAAAAATGTAGAAAAGTAATCAAAAAAGTAAATAAATGTGATCAGTTACAATTTAATAAAGTAATTGAAATAGTTAACACTACTTATTACATTTTAAATAAGGTAATTTGTTAACTTCCAAGCTTTTAATGTTTGTTTTGTTGAACTTATTTTAGCAACATTAAGCTTTTGCCTCAAACTTTACATTTTTTTTGTTATATTTGTGTTTCTGCAGGTGGTTTAACAAGGTGACTTACAAGAAGGTGCGCTTATTGGAGATGTTGTAAGTACCATTTTTTTAGTTGTTTAAATGCCAAACTTTTTTTCAGAGAGTAACTAAAACCAGCCTTATATGGAGGCCCATTTCTGTCTTAAGAGTGTGAGTTTAAATTTCACATTGTGTGAAATATATTGTATTCTTGACTTAATTTCTTATAATTGTGACTTTTTCCTTGGAGATTTGTAAATATCTCACAATGTGATGTAAAAAACTCCTTTTTTATATTGGTACTTTCACCAGAGTTCCTATGCAGTTTGGAAAAATATGGTAAAAAGAAAGCGAAGTATGGAAAAATATTTGCATTTTCAGACCCCTAGTTAGTTTTCTATAATAGAACATTTAAAAGTAATGAAAATAGATTTATCATACAAGAAGTGTGTTTTAATGGCAGCTATTTAATGATACTTTAGTGGTTGTCAAACCTGTCTGAATGAAGGTGCACTTTTTCATTATGCATAGGATATAAGCATTTTGGGTTCCTTCTCACAATATTCTTATCACTGTATTACACAGCCTCTAAATAGGTCTTTGCAAAACTAAGAAATATACAGACTTTCGTGTGTGCACAAGAAACCATTAAACTTAGCAAACAGGATGATGCACACTGAGCCACCTATTGCACCATCAGCCCATTTCAGGGTGTGTTTTTTGGCCGCCACAGAGTATGCATTAAAGCAGTCTTAAGGCCTTGGAAAAATATGTAATGCCCTAAAGAAAGCTAACTGAAAGATTTTTGAACTGCGACACGCACATAACACACATTCAGTATGGAATGGAATTTAGTATGGAATTTTGAGATGGAAAATGTGTAGGAACCCTGTTTCACATTAGCCAAAATTCAGTGAAATTTTACGGGCAAAAAAGATCCATTGTCTGTTGTCAATATAGCAAAGTATGAAGCACATCTCACACAGAATACACTTTCAAATAATGGTTATCTGCAGAATATCTGCAGAACGTGACTGCACCTTAAGGCATAAACAAATGTAGCCTTGTACCTGTGTGACTACTAGTGTGCAAAAAATGTTAGCACATACTTTTATGTGGTTTAATTACATCATGCAATACCATTAGGTGCCAAAGGCCAAAGACGACATCAAAAAAAAGGCACAAGCATCCCACAGATTTTCCACACCCAAGTCAATGAATGCAGTACAGAAAACATAAATAGACAACAGTTGTTCTCCCACAGTTTTTTAACACATTCTTGTGCATTCAAAATAAACAATGTATTCTGAATACACAGGGAAAAAGTGAACTAGAGATCGTCGGAAAAACATATCATCTTGCAATACTTTATTTTGTTTGCATATTAAAATTTTACAGTGTGCGAGGAACCACGGGTCAACAAAAAATAGTGGCATACAAAACGGAGGCGTGCGTAATGAAGCTGCATTAAGGGTACGTGGAATGGCTGCTCTGATAGAGTGACTACCGGGTGCTGCTGTTTGTTACAGAGCACTTCATCATAGGTGGGTTTTTCTGCAGGCCCCTGTGTCCCATGTTCCCGCTCTACCTCCCCAGGCCCCCCGCCGCTTGCGTGATCTATTGCCGTTCCGCAGCATGGGAAGCGATAAATCACCGTAATGCAGACCGCTGATGATCAGGGCTGGGCGCGAGGAGACGAGATGAATCTACACGAGCGGGGTGGGGCGGCCATACAGTACAGTGTGCTGGTTACTGATGGGGTTTGTTGTTTCACAGTGTGGTACCTTGGCAGGGGTGGAGGCCCCTGGGTATTAAGTACAGCAACAAGACGCTTGCAGTTTGTGTGTGTAGTCGGGGGGACGTGGATTGGGAGAGGGTGCATGGGGACACATAGCCGGACAAGTTGAGCAATGCGACTTTGCTAGGTCGGAATTAGCCTAACACTGATTAAGACACAATACCGCATGTTCTGGTCAGGGCAAAGCAGGGGACGAGAGAAAGATATACTGCTCTACTGGAGTACAGAAAAAGGGGGTGCAGGGAAAAAACCTGCAAATATATCCAGGGGGAATAACTAATGCAGAATGCATGTAACATTCTGCAAGTACAAACAATTAAAAACACATTTATATCAATAGCAGGATTTTAGCCTCATTTTAGCCTGAGCAGAAGCTTCGGTTCGGATAACAGGGTTCCAGACTGTGAATAAATGGTCGCAAATGCAGATGCGACAAAAAAATAAACATTTGTGATGATAATTTAAAATCTAGTCATTAAAGGCTCATTTGTTTTTAATACGGGTATTGCGCTGTATTTATTGTTCACAGAAACATTGGCACGTGCTCTAAAGATGTAATTAGTCTGCAAAACCAGATATCTTGGTGGCTTATTATTTAATTAATTACTTCAATTATTTGCATCTTTAAAGGGTTCGCCGTATGCAATAATGAACAGCACGAGCAGGGTTGTCCGATTCATGAGATTTATTACTGAATAAATAAGCTTTCCGTTGATGTATTGTTTGTAAAATCTGGAATCTGAGGGTGCAAAAAAATCTAAATATTGAGAAAATTGCCTTTGAAGTTGTCCAAATGAAGTTCTTAACAATGCATATTACTAATCAAAAGTTTTATATAGTTATGGTAGAAAATGTAAAAAATATCTTAATGGAACATGATCTTTACTTAATATCCAAATGATTTTTGGCATAAAAGAAAATGATTTTTGGCTATTGCTACACAAATATCCGTGCTACATTTAGACTGGTTTTGTGATCCAGGGTCATAAAAGATCTCAAACTTGCTTGTGAATTGTGAAAAAGCTGTTATTAAACTGCTATTTGTTATAAAGTGGTAGGTCAAGTCCAATTTAAAATGAACCAGGAACTATTTTTTATAGAATTAAATGAATCTGTTTATTGACTGTTCATATGACAACATGTAAGAAACAGTACGTATTTACAAATTTTGTTAGATTAAATGTAATAAATGTTATTTAACAAAACAAAAACAAATATTTAAATAAAATGAACGGTTAAAATTATTGGTTAATGTTTATTATAATGAATTGTAAGATTGATTGTAAGGAAAAATTATTAGCGACTTTATTATTTGCAACTTTTTTTCAAACAGATAAAAAAACATTCAAACTAAACACAATGACATTGATATGGTACAAATACAATCAGGATCACAAGAGTGTCAAATGTATTCTACTATAAATACAACTAGAAAAAGTGAAACTGTTGTCTAAAGTAGAAAACTATAAACTGAAGCACTTCTAAACAACCATCTTTATAGAGGGATTCTGTAAAGTAAAGTCATTTGGCTCCTAAAAGTTTCATTTTTTGGAGCCAATGGCTCCCTAGTCACTTTCTTGTAGTCTGGAGCTCTGAATGAGCAAGCGAAAACATAGCACACTGAGCTGACTCTTGAGTGGGTTTCTTTGACACACCAAAGACCTTTGTGATGTGTCACTACACACAACAAATAAAAAACAACTCAAGGCAGACGCTTCGAATGCAATAATGTCTCAATATAACTCCTCTTTAGTCCTGAAAACACCACCAAAACCATGACCGTAACCTCACGAAGAAGAAGACGAAGCGTGAAACATAGCAGAGCTTGTCTGTTTAGTCTAGGTGCAGTTTCAGCGTGTTTCATCAGTGTGAAGGTGAGGAGTGGCGGCGAGGGCTTCTGTTGACATTAGTTTACATGCTGTTTGCTGCTTGTTGCACGTCTTGCGCCGGATGCCTCAAAGCTCACTTCATCAAATCAGACAGAGGCACCACGTTGAGTTACAAAAAGAGGGGAAAATAAAGAGGGAGAGGTGTGTGGGGAGAGAAATCGAAGGTTTTGTTGGTGATGTAACACCTCAGGTCGAATTGAGATGCCTGAGGCGGATCTCAGGAGCAGCTTTAAACTCCTGGTTTTCGATTCCCACTCCCGTTACACTGAAGGGTTCAACTCTCTCAGCACTTAAAGAGAAAACTTTATTTGCGAGAGAAATTAAGCCCTGAAATTAGGCTCCTGCTGCCAAAGGGACCGCTTAGCTTGACATCTTCATACATTTTAAAGATTGTCGCAGATGTTAAGTCAAACTGACGAGCGACGATTATAAAAAATATTAATTAGCTCAAGCTTTTTTTATTATGTTGTAGTACATTTCATTCTGTGAAATATTCTTTCACTGGTGTAAACATGCCTAAAAGTACACCACGGAGTGTGATGTAACTTAGTGAAAAAATTACATTTATTTGTTTTCAAACAATCTTGTGCACAAGGTCCAGAATTGACACTTGCCAAACAACAAATGGAAACGTGACATTGGTGAAATTCGCTGGTTGGTAATTTTATAAATAAGTGCAACACTACAAAGTTTAAGACAAAAATAAAAAGTAACGCAAAGAAAAAAGACTGCTTCCTTCATAATAGTGTGTGCACATCAAAAGTACATTTAATTATTTGCATGAGTAGATGACAAGCTAAGTCAAAATCCATGCAATGATGTGAATAGACATTAATATACCCGCGATATTCACCTCAACTGCGTCTTTTGCACAAGTTGAAATACTTATATTTGCATGACGGTGTTGCCAAGTGTGCTTTTTTTCAGCTGCCAAACTTATAACGAATATTTGCATCGCATTACTCGCTCTAGTTTACTCGCAGGATTACTCTTAAAGGGAGTGTTCCTAATCTCAGTTTGTTACCTGTATAAAAGACACCTGTCCAATGCAATCAATCAATCAATCAATCAATCAATCAATCAATCAATCAAATTCTTAACTCTCCATCATCGCCAAGACCAAAGAGCTTTTCAAGGATGTCAGGGACAAGATTGTAGACCTACACAAGGCTGGAATGGACTACAAGACCATCGCCAAGCAGCCAAGCAAGGTCTTCCTGCTCAAGAAGTCACATGTACGGGTATGTCTGAAGTTTCCCAATGAACATCTGAATGATTCAGAGGAGAACTGGTTGAAAGTGTTGTGGTCAGATGAGACCAAAATCAAGCTGTTTGGCATCAACTCAACTCGCTGTGTTTGGAGGAGGAGGAATGCTGCCTATGACCCCAAGAACACCATCCCCACCGTCAAACATAGAGATGGAAACATTATGCTTTGGGGGTGTTTTTCTGCACAGGACAACCACAACGCATCAAAGGGACAATGGGCAGGGCCATGTACCATCAGGGCAAGGGCATTGAAGCCAGCCAGGGCATTGAAAATGGCCCATTTTGGGTATGAACCAAAACACACGGCCAAGGCAACAAAGTAGTGGCTCAAGAAGAAGCACATTAAGGTCCTGGAGTGGCCTAGCCAGTCGCCAGACCTTAATCCCATAGAAAATCTGTGGAGGGAGCTGAAGGTTTGAGTTGCCAGACGTCAGCCTTAAAACCTTAATGACTTGGAGAGGATCTGCGGAGTGGGACAAAATCCCTCCTGAGATGTGTACAAACCTGGTGGCCAACTACAAGAAATGTCTGACCTCTGTGATTGCCAACAAGGGTTTTGCTAAATCAAATACTTATTTCACTCATTAAAATGCAAATCAATTTGTAACTGTTTTTGAAATGTGTTTTTTCTGGATTTTTTTTTTTTTTTTTGTTATTCTGTCTCTCACTGTTCAAATAAACCTACCATTAAAATTATAGACTGATTATTTCTTTGTCAGTGGGCAAACGGACAAAATCAGCAGGGTATCAAATATTTTTTTCCTCATTGTATATGTGTGTATATAGCGCTTCGTTGATTGGCTATCACATCATGCATATTTTCCGCTGGAGTTAAAAAATGTTAAACTTTTTGATTGGGAAATTTTTTTGCCCAATTCGCAACTGATGCGTCTATGTATTGTCTTTGTGTGTGATCTACTTGTGCAAATAATTAAATTTGCACAATTTAGCACCATTGCCACGTGTTATTTTTAATGTCCGCTGGTTGAAGTTACCCAAAGCGTAATATTTAGCCCCTGGAATGCAAATTTTACCAGGGAAACCCCACCACAAAACGTGTATTTTACCCCTGGAACCGGGGGACCCCCTGACCGAAACGCGATTGTGCTGGTTTTAAGTAGCAATTTGGCAGGTATTGTTGTAAAAACCCTGAAACCCTGGGCAAGCCAATCTGCAAAGAGCTTATTGATACATCTGGTTGTATTAGGAAATGTTTTTACTGTTTTTAAGCTTTTATTTACATAAGTGACACGAAAAACATCCTGCGGGTAATCTAGAGTAAGTAACACATTGCAAATATTTTGAATTTGCTTTTGGTGCACACAGTGGAAATGTAGCATCATTAAAATAAATAAAGTTCTAAAGGTTCTAAACTTTATTTACTAGTTTAGTGACCCATATGTCAAATATTCATCCCATTGTATCACCCAAATGAAAATATCATAACAGGTTGTTATGTTTTGTGTGACAGGTGCACTTTTACAGAAAAAAGTGAGACTGACTCATTTCATTTTCATTTTGTATGATGCTGTAATGATCTGCACTGACTGCCAGAAATATTAGGGGAAAAAAAAAAACATTTTTACTTAACTCAGTATTTTACTTACAATATTGTAAAATAAAAGTTGAATGGCCAGAATGAAATTTAGCCTTTCAATTAAGCCGCCATTAGCCAGTATGGCAAAAAGTCAATTTTGGACTCTGCTTTTGCCAGTTTAAAAAAAGACTTAGCCCATGCTCTAATCTAATCTAGCCAAAACTGTGCAAAGTTTACAGAAACTACATTGTCAGAGGTGTTCAGGCTCAGCGTTTTCAATCTTTAAGCTAGCCTAATCTTGAGAGGTGGAACACCAGCTCATCCTGCTGTTTCCCCCTTTATCCCTTCATTGTGTCGCCTTCTCCTGCCACCCCTCCTGGAGCGTGCTAATTCCCTTTTGATGAGGCGTGCTAAAGAAATCCTTTTTCCATGCTTTTAATTCCCCTCTGGCTCTCTAAGCAGCAATCGGGGTAACAGATTTCAGGCCGTTCTCCTTGTCCTATAATAGAAGCCATCTCATTAGGACACTCGATTTCACCTATACTGTCCACAGGACAGGTCAAAACACTGAGAAGGACTTTCTGTTTAATACATATATCACAATAACCACCTTCCTTGCTTTTTGTGTTATGGACTATCCGCTCTGTTGTGCTTACAGTGTTTGAGTGTTTCATCGGGATGGTAAGTAGCTCGTCCATTTCTCTATGCGCGTCTGCGGCAGGCCAGGTTATTAATGAGCAGCAGCTGGGACCAGTGCAGGTACACGCACAGCCAGACAAAGCCCAATATATAACCGTGAAGCTATAAAAAATGAGCTGATGTAAATGAGAAAGAGCTAGGGAAGGAGGTTGGGCCGGTTCTCAGAGCGGAGCAGGACGCTGTTGAGACTGAGGAGGAGAGTCACAGGTCAGGTGAAATCGCCAGCACATAAAGGGCCACTTAGCCAGCGGAGGGCGACCCGGACACTTCCCCCGTCGGCCGGGGAGGTCAGAGGTCAACCCTTGAGAGGTGTAGCGGCGCATCTCTCAGACGGACTTTTCCAGCCTCGCGTGTGGCACTTAGCCAAAGGTGACAGCTGCGTGAGGAGCGGGGACGTGTTCAATCAAATGGGAGGGGGTTTCTGAGCCTCGGCGCCATTCGGTTAAAGTGGCCGTATATCATAGCTAATCATGACTTCGGCTGCTACCTGAAGATTATTCAATCCTGAACACAGCGTTCGCGCCCCCCCTTATTCTTTTGTCCGGCGGTGAATCATTTCGGACCACCTTTTGGGGTCAGAGAGAGAAAATAAGTACGGTGGCATAAACAAACTCGCGCTTCGCAACTAGGTCAGCTGGCAACCTGTCCGCTACATCAGGACCAAACTAACCGACTCCAGGAGATACGCTTGGGTTTCAACCTCACAATGGCATGGAAAGCGCTAACAATGCAGTTTATAGCAGCAGGTGAAATATATGATAGCACGGAGGGAAGTTTAAGAAGGTAAATGATATTAAGATGCAGAGAGATGATGTCAGAGCAGGCAGAAGCTCATTTGTAGTGCAGGGGCGTCGTACGGGCTTACTCAGACACATGCTCCCAATTAGCTGGCCTTCCTCATGTAAATGCCCTATAAATTATCCCCCGTGCTACAGGATTAGGTGCTCATAAAGGGAGTTAGCATCTCAATAAAGAGACAGGTTTGCTGCAAGAGCAAATTAGTGGAACGGAGAGACAGAGGGTGGGAGGGAGATGCGGCGGAAAACAGTGAGAGTTTGTGTTGATTTGTGGTGTTTATGTTTATATTTGCATATCATCTGTTTTATTATAGATCAGTAACGGGAGGGGTCACCGTGAAGCTGAAGTTTAGTCTGCCTGTGAGTATATGCGTTGTGTTTCATTCATGCGTCTGGGATATAAACAAATGAACAATGTCATTAGCCCTGTAATACCTAGAAAACACCGAACGACCAAACATGATAAATGAATAAACATGTCTAGGAAGGAACGGCTAAAGGATAAGGATCTGTGTATCCGGTTTTAAAAGCACTGCCAGTTTTCGTGTAAGCGTAGACATGAGTGTTGGCATTCAGCAGCTCTGGGTGAAGAAACAGACACCTGACCTGGCAGTAAGGGGAGAGGGGTGCCTCAGGTGTGGGCTAAACATCAATGCTCGGAACAGCCACTGGAGAACCGCACGCCGATATATTTATCTCAGAGTAAACTCGGATATACAATCCCAAATGCTGGGTCATTCTACTAGACGGGTGCTATTTGTGTCCGTTGTATACAGATGTGGAAAAATGACTTGAAGAATTAATTGGCAATGCCAACTTTTAATACATATCATATAGATTTTTTTGAACACATCTAGTAACAATTTGTTTTTTTGTTAGTTTTTCCTTTTGACAGAAAGCTGTTTTTTGAACTATCCTCGACCCTGTGTTCTTTTTATATTTATAGCTGTATTTATAGCAAGTATTTATATATAATATATATAGTCAAACCAAAATGTATTCAGACAGATTCAATATTTCTCACATTATCACAGTTTATTCGTTGTAGTTTAGATAATGGTAATAAAAAATGAACTCAAGAGTTATACCGTGTCAAAACAAATTCATCTTGATAATGTCAAATAACTTTGACAGAAAGGTATGTAACAAAACATGGTCAGGTCAGAGTGTCAAATCAAATTTTTGGTCCCAAATTTGTAAAAATTTTACTGGTAGTCCACTGCATAAAGAATTGTTGGGTGTAATATGTTGCAGTTTGCTTTATTTTGCAATCCTCACTTACATAAATGAACTATAGTGTACTGCACCCACTAGCAAAAAAAATATCAAAAATTATATCTGTTTTCTGAATCATTTTTGGTTTGACTATTTGATTAAAAAAATACATATATGAAAATTTTATTTTGATTTTTTTTTTAATTTCCCCTTTGGAGTTAATAATAATAATTAAAACAAATTCTGGCATTATCACAAATGTAACTCTTCAGGGACAATTAAAGGTTTTTATTTTTTTTTATTTGACAATATTAAAATATCAACTGTTATCATTTTGTAAAATAATGTCCAGTTAATAGCTCTGTCAACCCTGTTACCATTAATTAACATCTAAACACGTTTATTTTTCTTAAAAAGTGTGTAAAATCTTTCAAAAATACACTGGCCAGAGTATTAATCAGTTTCTTCTTTGGCTCTCTTTATTCACTGAATTAAATGAAGCAAAACATCCTTAGTTGCAGATGCAATAGGGATATTCTCTTTAATTATTGTTCTCTGGTAGACACAAACAAATTTGCAATCAGCCGGACCATCTTCTTTAATTATGTTTTGTCTACTCAAGCACACACAGACCTCAAAGGGTTTATGAATAAACGAAAGGTGTGGTTGGATTAAGTTAATGCCAGGCTCTATTTTCAAGATCTGCTGTGTCCAGATCAGGCACCAGATGGCGCTGTGCTGGCAGTGCCATGAGATAATGGGGACAGATCGGGCCGCATTACTGCCCATTATCTTCTAATTACTTGTGCGAGGAGCGCTGATCCTGGCGTTTGTGTAAGGAGAAGGCAGAGCCCGGATTACTCGCACTCTCTCCTCGGGGACTGCAGAGATTCAGCCAGGCTGGTGGGCTACAATGAGATCTAAAGAGAACAATCCCTCTCGCTTCCACCCTCCTTCTTTTCTATCTCTCTTTATAGAACAACAGATCTCTCCATCCAGATGTCTTCGTGACAAGCAGAGTCCTCATTGAGTGACTCACTTGCTTTCTCTGTTGCACTGTCAATCATGTACTGTACTTTATAAAGCAGAGGTTATCGACTGGTGGGTTGTGACCCAAAAATGTGTCACAGGTCTGTTCTGATTCTGGCAGGGCGCAACAGTAAGGATGACCCAGTGACCCGGAACCAGTCTGAGAGAGTTTTGGGGCAGTTGATGGATCTTGATCAGTTGGGTCAGTTGATCCTGTACATATGATTTTATGTCTAGATTTTCTTCTTTTCCTTACTTTTTTTGTAGTGATTTTTTTTTTGTGCAAGTGTGAATTTCTAGCTGTCATAGAGGAACATGTACAGCTGTATAATTTGTGGACTTTATTACAAAAAAAGTGTTTACTTTGTTTTTCCATTTATTTACTGACATGTCTCCTGTCCCTGTGTTGGAGAGATTATAAATTTCACTTTTGGCATTAAAGAGCCATTACGGTCACCAAAAAAATTACTTTTGGGGGTTTTGTTATTAAAAAATAATAATAAGCAAGACCAGTCTAGGTGACAAAAGGTAATGCAATACTGTAATACATTACTTTTAAAAGTAACTATATATTTGCACAAATACATATATAGGCACAAACACACACACACACACACACACACACACACACACACACACACACACACACACACACACACACACACACACACACACACACACACACACACACACACACACACACACACACACACACACATGTTGTGTTTATATGTTTTATGGGGACATTCCATAGGCGTAATGGTTTTTATACTGTACAAACCGTATTTTCTATGGCCCTACACCTACCCTACACCTAAACCTAGCCCTAACAGGAGATTGTGCACACTTTTACTTCCTCAAAAAAACTCATTGTGCATGATTTATAAGCCTGTTTCCTCATGGGGACCTAAGAAATGTCCCCACAAGGTCAAAATCTACTGGTATTCCTATCCTTGTGGGGACATTTGGTCCCCACAATGTGATGAATACCAGGTACACACACACACACACACACACACACACACATATATATATATATATATATATATATATATATATATATTGATGAATAGAAAGTTCAGAAGAACAACATTTATCTGAAATAGAAATCTTTTGTAACATTATAAATGTTGTTATCATCACTTTTGATCAATTTAAAACATCCTTGCTAAATAAAAGTGTTAAATCATATACTTTCCTTTCCAAAAAAAAAAAAAAAAGAAATAAAAAGAAATTATACTGACTCCAACTTTTTGAACAGTATAGTATATGATGTTACAAAAGCTTTTTATTTCAGATAAATGCTGATCTTTGGATCTTTTTATTCATTAAGGAATCCTGAAAAAAAAAAAAAAATGATAATAATAATTTAAAATATGTT
The DNA here is from genome assembly GCF_049309525.1 of Garra rufa. Taxonomy (NCBI): domain Eukaryota; kingdom Metazoa; phylum Chordata; class Actinopteri; order Cypriniformes; family Cyprinidae; genus Garra; species Garra rufa. The sequence goes on from NC_133379.1 coordinate 27,787,020, forward strand.
TCTTAAACAGCAAGTCAGCATATTAGAATGATTTCTGAAGGGTTATGTGACACTGAAAATTTAGCTTTGATCACAGGAATAAATTACATTTTAAAATATATTCAAATAGAAAGCAGTTATTTTAAAAATATTTCACAATTTTACTTCTTTTGCTGTATTTTGGTTCAAATGCAGGATTGGTGAGCATTTCTTTAAAACATTAAAAATCGTACTGTTCAAAAACTTTTGACTGGTAGTGTATAAGTGTGTTTTTAAATGTGTGTGTATAAATGTATATAATTTTGTTCTTCCCATTTCCTTTGTTGTTGATGTCACAGCTTGTATCCAATCTGATTTTGCATTATTTTGGCACAGTTTATTTGTGCACAAATGTATCAGATTGTGTAGCCTGCTCACCATAAACAAAACAATGCAAGTTAAAAGACAATATTTATTTTGCACATTAATAATGTGATATTGTTGGGTCTCTACATGATTGTAAATTGTAAAACCTGCGACCCAACACAAAAGCAGTGCTATAGACCACACAGAGTGAAACAGAGCACCTGCTGTATAGGCAGAACAAAAAACATCTCCTGATCATGACCTCTTGCTCCCTTTCATCCCACATCTAGTCTAGAAAGCTAACAGAGCAGCTGACCCCTCACTACTCATAGACCTGCTTACTGGGACTCACTAATCAGACCCAAGCCATGGTGTAAAATCAGGTTGAAGGGCAGCTCATACATTTAAAGGGACTGAATCAGAGCAAAAGCGTGACTCTAAAAATATAAGAGGAAAGGAAAGCAAGCAAGCGCTCCCCAAGGCCTCCCAGAGGAGCCTGCTAACTGCTCAGAGGCATATGGCTAACCATGTGCTGGCTCCCCCACGCCTGCTCTTAAGCTCCACAAGAGCCCAAAGCTCTTCACTTCATTACCAGCGTTTTGTACTGCATCCACCATTTGCGCATATTAATATCTATCAGGCACGCAAGCCGAGGAAACGGCAGCGTCGGCTCTGCCAAAGTCTTAAAAAACTGTTTCTTCAGGAAAAGAAACTCCATAAGAATCTCAGGGCACCATTTGTGGGTTTATTCGACGGTTTATCTGGGCAGATTGCAAATTATTGAGTCAGCTACACTGAATTGGATGCCGATCCTTAGAGCGGATTTGCAATGATGCCATACGTTCACGTCCAAAAAGACAGGCGTTTGTGACCTTGACTGTTTTTTTATAGAAATATTCAGGCCAAAATAAACAAAAGGGCCAAATATCGAATAATTTTAATGAGACAGTTCGCTCAAAAATTCTGTTGGACATGGAAGATGATTGATCAAACAGGTTTCGTCTATTCAATGAAAGTCAATGGGGTCCAAAACATCATTGTTATGATTTTTTGGTGTTCTACAGAAAAAAGAAAGTCCTACAGATTTGCAACAGCATGAGGGTGAGTAAATGATTACAGAATTACATTTTTTCAACAATATCTCTTTAAACGGATGCACATGTCAGATTTACCTGTATGCTGTGTCTCTGTGCATGAAGATGGACTGTTTACATTGCATGCATACCTAGTTATGCACATGCGTGAGTGTGTGTGCATGTGTGTATGTGCCCAATGCGTCTGGTTCCTGCCTCCGACTGACATGTAATAAAACATGCCGCTGTGTTGTTGATCAATCTCAGCGGCTCGCCGGCCGCACAGCAAGGGCATGTACATGCAAATGAGAATAGCTAAATACCACTGAGGGGGTGGGAGAGAGAAGCAATCACTTCATCTGACAAACCACGGGGAAAGGAGGAGGGATGGGGGATATATAGAGAGGTATATGCAAAGTTGAGGGAATACAGAGAAGGACGGGCTGCTAACGAGCATATGCACTTAATTACACAGGGCCTTATGGGAACCGTGGATGCGCGCACAGGCCTTTCCTGAGCTGCCAGGGGGAGTGACGCCATGTTTCGTGGGACACTGAGGCCTTTGTGAGTTTATTGAGAGATTCCTGGATGAACTCTGCCACACAGGGGCAGCAGAAAGCCCCGAAGCGAAAACCACAAGGGTCACGTTACTGTTTGCTTGGGAGCATGCAAAGGGAGAGAGAAAGTGGGAGAAAAAGTGTACGCTTTTGTTTGCACGTCTGAAACCACCCTAGTGACCATAAGGTCAGCTAATCTCAAACGCTCTAACAATCCGAAATGTACACAAGCGGAAGAAAGGAAAGAAGGTGGCCAGAAGATGGAGAGACGGGTTAAGAGAGAAGGGAGATGAGCAGTCGACATGATAATGATGTGAGAATTGATTAACTCTTTCAGAACTCTGGGAACTAAAGGGAACTTTGCCCCCTGGCTTTCAGTCTCCAAACATGGATTTCTTATGAGGAGTCAATCCTGGTGACTCTCTCTCTCTCTTTGCATGTCTAAGTGAGTCCATAGACACATTATTAAAATACAATAGGATCAATCTATGGGCTTTTGGCCCAAATAATCTCTTTTATAAAGCCTGCAGCCTTTCTGCCCTTATCTCTATTCTTCTTTTGCAGAATCTGTTTAACTTTAGGATGGAACGCGCATTGGGAGTGTTTGCGAGTAAATTGGGAGTTTGAGAGCAGATGAACTGAGAAGGAATGCAAAGTGATTTCTAAAATAATCAATAAGAAAAGATCAACAGCATATGTTGTGGATGCTGGGGTGCTGCTATCCTGGCTATGGTTTTATCTAATTAAATCAACAAAACTCCACTGCTGTTCAAAAGTCTGACGTTTAGGGGTGTGCAATAATGACAAAAAATGATATCTTTGTCGATAATGATAATTAGACAATATTTTGCTAAGTGTGTTATTGTGCTGCACATTTGGCAGGTTTAGGACTGCCAAAGTTTTTGATATTCTTCATATTCTTATATATATTCTGTATAGTAATTTACCTTTCCAACAAGTTTAAATTGATTTGTGCCTTTATAGGCATTTTTACCTTTAGAAGGCCATTTTTTTCTAACCTAATCAAATGTATGTAACATTTTTTGTGTCAAATTCTTGAATATAATCAATTAATTAAAATACCTAGTTCTGCCATGAAACTCTAAATGACGCAGGCTGATGGGTTGGTAATGTAACTGATGATATCACAAGTTATACGACTTGGCACAAGCTGATTGGTTCATGTTGCATACGCATCCAATGAGCTTGCAGCTTTCTGCTATTTAAATGGCTGGTAGCTTTCACTTGGGCATTTCACAGTGCACTTTCAGAGTTCCTCTGAAACCCTCCACCTTCTCCAGCTCCACCTGTATAGATCAGCTATGGGTTATTTTATGCTATTTGTGCAGCAGCAGTATGTCTTAAATACTCACAGCACCATATCGCCATATGCTTTGGCAGTAGCAAGTTCTGTACTTGCTTACAGCAGCAGCAGCAGCAACAATAATTTACAACTACAGCAATAACCATCAGCAGCAGCGTAGCAGATCTATTCTGCAACGACCAAATACATTAACTTTGTCGCATACATTACCATGCTGAACATTTCTGAGTGTTGTCATGACAGAAATAGCAAAACACTATAGTGCTGTTACCAATAAAATGAAATCAGTATCAACTAAATTTGTGTTTGCAATGCAGAGGTGGCACAGAATCTTAATCTGAAGTGTTATTTTTAGATGCATTTATACAGACATTAATGCAGGACATGAATGCAGTTAACCTGCAGTTACAAATGCATAAATAATGTTTTGATGTTTTAAAAACAAAACATTGAATGCTGATATTTAAAATTATTTGGGTGGGGGGGGGGGGGGGGTGTACTTTAAATATAAATATAAAATCGTCAGTAGGTGGTGGTAAATAACTGCATGAGTGAGTCATTGAGTCATTCATTCAAGCAATTTGCCCAAACAGCTGTTTGATTCAGTAACCAAACATTGTCATTGTGTGTTGCTCAGAGAAATATTCAAAATACAGCAAAAACAAGAAATGTTGTCTAAAATGTTAGTCACTTAATAATATTTTCTTGTTTACGGAGCCATTCAACAAACAAGCTGCTAAATCATATAAAGACAGGAAAGGGCGCAATATTTTCACAGACTAAAGTTAATAGGTGGTAAAGATACATATGAGCAGTATTAATTAAGATATTAGCCTAATATTTCACCTACCTGACTGGAAATGATAAGAACAAACACAAACGTTGTCAAGACACTTGCCCTGGAAATCCTGGTTCAGTTTGGCCAACCACAAACACCTTTTGTTCCTCAGACTTTTTTTGCACTCTTCTCCTTGATTTTGTTATAACTTTTGGCAGTCTATAGTACGCCAAATATTTTTTTCCAATCCAACCAATATTTTGTTTTTTGATAATTGAGCAATTTTCAGCAGCAATAATCAGCAAAACATGCAAGTTTCGTTTGGTTCTGTGGCATTGCTTACATTCAGTGCCACCAATATGGCCGATTGATGACGTGTTGTGAAAACTCTGTATTACATTTGCAATCATGGTGATATTTGGAGAAAAACGTCACTCTTCATGTGATATTAACTATATCAGATGATGTAAAAGTCATACGGGGTAATTTTTGCCCCCTTATCTTGAATTTTGGGAGAATTCTAAATGTATTTTAATAGACTAAATCATGCAGTGAAAGTGTGAGCACTGTGACCCTGGACCACAAAAACAGTTGCACAAGTATATTTGTAGTAATATCCAAAAATACTTTGTATGGGTCGAAATTATCGATTTTTCTTTTATGCCAAAAATCATTAGGATATTAGGTAAAGATCATGTTCCATTAAGATATTTTGTTCATTTTCTACCGTAAATATATCAAAACTTAATTTTTGATTAGTAATATGCATTGCTTCTTTTGGACAACTTTATTTTGGTATCTTGTATGGTATCTTAAACCATACATCAACGGAAAGCTTATTTATTCAGCTTTCCTGTAATGTTTAAATCTTAATTTCATAAAATTTACCCTTATGACTGGTTTTGTGGTCCAGGGTCACAAATGTGCTCGGGCAGTAGACTAACTTACATTGACTCGATAGACTCGATTGTGTCAAATCGTATATAACTAACACACACACACACACACTCAATTTTTAAAAAATATATTTTTGAAAGAAATCTCTTATTCTAACTAAGACTGCATCAAAAATACACTAAAAACACTAATAAATACTAATATTGTAAATATTAATTCAAAAGAACTGTTTTCCATTTTAATATATTTAAGCTTTAATATATATATAAGTTTTTCACGTCACTCTAATATGCTGATTCAGTGCTTTAGAAACATTTCTTATTATCAGTGTTAAAAACCGTTGTGCTGCTTAATATTTTGTATAAAATGTAATAAAAAGTTCAAACAGCATTTTTCGGAAATAGAAATCTTTTGTAACATTCTAAATGCTTTACTGTCACTTTTGGTCAGATCAATGCATCCTCGCTAAATAAAAGAAGAAATCGTACTGACACCACACTTTGAACAGCAGTGTATATGCTGACAAATCCCTTATACCAGTTAAAACCTGCTTGGAAATTCATGGTGGTAGACTAACCTTTCCTTTTTAGCAGTGCAGGTAGAATCCTAACACACGCAAAACTGCTTTAGTCTAAATCCAGCTCTGTGCTGTAGAATCGATTAATCAAACGAAGTGGCACAGGAACTAGGCTAGCAGCATATTAAAGGGATAGTCAACCAAAAATGTAAATTCTGTTTGTTCCAAACTTGTATGACTGACGGATTTCCGTAGAGCGCAATCTGGCTACTCATTTCAATATTATTAAAGTGAATAAGACTGAAGCTGTCAAGCTCCAAAATGATGCAAACGCACTGTAAAAGTATTATAATAGTGGTCCATATGCCTCGTATGCTATATTATAAATCTTGCAAAGCCATGCAATAGCTTTGTGTGAGGACATTTAATTATTCAATAGATATTTTTGATATTAACAAAAAAAGCAGCAATACTTGATTTAACGAATCAATGAATCAGCTGATCCAGTTAACCATTCTGAATGATTTGTTCATGAATTGAACTTGATTCTCGAGTTCAGCTCACTGATTAATAAAAGCTTCTCATTTGTGTTTTACAGAAGAAAGAAACCAATGCAAATATGGATTTTGGACAAAATGATGGTGAGTCAATGATGACAGTTTTCATTTTGAGGTAAACTGGATACACTTATTTTCTCCAGTGGTGCCATTCCACCTTGTTTATAAAGAACAACATGTAAAATTAATTATTGGGATGTTGTGACAAACAATGTTGACTACAAAAATTTGTAACCCATAGACCTTAGTCATGGTTAACGCTTTGTTACATTTTGTGACTTACAGACTTTCCAGTGACATGCACTGTGTTTTGTCTACTGAAAGTTTTTGGAAAGATGTTTCATCAGCTGAACAGTTGGCATGTTGTTAAACAACAGTACAAGCCATTGAACGTCCTGTACTTCTATCCCTCACAGCCTCGTTTTCAATCCTTTCAAAAATTAAATATGGCTCTACACTGACTATGGTCTATACACAGCAATAAGAAGTTCATATGTCTTCACAAATCTCTTCACCTTGATAAGTGTTCTTGTGACTGGTATACAAAGTGTCTGACTTGTTTCTAATGATCTATGGGTTTTAATGTGTAATTTCACTTCTCAAGTCAATTCATCTCTGCATTTTGCCTCTGACTAAATCCAGCCCCACTGAAGGAAACCATACAATTTCGTATAGCAGCCTCCAGGAATTCTGGCATTGATTCACAATGCTTTTTTTTTAAACAAGCATTTCTGCATCCGTGCCACCTCTCCTCCAATTAAACAAAGAGATGGGTAATTGGCAAATGTCCTTCAGGCTAAATTCCCTCCTCGTAACTTACCGCAGCCCACCGGTGGCTTGGCTCTGGAAAGGGGCTTTACTTTCACGGCCGCCGACAACTTATCAGTTTCGCTGAACGCTGACACCTTGACGTCCTTGACAGTGCATTATTACTTTTTCATGACGCAACCACATGCAATTACAGCAACATTCTTGCTGTGTATCCATCCCCAACTGTCAGAAATGAGCCCAGAGTGGAGAAATATCAGAGATAAGACATCAAGCCCACCCAGTTGTTAAGAAGCAGACAGGAGAAGACTGAGAGACAGCGACTTAGGACAGGGGGTGGATTCATCTTTCCTCTGGGAAGCCAATTTTGTCCTTTTCACGCCATGTGTCAAACGATCTCAAAAATATAAGTGTATTTTCATTCATTTGCTTGACTTAAAACGGCGTTTAAGACTAAACGGTGATATAGCCAATGTGTGAAATGGTCAGTGCCACATTAACAAAGAAAATACATTTCTCAATGATGCTCACACAGCTCTCGGAGGAGTCACTGACCTCAGGCCAGCAGCTGGCTCACTCCATCAGCGTGATAACCTGGGCTTGGCATCTGTGTGTCTCTCTCCGTCTGCTCAGAGAACTGCTTTAATGGTCCAGCTCACCCATCCGACCTGCCCTGAACTAAAAAGCATTCAGTATGTTAGATAAATAGCTCTAAAATAACCTCAGACCAAATTTATAATAAACATCTGTCAAGAGATAAAAATGTACTGCAACACATCAATTTGGCAGTGACAATATAGCACATTACTTGCAGAATTTATAATTATTATAATAAATATATCCAAATCCAGATGCCCGATCTATGTTGAGTGCATACATGCTCATGATGTAAAACTGTGTAAATTGTCCCTCCAGTTACACACAGCAATAAATCATTTACTTATTCAATATTTTGTTTTGTTATCCTGCATAATTAATAATAAATATATTTATGAAATATTTTGACTATTTCCTCATTTATTTGAAATAAAAAGGTTTTGTAACATTATACAATATACCATTCAAAAGCTTGGGCTCAGAATTTTTTTTTATTTAGCAAAGATGCTTTAAAATTTTTATTCCAGATAAATGCTGTTCTTCTGAATATTCTATTCATCAAAAAAACCTCAAAAAATTCTACTCAGCTGTTTTCAACATAATAATAATATTTTTTTAAATATATTATAAACAAAGTTTTTTGAGCAGCAAATCAGAATATTAGAATGATTTCTGAAGAATGTAATTGGAGTAATGATGCTAAAAATTCAGCTTTGAAATCACAGGAATAAATTACATTTCAAAATATATTCAAATAAAAAACTGTTATTATAAATAGTAAAAATATTTCAAAATTGTACAGTTTTATGCTGTACTTTGAATCAAATAAATCCAGGCTTGGTGAGCAGAAGAGATTAAAAATCATACTGTTCAAAAACATATATATATGTTTATGCCTAAAATAAGAAAATAAATTCATTTTTAAGAGGAAAATATCCAATCCAATAAATCCAATTTATTTTGAGGATTATTAGATATTTTATTGTAAAGCAAAAAAACATATCTTCAGCATATGTTTATTAAAATTAGTACTGTATGAATCATACCAAATTGAATAAAATTATACTACTTTGTGCCAAATTGCAATGTTTCATAATGATGCATTTGATACTTTGATACTTAATCTTCGTCAGAGCAATTGTTTTGTTTTTAATGTTCATTATCAATGTTTTTAAAAAGTTTAGGTTTTGCATTTATTTGTTCAAAAATGTTTTGGGAATATGATTACAGTTTAAAATAACTGATTTCTATTTTGATGAATTTTATAATGTAATTTATTCCTGTGATTTAAAGCTGAATTTTCAACTGCTATTACTCTAGTCTTCAGTGTCATGTGATCCTTCAGAAATCATTTTAATACACTGATTTGGTCCTCAAGAGACATTTCTTCTTATCCTCAATAGTGAAAACAATTGTGGTTAAAACACACCAGGATTTGTTAATAAATAGAAAGTTCAAAAGAACAGAAACTACTTCAAATAGATGTTTTTGTACTGTCTTTTTTGTAATGCCTTTAGTGAATAAAAAGCATTAATTTTCTATTCAAAAACTTCTAAATCACTATACAATGCTTGTTGAAGATAATCGTATCAAACTTTGTTTTTCAGGAGAATCCACTTTCAACAAAGAAGCACTGAAAGCACTTGTGTGCTCTGTAACATCATGTTATGAATGCTTATAACCATCATAAGCCTCCGCTTCCATTCTGGTCTCAACAGTCCACCGCGGACCATTACTCATTTTTTTGAAGCTCACACTCTCGGGTTGTGGCTCATCTGAGATGAAATGCTTAAAAGAGTCGTTTTCCTCTCCTGTTCCATCAGAAACCCATAGGAGCTCCATCTCTTTCAGGTACAGTAAAAAGGAATAAAAGATCTCTGTGAGGGGCTGTGAGAGAAGCCCATGTGAATAGTGCTTGCTAGATTTTTCCTTCCTGCAGGTATTGATTGCCTCATGCCTGTCCCCTGCCTACAAGTTGCAGGGGAAGATTTTGAGCGCTGCGACAGGAGAGGAAGAACAGAGGGATGGCTGAAGCTCTGGGAACAAACTCCCCTTCATGTCCCACAGGACTAAAGACTCATTGCAATGAAGACTCATCAGCTCTTTCTCCACGAGACTGATCTCCATATTTTGCTCTGTTCCTCCATTCTCCTCCGCCCTCTTCCCAATCCCCATCTCGCGGCCTACCATCTCTTCCGGCTCTCGACTGAAGAAGTACAGCTGACTTGTGTGGTTAATGACACCTCAGCGAGCTATTGGTTTTTCAGGGCCTCTGTGTGTTTTTCTCTCTGTCTCGCCTCCATCTTCTTTTCCCCTCCATGCCTTGACACTGTTTCTCTCTTTCTCTCTCTCTCTGTCAAGCACAGATTTATTCTGCCTGTGATGCGTGGAGGGGAGAGCAGTGTGAGTGCTCAGGGATAAGGTCAGTAGGAGGGAGGTGTGTGTACAATAAGAGATAAGATCATGGCTCCCCGGGGGCTTGTTTGGCCCTGTACCCGATCCATCAAACGCATGCTCCTGGTGCCAAGGTCAACTCTAATGAGCATTTGCTGGGGTCTTATTCTCGGCACCCCACACCCCTCTACCTCTGTCTCGCGCTCTTTCTTTGTATGCACACACACATATAGAGTGTGTGAAAATCTACAAATACCTGTACAGGTTAAGAAAAGCAGTCACATTTCACCACGTCAATGGTCTGTCATTCTTACATTCTTGTGTAAGCAAATACAAAGATGAGAAAACAATAGGTTTGCTTAAATATATTTTTTTGCATTATGCATGAAAAGCTGATCTAAATCCTTTTTTTGGGGGGATATGTAGGTGGAATGAGTTTCTATAGATATGGTGTAAATTGGAAATATTTCCGCAGCTATATTATAGATGCATTCTTTTTTAAATTAATTATTTATTTGAGTAAAAATGCAATATATATATATATATATATATATATATATATATATATATATATATATATATATATACACTACCAATATATTTACACTAAAAGTTTGGAATCAGTAGAAGTTTGAAATGCTTTTAAAGAAGTTGCTTCTGCTCACCAAGGTTGCATTTATTTCTAGATTTTTTTACATACAGTAGAAAACAGTAATACTATGAAATATTATTACACTTTTTTCTATCTTATTACATTTAAAACATAAGTTATTCCTGTAATGGCAAAGCTGATTTTTCAACATCCATTACTCCAGTCTTCAGTGTCATGGCTGTTTAGAAATCATTCTAATAAGCTGATTTTTTATTATTATTATTTCTATTATTATTATCACAGCTGCTTAATATTTTTGTGGCCCATGATAATTTTTTTAGGGATTTTTTTGATTAATACAAAATAAATAGAAAGTTTTTAAAAATTGCACTTTTGAACAGAAGTGTATTTAAAAAAAAAATATATATATATATATTATTATTAATTATAGTTAAAATTGTATTATTAATAATAATAATAATAATAATAATTTGTATTATTATAATTAAAATATTATAAATTAAATGATAAACTTGTTTTACTTTAAGTTAATATAGTGTAATTTAGTGTAATTTATATTACAGTAAATTATTATTATTGTTATTATTAATTGTAATTAAAATATGTGTTATTTTAAGTTAATATAATAAAATTTATATTACACTAAATTACACTTTATTATTATTATAATTAATTATATTACAGTAAATTACACTTATTATTAATAATAATAATTGTAATTCAAATATTATACATTAAATTATACATTCGTTTTACTTTAAGTTAATATAGTGTAATTTTGTGTCATTTATAGTTTTTATTATTAATATTATTAATTATAATAAAAATATCATATTAAATGATAAACATGTTTTACATTGTTAATATAGTGTAATTTATATTACACAAAAATATACTTCATTATTATTTGTATTATTAATTATAATTAAAATATTATAAATTAAATGATAGTTTTTTTTTACTTTATAATTATATAAATAATATTGTTTCAATTATAATTATATTTTTATTATAAAATTATAATAATAAATCATTAAATTAGAATTATATTTGCATTCTAAAATGATAATAAATTAAACTTGTTTTACTTGATTTGGTGTAATAATTTAGTGTAATATATACTGATAAATTCTGGTATTCTGATTTTCCTATTTTATACATTTGCATGTAATAACCAGGAAAAAGATGAAAGTGCTTAAACATTATCCACATTCAACGGATCTTTAACACTGTCTTGTTTTTATATGTCAATCAGCAATGTAATTTTAATGAAGTGCTGCTTTTGTATATTTCAAGGTAAAGAAGTGGTTCTTGGACGCTGCTAAGGAGAGACTCGGGATGCTTCTTTATGGTCTCTGTTCCCACCCTCTAGATCACAGTGATCATCTCTGCTTGGTGAGTGAAAGGCGAGTGTGCTCTAAAACATGTGGCGTGCACTAATGAAGCAATAAAAGTCACGGCTGGGGGTGGGTGTACTGGTGAGGGAGGGCTCTGGGAACCAGTCCTAACAATGACAGGTGTGATAATTATGATGTTCTGACCTCGCATATTACCTGCGCATCGGTTAAGATATAAATCGGATTAAATTTGAGGACTTTGGCATGTGAATGATGCACTGCGCATGTACATGTGTGCATTAGTCCCGAAATACATCATTATGATAACAAGACAGGCCATCCGTACACCATCATGTCATGTTCAATGACCAAGAGATTGTCAAAGTCACAATTACATGCAAAGCCAATGCTGACTGGAAATGAGCTCCATATAAATGTTAAACAGGTCTGCGCTTACTCCGACCACTTCCTTGTGTCTTTGGCAGGCTGACCAGACCACCTTCATGAACGCCTATGTCGTTCCTGTTTCCTTCCAGTTTCCCCAATGGCTTCATGGTAACATTTAACAATGATTTATCGGCTTGTGAAAACCCTCCCAAATGCCCTGACAGAGGGGATAGGGATGAGGGGCAGTGCACTCTGACACCCCCTGGAGGCTGGGGTATGTGGGGCATCTTTACCTCTGTCCAACAGCTTGTGTGTGTCTCCCAGTGGCAGCTGGATGGGACCACCAGCCACAGCAATGCCCACCCACCCCATTATTCTGTAATGGCTGTGCAATGGGCTAACATTGAACTCTGAACCCTTAATGAAAAACCACCTTGGCTCTGTCCCTACTCTACATTTACTTGGCCTTAAAAAAAGAACTGGCCACAATGGCAAATAGGCATGGTCATTATGAGTGATTATGATTATTTTTCCCGAGGAAAAAGCAACAAGTTAAGCTAAAGCATTTGTGGACAATTCTAATGCCTAAAATGACCAACATGAAACACTGCGATTCAAAGAATTTTTATTTTTTTTGAAAGAATGCCTTAAATGTTTAAAGCCTGTTTCTAAATATTGAATAAAAAAAAAGTAATTGTGACTTTTATCTCACAATTCTGACTTTTTTCTTGCAGTTCTGACTTTACATCTTGCAATTCTCACTTTTTCTCCCAGAACTGTTTAGTAAGTCAGTATTGTGAGATTCTGAGAACATATCAGTATTTTTTCCTTCTCAAAACTGGACTTTATGTCTTGCACTTTACTTTTTTTCTCAGAATTGTGAGATATAAACAAAAGTTATGTCGCAATTCTGACTTCTTGCAATTCTGAGTTTATAAAAGTTATTTCATACAATTTTGAGGAAAAAAAAAGTCAGAATTGTTAGATTTTTTTCTCAGAACTGCAAGATACAAACAGAAGTTATGTCGCAATTCTGACTTCTTGCAATTCTGAGTTTATATCATGCAATTCTAAAAAAAATTAAGAGTTTTTATCTGGCAGTTCTGAGTTTATTTCTTGCAATTGTGAGTTTATATCATGGTTCTGAGAAAAAGTAAAAATTGTGAGTTTATATCTCGCAATTCTAACTTTATTTCTATATATCACACATTTCTGGGGAAAGAGTTAAAATTGTGAGTTTTAATCTTGCAATTCTGAGTTTATATCATGCAATTTTGAGAAAAAAAGTCAGAATTGTCAGAATTTTCTCAGAATTGTGAGATATAAACTAGCAATTGTGAGGAAAAGTCAGAATTGCCAGATACAAACAAAAGTTATTTCTCGCAATTGTGAGTTTATATCACAGTTCTGAGAAAGAAGTCAAAAATGCGAGTTTATATCATGCAATTCTGGGAAAATTTTCTAAATTGTGAGTTTTTATCTTGCAATTGTGAGATTATATCATGCAATTTTGAGAAAAAAAGTCAGAATTCTAAGTTAAAATCACGCAATTTTGACAAAAAGTCAGAAATGTCAATTTTCTCTCAGAATTGTGAGATATAAACTCAGAAGTTTTATATTCTGGGAATTCTGGGAAAAAAAGTCAAAACTGAGTTTATATCATGCAATTCTGACTTTATTTCTCGCAATTATGAGTTTATATCAGTTCTGAGGAAAAAAGTCAAAATTGTGAGTTTATTTATTTGCAATTCTGAGTTTATATCATGCAATTCTGGGAAAAATTTCAAAATTGTGAGTTTTTATCTCTATGAGTTTATATCATGTAATTTTGAGAAAAAAGTCAGAATTGTCAGTTAAAATAATGCAATTCTGAGAAAAAGTCAGAATTGTATGAATTTTCTCAGAATTGTGAGATATAAACTCGCAATTGCAAGAAAAAGTCAGAATTGCGAGATACAAACAAAAGTTATGTCGCAATTCTGACTTTATTTCTTAAATCAGAATTAAAGATATACACTCACAATTCTGAAAATATCAGAATAATCTTTTTTCCCCCTTAAAATTGGACTTTTCTCGAAATTCTGACTTTTTTCTCTGAATTGTGAGATCCACTCACAATTGCGAGGAAAAAAGTCAGAATTGCAAAATACAAACGTTTTCTCACAATTGTGAGTTTATATCACAGTTCTGAGAAAAAAAGAGTTTTTATCTCACAATTCTGTTTTTTTTTTTGCAATTATGATTTATATCATGAAATTCTGAGAAAACAATTCAGAATTGTGAGGTAATATCACGCAATTCTGAGAAAAAGTCAGAATTGATTGAATTTTTTCTCAGAATTGTGAGATATAAACTTGTAATTGCAAGGAAAAGTCTGAATTGTGAGATACAAACAAGTTATGTCGGAATTCTGACTTTATTCCTCGCAATTCTTAAGTTTATATCACACACAGATTTTACCTCACAATTCTGAATTTATATCATGCAACTTTGAGAAAAACAATTCAGAATTGTGGGTTAATATCACGCAATTCTGAGAAAAAGTCAGAATTGTCAGCCTTTTGTCACAGAATTGTGAGATATAAACTTGCAATTGCAAGGAAAAGTCAGAATTGTGAGATACAAACACAAGTTATTATATTATTATATATTATTATTATTATTATATATAATATTATATTTTCTATTAAAAAAATTATACATATATGTTTTTTTTTTTAATTAAGATTTTTTTTTTTCATGACATGAAGCGAAGTGGAAGACAGAGGGGGGAGGGATCGGAAAAGGTCCACATACCAGGACTTGAATTTGGGACATCTGCTGTATGTCAGTGCGTTGCCCACAAGGCTATCTGTGCCTTTTTAAAAGATTTTCCTGGAAATATTTTTTTTTAAATAAATTTTGATAGCTGAAGAGTTTTGTGACTTTTCAAGTTTAAGATTTATGAAAAATTTGATTTTGAATTTTTGCATATATGTGCCTCTTTGTTTGCTCTTCACCACAATTTCTCCCTCCATCTTAGCAGATATCTTCCATGAACTCTGTCAAGAGTCACAAACCACTGGGCTGCTGATGAACTTGGACATGGAGGGAGGATAGTGAGTGAGAAAAGTCAGAGGTCAATTTGTGAGTAGTTCTTTCCTTGGTCTTAACTAATCACGCATTTTAGATGTTATACATTTTAAAGTTTAATCGCCAACAAAGCTTAGCTTTTTCCATATTCTCTCATCTGTTTGCTTCAGCGTGGATTAAACAGCTACACAATATCCACTCCGTTAAAAGTAACAGCACTAGAAATATCCAACTGTTTGTTTACACCATTTTCACATTAAAAAGCTATAAGATTGCTGAATAGCGTGATTTTAGGTTGGTGGTGTAGAATGTGATTCCACCTGCAGAGATGAGAGCGAGAGAAAGGGTTTTTTTGGTAGTTGGTGAGGTGGTTGTAGCAGAAGTCAGGTAGGGTCAGCTCTTCTTCTGCTTGGTTCTCTGAGGAATCACCATATCAATATCTCTCTGAGCGTGCATTTTTGAGAAGAAACACTCGAAGTGATGAGTGCTGAACAGCCTGTAGGCCTCCAGAGACCAAATCAAACTCTGTGTTTCCTGTAACCTCAGCACCATGGGAAGTGACCACCCGCGCTCCCGCGCACACACAGAATAACGACGACCTGCTCTCCTCTGTCCGACGATGTGAGCCACTGCTCTGGGTGGTTTTACACAAAGTGATGATTTCTTTGTCAAACATCCCTTCCATACACACACGCTCACACACACACAGCGTTTTTTCCCTGAAGCGATCCACAACCCCCAACCCGTTCAGTCCTAGCCCACTACGGCTAGGCCTCCAATTAAATCAAAAGTGGTTTGTTTGTATTGGTGTTTTGCGCTGACAAGTGGGCTATCATCCTGACGACTCTACCTGTCAGTGAGCTACTGAAAATCCTCAGTTGACAATGCCCAATGCTTCCAATTAGGAGAGAATCAGACTCCTGGCGTGCTAGCGATCTTTCCACCCTCCCCCAAGGCCCTTCCTTAAACCCCCCCACCCTCTGGCACCCCCATCTTTCGGCACTCGCCCCACCGGCTTCTGCCATTTCGCTCTCTCGTTCTTGCTTCCTTCATAATTTTCCCCTCCGCTTTTTTCAAGGTAGGTATATCTCCTCTGCAAATTACTGACACAAAACGGGGTGGCGCACCGGCGGTCCCGAGCCTGAGTGCTGGCGGTCCCGAGCCCCCTGTCAGCTTTAATGAGCCAATAAAGGTATATTTCTCCAGCGTGAATGCGCTAAAGTCTTTCTTGTGTGACAGCTGACTGGGAAATGTGAGTGTTAACCTTATAAAAGATTCAGCGCTTCTCATTATTTTCTGTCAAATCTCGCACCTGATGGCTTTAAGGTGCATCATTTGCATCGCTGACTGGTCCAGGGTGTGCCCGTTTTTTCCCCAACAATGTTTGTTTGTTGACTTAAGTCAACATTTCTTTCCTTCTCCGTGTCTTTTTTTTTATCACAAGGCATGTTTTACTCAATGTTTCAAAATGACAGCGATGCCAAAGTTTATCCAGGAACGTCATACCGTTTTCCTCAACATCTCCAAATATATATTTAACAAACATGGAACAGAATAAATAAATGAAATTCAAAACATTGTTTTCACCCGAGGTGAGGCAAGATCAAACGTCTTTGAAGCCTCTTGCCACTCATCTCTTCTGCCTCTTCCTCAAAACTTCAAACAATCAGAGGATGTACGTTAAATACAAGTGTTTGACTGACAGATTTTTGGAGGGCGTTTCTTTGCATCTCCATTTGGTGTGTCAAGCTCCTGATTTTCTGTCCTCTGGATTAATTGTTTATTCTATGCACCATCCAACTTGTGTAACATTGTGGCAATCACTAAAGCTTCATCAGTGTTATAAGTCATATAACTATATTCAAAAATCAATGAAAAGTTTAAGGTCTTAACACTGCATCATTAATGCATTATTTAAAGATACATAATTCAATCATCAGCTTGCCACACTGATTAAGTCAAAATCAAAAACTATAATAAATAAATTTATTCTTACAAAGTGGAACCCAAAGACTATATATATATATTTATACAACAGTTCTCAAATCTGATTGGTTGAGAACCATGAGATATTCTACTGGTATCGTTACAGAACGCCCTTTCACAATTTTGTATCACTCCGCGTGTTTATCAAATATTATTAATCAATAAATACACAGTCAAACCAAAATTATTCAGACACCTTCAACATTTCTCACTGTATCACAGTTTTTTGGCTATAGTTTAGAAAATGGTAATAAAATATGACAAGAACTGTGTCAGAACAAATTCATCTTGATAATGTCAGATAACTGTTGTCAGTATTGTCAATATTATTGATACTTTATTGACCAATTACCAAGCAATACTTAATTTTGTTTAGTCTGTGGTGTAAAAAGGTCCCATTAGCAATTAAAGAAAAACATGGTCAGGTCAAAGTGTCTGACTAATTTTTGGTCCCAGATTTTTAGCAATTTTACTGGTAGTCCAATGTATAAAGAATTATTGGGTATAATATGTCACAGTTTACTTTATTTTGCCGTCCTCACTGACATAAACGAACTATACTAGTTCCTGTCTTGCACCCACTAGCAAAAAAAAAAAAATCACAAATTATATCTAGTGTCTAAATAATATTTGGTTTGACTGTATACTTATTTATGTTTTACTTAATAATTACTAAACAACTTACACATGGCCTGACCATAAAAAGTAATGGTCATTTTTATTTAATGATATTTAAAAATTAATTAATAATAAAATATAAATAAATAATATTACTAGCTTTGCAAGTACATAATGCATAAGCATGTGCTGTGTCTTTAAATGAAACGATTGCTTGAGCCATTCAAGGATTTTGACTGTTTGTAAAATTGAAGGAAAACCAATGCAATGTATAAAGCAAATTATTTATAGAGGTTAACTGGTAAAAGATTAATGTTGGTTTAACAGTTTTTTTTTAACAATAAGCTTTAGTACACCTGTTGTCACTGTACTAAGAGGTCTGACTTTTATTTATCTTACAAACAAAGCTCAAAACATGCCATAGATAGATAACCCCTGTCATGGCCTGCCACAGAGACTAAAAAAAAAGAAAAGAAAAATCCCCATCACACGCAGTGGGCATCCTTATATGAGGCTCTAAACTAAAGTGAGTGCGCTTGCACCCCGCCTCATTGTGACAGCTTGCAGCCGCGTTGACACCCCTTGGGAGCGGAGAGCGGATTCACTAACCTGCCGTTGTCTGCGGCCGAATAGCGCTTCCAATCTGCTGTTCTGATGGGGGGCTCGATTATTGGGACCTGTCGAAAAAACACGAGGGGCTAACTGTTTGAGAGAAAGACGTGAAAGGCAGGACAATAGTTTTTCATGCGTGTTAGAGTTTTGTGTCACGCTGGGCTTTCAGAAAGAGCAGTCGCCCTCATTATTGCTCATTAACATTGCATACATTACCATTAGATACTTGTTATAAACTAAACGACATGGTTGTTCGATAATCGCGTTTTGTGCTTTGGAAATAGAAAAGAACGCTAAAGCAAATCAAGCGCCAATGCAACAAACTGCCTTGTATTTTACGGTATAAAAGCACAAATGAAACTTTTATTTTGATTTTGAACATTAATGCTAGAAGTACCAATAGCTTTTTAAAACGTTGCCAATCATTATTATTACTAGATTTTGTTTTGTTGTTTATTTTCTTTGTATATTATTAACAGTAGTGCAACTAAAATTTAAACAAGAAGACTGTTCAGATTAGTATTTAGGCTCTATACGAGTATATGGGTAACACTTTACAAAAAGGTGTCATTTGTTAACATTAGTTAATGTATTAACGTACATGAATGAATAATACATCCATTGCACTATTTATTAATCTTTGCTAATGTTAGTTAATAAAAATACAGGTGTTCATTGTTTGTTCATGTTAGTTCACAGTGCATTACCTAATGTTAAACACAACTTGTGATTTTAATAATGCATTACTAAATGCTAAGATTAATAGTACTATTGTTTATTCTTAGTTCATGTTAGCTAATGTAGATAACTAATGTTAACTAATAAACTTTATTGTAAAGTGTTACCAGTATGTTTTAGTGTAAAAAAATACTGAAATAATTTTCTTGCATCTTGCAATTTAGTGTAAACAACATAATCATTACATCCATGTTTATAAAACTATTTGTTTACTTATGTTATGTAGTTTGGAGTTACAGATTTTAAGATTTTAATCCATTTTGCCAGAACTAAACGTTTCGTTTCATTATAAAAGTAGGTAAATTTGTAAAATTAATCAAACTTAATGACAGTCATGAGGATGTAATGATTGTCATGTCACATGACACCAAAATGGCTTCTTGCATGTATATGCCAAGCTGACTTTGATTTGGTTGACAAACATTTGAATTATTAATAACAACAACAACCGGTAATATTGTGTATTAAAACATTATAATATATATTGCTCCACTGCTTATTTAGTAGTTAAAAAAAGCAATGCAAAACTACGTATCAACATTTTCTTTTCTTTTTTCTCAGAATTTCATTTTTTAATGAGACTTTCATTTAATGTTTTTATACCAACCATATTTAAAGCCCCTCAGAAAATATCAAATGACATAAATACACAAACTGAAAGTATTCTAATTATAGCAAAAGTCTATATATGTCATTTTGGGTATGAATTACATTTCCAGTGTATTTTGAATAAAAACGAGCGTAGCGTCATTGAGCCTTTTTATGATACATAATACTGTAACTATAACTGCGCGAATTTAAAAAAAAATATTTAAAAATAAATATATCAACATTAATGTTTAAACTCAACTTTCAGTGTAAACTGCAAAGGAATTATATGAGAAAAATGGCCGAATTGTGAGAAAGTGGTCAAGACGTGACTCAACGCGCTCTAGGAGGAGAGGAGAGAAAAGACCTCCCCACTCCTCATAATAACCCCATTATAAGGCTCATCAATGATGTAATGAAAGCAAACAGTGTGAAAATTGCCTGTAAACAGTTGGATCCGAGTCTCCTAATGAATTCAGTGTCTCTTTTAATCAAAGTGGGCGACCTGTGGGGAGGGGTTTATTGGGCGTGGGGGGGGGGGGGGGTCCGGTTTCCTCTTAGCGAGCCAGTCAACACCCCAAAACACCTCCTAACCAATGGAAGCGAGTCGCTGGGGACTCACGTGGAAGGGGTGCCCTTAAAAACCTAGCCACTGAGTTGTGCACAAGTTCATTTGTTAGGCTTTATCTGACTTTCCGTTCCCCAATGTGTCTATTTAACCTGCATTACCTCATTTGCGCTTCTGTCTTCTCGCAGCATTTTTTCAGCGCTCTGCAGTCCAACGCTTTCTCATTGCATCACCTGCGCCGGCACAGAATGCACTTGCCTTTTCCATCCGGATTCGACTCTACTCGCCACAGCGAACTACCTTTGAACTGATGAAAATTTCAGCTGCTCAATAGGTGCGAGAGGCTCGAGTTGACGGCGCTTTGCTTCTGTCCGTGGTGCTGAAATGCCCGCAACCTCTAAGTAGGCTACCTTGTGCTTTTACACTAACACTGTTACTTCAGAACAGCTTTTTGAAATAATTTGATAAATTATTCAAAGCTACCATCGACGCGTCTCGCTCTTCGAGAAAAACCGGGATTGAAAAAGAAAAAAAAATATTAATTTGCCAACCGAGAGTATATTTAGGCTGTATCGATTTTTTTTAGGAGTGAGTGAGGAGCTAAAGAAAAAAAAAAACCAAACATTTTTTTGGAGGCAGGGTCTGTGTGTACTTCATACAGAACCTCCTCAAGAAACCTCCTTTTCCTTTTTAAACTTAAACTAAAAGTCCTCAAGGAAGAAGAAAGTTTTTTTTTTACCCAGACAGGGGATGAATATTTCTCATTTCCGATTCTGCTTTGGATTTTCCTCCTGGATAGATCGCTATTAAATCGAGCGCCATTCACGCAGAACTTGCTTGAATACAGATGATAATCTGAACAGAGGCTTCACGCAAGCAGCAGTGTGGAGATGGAAGCGTCCACCAACGGCTCCAGTTTTGGAATCGACTCCCTGCTATCCCACAGGCCCGGAAGCCCAGTCATCGCGAAAGGGGACACCTTAGTAGGAGAATGCAGGTCCCCGCTGGAGTTCAGCCCCAGGTCAGACTTAGAGAGCGGTTGCTCTTCTCCTCCGTCCCCGCGGCGGGAGTGCGGTGAGGATGCGGCGCAAAGACAGGGTCATCCGCTCGGACTCGCGTCCCATTTGCAGCACGGCCCGATCTCCGCTGGATCGCAACCTCGGACTGTCACTTCATCCTTCTTAATAAGAGACATTCTGGCTGACTGTAAACCGTTAGCGGCGTGTGCTCCTTACTCCAGCAACGGCCAGCCGACTCAGGAGACGGGGAGACTGGCGTCTAAAATCGCAGACGACTTCATTGAAAAGATCCACAGCAACTCATCGTCAGACAGTGAATACAAAGGTAAAAAATCACTTCGCTTTTAGCGATATTTTAAAATAGTTACACGTGAACTAGAACTTGACAGAATAGAGTTCAAGCAGAATAGAGTTTCTGACTACCCTTGGCTATTTTGTAAACAATTTGGAGATAGAAATAAAAAGATTAATCTAGAATTATAATAAAACAACATTTTCAGAATTGTTTAGTTATTTCGTTCATTTATACGCGCTGTTTATAACAAATTGTGATATGACTGACATAGATAAACAGGTGGAAATAATGCACGTGGCATAATCATTTTATAACCCAAAACATCGTAAAATTCATATTAAATATTTTTAAATCAATAAATGTCATCACTGGAAAAATCGCCAAATCTTTGACTTCAGTGCAAGAAATATTGCTGATTTTGTTTACGTGAATTATTCGCTATATTCTACATTTTAACGTGTTTATTAATTTAAAGCTTATTGTTGGGTGCAGGGCAAATGAAGTTGAACAGATAAACATCATCAGCAAGATTCATTAAGGATTTGTTCAGATGAAATTACATCTGAGGAAAAAGAAAAGAGTGAAAGATCGTTTCCTGTGACATAACATTAGGTTGATTTAATGATGCTAACACCTAAAGGTCAATAACTATTGATAAATGTATGAATATGGCCTAATTAAATATAACTATTTGTTATTATTAATACAAAGAAATTGTATTTTTATAAGCACGTGTTTATGTAGATGTTTTGGTTGTTGGTGTTCATGTGTTTGGCCTACTGAATTCTGGCGTCGTCGGATATTTTAGTAAAAGTGTTATCGCCAAAATCTTAGTCTTAGTGGAAGTAGGGCAACTATTCGCCTACCTTCAGCTATGAATCCAAATATATTTCTCCTCTCACATCATGACATTATTAGCTTGGCAAGTCTATAGGCGCGGTGATCAAAATTAATGCCCTCCAAATCAAAGCCATTCCATCTCCAGAGCGCTTGTAAAGAGTGTGTGCGCCGCTTTGATTTTCGCCTTTCTAGCCGCTTATATTTGAGGGATTTGATGCAATTTGTCCCAGTGCTAATCAGATTTGTAACGCACGGGGTCGGTCCGCTCTTTATTTCGCTCTTATCCCCGGCCCTGTGAAGTTTCTCCGGTCTCGGTTGAAAGGTTTCCATCCCTTGTGGCTCAATTAGCCGGATTATTGTGCTCCTTGAGAGACGACTCAACTACTCGACTGGCAAGGTCTCTCGCGTCGTGTCCCTCTCTTTCTGGGTTCAGAGAGAAAAGAGTTTGCTTTAGATAGGGAGAGAGAGGGGTGAATTAAATATCACAACCCTCATTCTGAAAATAAAATCTGAAAAATGCATGACACAATCACAAGGGTTTAGCAGAGGATATGTGGAAACCTTTGACACCAGAACATGTGATTACTTGCCAAAGCAGGGTCTGCTGAAACACTTGGACTAACTAACTCATGCTAATCAGTGTCTATGTGATGTTGCAGTGAAAGAGGAGGGCGACAGGGAGATATCCAGCAGCAGAGACAGCCCGCAGGTTCGCCTCAAGAAGCCACGGAAAGCGCGGACCGCCTTCACTGACCATCAGCTCGCCCAGCTGGAGCGCAGTTTTGAGCGTCAGAAGTATCTGAGTGTGCAGGACAGGATGGAGCTGGCAGCTTCTCTCAACCTGACCGACACGCAGGTCAAAACCTGGTACCAGAACAGGAGGTGAGCATGTGGTCAGCTGGAAACAAATGCTTTGAGTACATCCCAGCAACATTAAATAAGAAAAAAATATTCTGATATCTGATATTATTCGTATTGCATTCGTTTTATTTTTACTTACTATTTTAATATTAATAAGAGAACATGTATTTGAGTGCATAGGCCTATCATATTGTATTCCTTTGATAAGTCCTGCCAAAGACAATAATACATGTCAGGTGGAAGTCGTTGCATCGGTTTTGCTTGAGTAAAAATAAAGGAAATGCTATAATAAATATCCACTTTTTTTACATTTAAACAAAATATTTAGCTTTTAAATTTTAAAGGGGGTCAGGATTTCACATTTCTTATTTTATAGCTTAAAAATTGCTAAAATGAAAAAATACGACAAAAAAGTAGAAGAAAAAAATTATACCAAGAAAATTCAAAGTAGCAAAAATCAAATCACTTCTACAAGTGGTTTATTTGCATATGTATTCGCTGCATATGATTTTGTGCCAAGCTAAAAATGTGAAATTAATAAACAGCATTTTATGCACGAAAGGTGCATGCGTTGTCGATGAAATATTAATTACTAAAATATTTGTGACATTGCTGCCTGCTTTTTACCCTATATCTCCTTTATATTAGTTACACAGTTAATGTGAATTAAATCAGAATACTTTGACACTTTACAAGTTATGTATTAATCATTTAGATGTAAACGACAAAGCTTTTAGCATTTTTCTGTTTTAACGTAAATCATATTATTATTGACGTGTGGTTAAAAAATATATATTTATACAGCCCCAGGTCAGTAGATAAATCATAGAAAATTCAGTTTTTAATTATCTTTTTTTTTCTCGATTGTTTCTTTTTGCTATGATCAAAAGATAAAACACTAGTCGCTGAATAATTTCAATTTTAATTTTTATATACTAACACAATCCTTTCTCGTTTTGGAAAAAAGGACAAAGTGGAAGAGGCAAACGGCGGTCGGACTGGAATTGTTAGCGGAGGCTGGAAATTACTCCGCGCTGCAAAGGATGTTCCCCTCGCCGTATTTCTACCCTCAAAGCCTGGTGTCGAATCTGGACCCTGGAGCAGCGCTCTACTTATACAGGGGACCTTCGGCGCCCCCGCCGGCGCTGCAGCGTCCTCTCGTTCCCCGGATTCTTCTGCACGGTCTCCAAGGCGCCAACGAGCCGCCGCCTCTGCCCCCCCTCTCCGGTGTGTTACCCAGACCGACACCACCACGATGAACGGCACGATGCGGACTCGTTGCAATACATGGCAGCTTTAAACTCCACCATGAGAAAAACTATTTTACAAAACATTCGAGAAATTTTACGAAGCCACAAAAAGTGATGAGACATTTTTACATTTTATTTATTTTATTTAATTTAACGTATGTTTTTTTTTTTTAACTTATTATGTTTATATATATATTTTTTGTTTACCCTAATGTTAAATCTGAGAAAGAAAAAAAAATACAGACCGTTATGTACTGAACGCAATAATAACGGGACTTGATACTACAGGGACACTTTGTTTCACAAATTATTATTAGCCTATTATTATTTTAAGTAGTGAATTGTTGGTGCATCCCTGACGCAAAGAATATTTAAATGGTAGATTCATATTTAATTATCCTGAGATCAAATCCAGGTCATAAATCGTGGGCTTTGTAGTGACCCTCTAAAATGTACAAAGGAAAATAGGTGTAAATAAGAATATTTTGGTTTATGTTGAAAGACATGAATTCTCGAATTTTCTCTTTTTGTATTATATTTCCAAGCCTTACGTTAACAGGTGAGCAGCACATTAAAACCCGACACGACTCTACCAAACGAAAAAGCTACTTAATTGAACAAGTGTCACTTTTCTATTTGACAAACAGCTGAATGGTGCGGAGTGCTACTATGCCTGAAGGTGGATTGGACGAGATGGATTATGAATCGATTATCAATCGATTATTTTCGTGCTGCTTTTTTCGTTTCTCTATTCCTGCACAACTGCCAGTAGCATCACTTTGATGTTGATGGGAAAGCGCCAAGTCCTCGTTTCAGATCGCTTGTGTGATCAGTAAGACGTCAAGGAGATGACATGCAAAGTGTTCGCCCAGGCATTGTGCAATAACTCTGTATAAAGCCGTTGAAATATCTTGTCATTCTTTCTGGTGAAGCTGTATATTGAGAATAATGATTTGTGAAGTAATGATTCTCGTAATTCCAAATGATTTTCATTCGTGCCCCCCGTGTGCTTAGCGGTGTGAACTTCTTGGAAACTCTTAAAAACTGCTGGATGTGCGGGGGAGGGTGGTCTTTGAGCAAGGAGAATTACTTTTATAAATGTGCTAATAAAGATCTTTCATTAATTTACCACTGACTGAGAATGTGGAGGTAGCCTATACAAATACTGGGTAAATACACACTCGTGTTCTCATAGACAATTCAATTACACTAAACCAACAGCTGATATAAAAGGTATGCAGGTGCATAATGCCTGTGCCAGACCTGTACATTGACACATTAGAAATGCACAAATTTCGAAAATCGCTATTGGAAAACTTACAAGAACCCCAGAACCTCATGCAACTAATGGTGTGCTACTTTCTGCGAGCACTGAAACAATCACGATAAAATAATCCACAAAACCAGCACGGGTATATTTTTTTTAGCAGTAGCCAACAATACATTGTATGGGTCAAAATTATCAATGTCAAAAATCATAAGACTATTAAGTCAAGATCATGTTCCATGAAGATATTTTGTAAATGTCCTAGTGTAAACATATCAAAAATTTATTTTTGATTAGTAATATGCATTGCTAAGAATTTCATTTGGACAACTTCAAAGGCGATTTTCTCAATATTTAGATTTTTTTGCATCCTCAGATTGCAGATTTTCCAATAGTATCTTGGCCAAATATTGTCCTATCCTAACATACATCAATGGGAATCTTATTTATTCAGCTTTCAGACGATGTAGAAATCTCATTTTCAAAAAACTGACCCTTATGACTGGTTTTGTGGTCCAGGGTCACAAATTATAATTTTGTAATTCAAAAGATAAATGTTAGATTTGAGTTATTTTGTCAAATAAATAGCGAATGAATTGTTTAAAGACTAGGCTAAATTGTCTCAAGGTTTCGTTTTTAATAGTTACGAAGGACTTTAAACATAAAAAGTAAACCGATAAAATACACATATTAGTTACACTGCTTATGTCAAGTCACTGCCTTTAAAACGCATCCAGAAATTTAATGAAAAGTAAAAGTTTGCTTATGAAAATAAACGTCAACAAACGCTAGTGATAGCAATATCATAAAATTCGAGCTCGGAGAACTCTATCACTGGCAAATGTGTTTGAATAATTTTAAACATGACTGTCAGACACTTTGCTCAAACCCCACACTATTTGGTTAGCATCGTGGATTTAATTTGTCGAACCTACGAAAAAAAAAGTTAATAAGAATGTCGCGCCCATGGAAGTGAACACTCACCTCCCTAACCTTTGAGAAACGCCTGGAGATTTAGGGAACTTAATTCTACCTTCATATTTTAAAGTTTAACGCGACTGGCTCTTATTAATAGGTCACACTTTAAATATCATTTTGATCGTCGGCCTCGATGTTCGTTTTATTGGCAGCACGATAAAAGGGAAATACTAAGAGATTGGATGTTGTCTCTCACGCACACATGTGCAGTCTCAACACTTGTCAGCCTCCATTGTGTCGTGTCTACACGGGTAAAGTGACAGACTTTTTTGCACTCTTAGCAAGCACGCATCACTAAGCAAGCGGAGTCATTTCGTTTAGTTTTCATAAACAATATGTGGATGAAATATTAATGGTCACCTAAGTGTGTAATTGTTTAAGTGCCCTAAATGATCCCATTTGGAAATGGATTGTTTCCATACCCTTTCTTGAGAGTGTTGGTTTGCTGCTCTTTGCCAAACGGCCCCAACAGCTGGTCACCGGGCAGTGCTGACTGCGGCTCGGATCAGCAAGGGGACATCTGGTCAGCGGCATGACGGGACCCCCCCTTCTTCCCCCATCCGTGAGCCTAAGACTGACTTTAACCCAACCATGAGACCGGTCCGTAAAGCTCAGGGTTTAGGGACCGCTCTGACAGGGCGACTGAATGGGATATTAACGAGCAGACAAAAGACCTTAATAGCTTTTAATTGAACGTCGATAACGTGTGATCAGTCGGGCTCCTGCTGCAAACTTTCGCATAGCACATGTCATCCTAAGTCTCATCTTTGGGCTCCTGCCCATGAATCACTTTGAAGAGAAAGAGAGAACATTTATAGAACATTTCATAAATTTACGGCTGCTGTGGGAAATACGCAACAAAATATTTTTGTACAAAGTACAATTTCAAAGTACTTAATTTGCACACAATATTGCGCATTAAAAATAGAAAATAAAACTACTTTTAAATATAAAAAAGTAAATAATAAAAGAGAATACGAAGAAATGTTCGTTTTTGTTTTGAACACATGCGCACATAAAAAAAAAAAAAAAGACGTATCAATTCAGATCAAACATTTAAATTATAACATGGATCTGCACATGATCCAAAGGAGGCTGATGACCCCCCTCAATATTTATGAAAAGGGTTATTCTTGCGAAGTGCGCAGCTGATTGCAAGAAAAGCTCCCCCGTCTTGTTAATAGACGCAGAGATTTTTGCATGTGAAAGGATAGTGGTAAATCCCTCGGCTCTTACCGAGGATTGTCCCCGGCTCAGGGTTAATGAAGTGCGGATAGAGTCGCGCTGATCTCCCGACAAACAAAAACACAACACGGAGAGCTTAGAGCCGCAGGATCAGTGACTCTGATTAAGCTCATTGACTCAGAATAAAAACCAAACAAAACAGCCTTCAGATGAAATTAAGAGTCAATCAAAGTGCAATTTGCATCGTGATTTGGGCGACTGTCTTTTTCCCATGTTTTTCTGACGATTGCCATTTTTTGCCACGTTGCTTTAAATGAAATTCAACGCAAGGAACAGAAACATCTGCACCTTCTTTACGGCCTTTCTCTATTTAGCTGGACTTTGAAACAAACCTGCGTTGCGTTTCCTTTAAATGTATTTAAATGTAAAAAAAATAAATAAATAAAAAATAAGTAATTTAATAAATAAAATGTAATAATAATAACAACAACAGATACACTGAGCAGAAATATAATGGATAGTTAAAGATCTAAAGCTTTTCTCTAAAGATATCCAATTTATTTTTTCCAGCAAGAGCGGGATGCTGGCTTCCGGTGTCATCCGGAACAAGCAAACAGGTAATTTTGCTGCTTGATATACAAACTGGTGCGTCTAACCATATTATCTTAATGTAGCCTATATTTTTTATTTATGAACACCTTGGTTTGTAGAGCAAACAGTTTTACCCTTTACTTCATGACAGAGTGTTTTAACGAGTCATTAATCGGCCATATTGACCGCGTACCTGAACGTAAACAATGCCATTGAACCAAACAAAACTCGAATATTTTACTGATTATTCCTGTTTAAAAGGGTCAATTATTGTCATGTTTTGGGCTGTACTGATCGGTTGGAAAGGGGGAAAAACATTTGGAGTACAATATAGACTACCAGAAGTTATAAAAATCAAGGAGAAGAGTTCAAAAAACTGTCTTGAGGACCAATAGGTGTTTTTGGTTGGCCAACCTGAACCAGGATTTCCAGGGCAAGAATCTTCACAACATTCATGTTTGTTCTTATCATTTCCGGTCAGGTAGGTGAAATATTAGACTAATATCTTAATTAATACTGCTGGTATGTATCATAAAAACCAATTAACTTTAGTTTGTCAAAATATTGCGGCATTTCCTGCTTACTAAGCTCTTCTCTATATGATTTAGCATTGTCCACGCATTTTTCTCGTGGTTTAGACAGCATAAATTAGCAGAACAACATATTCAGTAGTACATTAACCATGCTATTGGTTATTTCTGAGTACTGCCAGTATGGCCGCACATCCGGGTAACTGACCAAACCGTGACATATGTGCAAACCCTCTATTCTTCTTGTTGTTTCGCCACGACAGCTTATTAACCAGAAGTCTCACACATTAGCAGAAAACAGCTTACATCCACACTGAAAAATATGACCCTGGACCACAAACCCAGTCTTAATGGTATTTTTATGCTTAATAAATAAGCTTTCCATTGATGCATGTTTTGTTAGGATATGACAATATTTGGCTGAGATACGACTATTCGAAAATCTGGAATCTGAGGGTGCAAAAAAAATCTAAATATTGAGAAAATCGCCTTTAAAGTTGTCCAAAAGAAGCTCTTAGCAATGCATATTACTAATCAGAAATTAAGTTTTGATATATTTACGGTAGGAAATTTAAAAAATATCTTTATGGAACATGATCTTTATTTAATATCCTAATTATTTTTGGCACAAATATATCCGTGCTACCTAACACTGGTTTTGCGGTCCAGGGTCACAAATAAGGTGGATAAAATAGACAATTAATATTAGAAATTCAAGTGCAGAAAAGTGGAAAAGGTACTAATTTATGTTAAGAATAATATTACTGGTGTGTTTACAATTAAATCTTTGAAATAATTTTTTATCTAATTAATTTGCATTTATATTATTTAGCCTAATTAAAAAAAAATTACCTGTACTATTAATCAAAATCATAAAATTCCGACAAAAATAATCATTGTGGTCACACTAAATCAGAAATCTTCATCCTAGCGCAGGTGTGGATGGAAATCTGTGAAACTGGGACAGCAATTGGGCAACAAGATCAGTGGCGCCTGCTGTAGGGTCACGACACCCGTGACCCTCAGGGGAAGGTGGTTGGGACGCTGTCTCTGTGCTACCCTTCTCAAATTTGTCCTTTACATAAACTTAGTTTGCCAGAGACTAGGGGAAATGCTGGAAAACACTGTTGGAATGAAAAAAATCTGAATCAGCAACACACACAGACACATTTAGGAAACGGGGGGTAGAGCGAAACAATAGAAAGAGACAGAAAGAGACAGAAAGTAGACAGCGAGCGGCTCCCAAGGTAGAGTCCTGGGTATCAAATCCAATCCTTGCCTGAAGGTATACGAAGGGTAGAGGTATAAAGGCCTCCGAGTGAGGTAGCAAGATAACTCCGTAATCATTCCTCCAATAAAACCCAAAGCAGTTCTAAACTTGGGTCAGGGGCAAAAGGATTGACATACCAATCTTGGCAAATAATGAAAACACTCTTCCCGTAGTCCAGCAGAGGAAGAAGCAGGGAACAGTCCACGTGGAAAAGAATAGTGGACATAAAAGGTGCTTGTTGCAGGAATCCCCTGCAGTCAGCAATAACAGTCATGTTCATCCCAGCAGGAGACAATGTAAAGAACACTGGTATTAGGTGACAGGCTGATTATCTAATCAATAAGGGCGAACTGTCGTAGAGCCTGTCGGTAACCCCCTGCCCGCGCTGTTCCATCACACAGATGAGTGAACAAGCAGAGAACTGTCCCGTGGGAGCTTTCGCAACCCCGGAGGATGTAGACAGCGCTAACAACATCCACCCCTTCCACCCCCAGGCCTAGCAGAGGGGCACTAATAACATCCCTCTCTATACTGACACCCAATGGCTGGGAGAAAAACAACCCCACATATGGAACTTTATTCCAGCCATTATGGATAAGAATATTAATACTACCAGTAATGAATATTGTTGTTCTTCTTTACTAATAAATCCTGGTGGATTTTCGACTGCTGCAATGCTGTGACAGTCTCAACATACCGTATGTACATATGAAGTAGTTCTTCTGTGTTTGGGCTCATTTAAAGTGGATTAGGTTTGAGAAAGGAACTTTCTGGAGAACCTCTGTGCACCCCTGGGTCAGAACGCTGGACCCGGCGAGCCCCTGAGTCTCATAAACATAAAGGAAGGAATCGGTATGAATAAAGGATGAGGAAGGGTATACATGTATTTTTAACACCTTTCTGTGTGAAGCCTGGCAGGAGAATGCATTTTGGGTTTGTGAGGGGGAAGGGGGCAAGGGAGGGGTGGGCAATGTGTTTTTATTTGTTTTGGTTTTTGTCTTTTGTGGTATTGTGTAGAATAAGGCCGTAAGGACTGTGAGATTGACACTTCCTGGGGTGATGAACCTGAAATTTGAATGACCGTCTTCGTTTTAAATATGTGTGACACATGTTGAAACAAAACAAAACAAAACATTGAACATGTCATGTCAGTTAATAAATTGTGTGTGTGTGTGTGGATGTGTAAATTGTTTGCTATAAATTGTAAGTTTAATGTTTAATTTAAATAGATAATATTATATGTTATAACAAATATTACATATATATTTATACATATTGTTTATTAGAAATGACATTTGACTTTTTGTTATGTTTTATCAAATTAGATCATTAATATTAGATTAATATAATTATTTGATATATTAATCTTGATTTATATATGATATATAATATAAAATATACATTATACTTAAAATATAAAATAATACATGTTTTATGTATATTTTTATATTAATGTTAATATTAATAATTATTATAAACATTTATAATGAACAAATATTACAAATATATCCATACATATTGTTTCTTAGAAATGTAATTGTATATATTATATAATACAGTTAGATGTCAATTTACAGTTTATTATGTATTATAAAATTAGATAATTAAATAAAAAATTACATATTAATCTTGATATGATATATAAAATACAATTATATAAATACTTATAATTTTATATTTACATATTAATTAGTATATATGAATATTAATAACAATATATTATAGCTAATATTATTATGATATATATGTATATAAATTTGTTTAGATTAAATTAATATTACTGTTAATATCAATTAATTATTATTATTACAATTATTTATTTCATACACAACATGACATTGTTTGTTAAAAATTGAATTATTATATAGTATATAATACAGTTATGTCAGTTAGTTACAGTATATTATGTATTATAAAATGAGATCATTAATAAAACAATTGATATATTAATCTTGATTGATATATGATATATAATATAAAATACATTATACTTAAAATATTAAATTATATTAAATATAATTTTATATTTACATATATGAATTATTATATATTAATAATATATAACAAACTAATAATAACTAATAATATTATACTGTATATTTTTATATTAATGTTAATATTTATTAATATTATTAGTAGTATTGTTACAATTATAATAATATTAATTATATACATTTATAATTAACAACTATTAAAAATATTTTCATACATATTGCTTGTTAGAAATAAATTATTATATATTATATAATACAGTTAGATAAATGTCAATTATTTACAGTATATTTTATGTATTATAAAATTAAATCATTATTACACAATTATTTAATACATTAATCTTGATTGATATATGACATATAATATTAAAAAAATACATTATACTTGAAATATACAATATATATATATTTCTTTTTTAATGTATATTTAATGACAGTAATAATGATAATGATAATAATACATACATACTTTTATAATTAACAATTATTACAAATATACATATATTGTTTGTTAGAAATTAAATGTTTGCCTATGTAATACAGTTAGATATATGTGAATTCTATACAGTATATATATTATAAAATTAGATTAATAATAAAAAATACTTATATTAATCTTGATATAGTATAAATATATTATATTTAAAAAAAAAAAAATATATATATATATATATATATATACATATTATTTGTTAGAAATTAAATATTATTATTATATAATTTATTTACAGTCTATTGTGTATTATAAAATTAGATCATGAATCATAAGTTATTTAATATATTCATGTATTTCAAATGAAAGAAAAAGAATGAAGAATTGCAGTGAAAGGTGTGATGAAGATGTTGAGTCAGGGGTTGTTTAATACTTGTTCAGGGACTTTAGCAGGGCTGCCACTGGCAGTCTGCAGGAAAGCCCACAGGGAACAGTCTCACAGACACTGCATCTGCTCTTCAACTCTATTTCCATTCATTTACTTCTTTTACACAAAATAAACTAAAAATTATAAAACCAAAACAAAAGCATGTATTTCAAAACAAATTACTTTAAGACGTACAACCCAAAGACCTTTGGGCTGTATGGAGGAAGAGCAGTGGTGCACAAAAAGGCCACAGTGAGTGTTATTTATTTGTTTCAAATAGCTCGTAATTGGACAGGGGAGTAGAGGGAATGGCCAGTACATCCAGTGACCAACCCTTGACTCCTTACTCACCACTGGGGACCCTCAAGGCCGGCCTGGCAGCTGCCTAACTGAGCGATGACTTCAGGCCAGGGCAGGGACCAGGGGCTAACGAGGAAATGATGGAGCGCCCCAGCAGCTGGGAGAGAAAAAGATGGAAAGGAAAGCAGATTAGCCGAGCTAACACTGACAATGACTCCCTCTTTCCAACAAGTCAAACACGGTTAGAAAAAAACAGTAGTAACATTCTGTCTGACAACGGGGGGAAGCCACTAGCGTAAGTTCACTATTAACCAACGTGCATTTGATCATCAGAGAACCTGATATTATAAATATTTACATACATCAGAGAGATGTGGGAATTTGCCGACGATTGTCTGCCAGATCAGAATGCAGATTTTCACGGCTGAGACAGCGGGAAAGAGGCAACGGCAGCTTCTTTTCTGTCGGAGGGGAGAGGCTTCCCACATTTGAAGTCAGTTGAGAGTGGCAAACGGAATAAAGACGGAAAAGCGTGATGGCGTGTAAGACTTGGAGACGGGCGGGAAAAAAAGGCTTCAAATGGTTATCAATAAAATTGCCTCTGCCATGCGCGGCAGTTTAACCTCTTTAGTGCGTTCGGCTTCTCCTAACGGGGCGTGACGTGTGCTGTGGGTGCAGTCTGCTTCATGCCTGTCTTCACAAAGCTCCCTGTCGGTTTGATGGGTTCACAGCTTCTCCTCACACAGGTGAGAGTCCCTTTGGAGTCCCACAGACTTCGGCACAAGACATGACATAAAACAAGAGCCTCTCACACCCCAGAAGAAGAAAAACAGACACTTGAAAGGGGCAGAGACTGACTCTCTGACTTCTTATTGATCTGATCTGTATTGGGAACACAGAACAATGGCTGATGCATCCGATGTGTTTCACATTCCTAATCGATTTTATGCTGAGAGTGGTGAAAAACATATGGGTACAAAGAGATCTCATATAATGTACTTGTCATCACAGCTGTAAATTTCAGAAACTCGTACCCATGTTAACAAAAATTCAAAACAACTGAGATCTTTTCTGGAAGAATATGGGTTAAGAATAGAGATAGTTTGAGTTATAGTCCATTCACACTTTCAAAATAATCAGTTGTGTAATAATTATAATTGTGATTATGATAGTTCAGAAAGTTTAAATTTTACACAGCTATTCTCAGAACTGTGAATTACGTCTTAAGTAGTGCGGGTATATTTGTAGCAAAAGCCAAAAATACACTGTATGGGTCAAAATTATAGATTTTTCTTTTATGCTAAAAATTATTAGGATATTAAGTAAAGATCATGTTCCATGAAGATATTTTGTAAATTTCTTACCATTATATCAAAACTTAATTTTTGATTAGTAATATGCATTGCTAAGAACTTGATTTGGACAACTTTAAAGTTTAACTTTTTTTTTTTTTTTGCACCGTCAGATTTTCAAATAGTTGTATCTCAGACAAATATTGTCCTATTTATTCAGCTTTTAGCTTTCAGATGAAGTATAAATCTCAATTTTCAAAAATGTACCCTCATGACTGCTTTTGCGGTCCAGGCTCACATATATATAAATAATTTTTTTAACAAACAAAATTTGTAGTATTTTTAATTCTATATGCATTTTGTAATTAATATTTTATTTTATTTTTATATATACATATAACAAACAAAATCCATTTGTTATATTTGTTAATTATATACGTATTTTATATATCATACTATATATAATTTCATAATATATATAGATAAATAGATATAATTAAATAATATTATATTATAAACATATTTCTGTTAAAATATATATATAAACAGAAATGTGTTTATATTTCATATTATATACATATAATTAAAGGGGCTATATGTAACTTTCAGAAATTTGAACTCGCGACTGGCACCTGTGGCCAAAAAACGGAACTGCTCTTCCTTTCTGCTCGCTTTGCATCGCACGCTCCGCTGCTAAGAAGTCAACATTATGTTTACAAAGGTAAGAACAGTCAAATACATATTGTAGGCTAATTGCGGCCTAGCGGTGATGGCAAGAGCGATCTAAAACGTTTAACATGAACGCGCTTGACGTCACATCCGCAGACAGTGCGCGAAAAATCCGACCCGACAGAAAATAGGAAAAATAGGATACAGGCTTATAGGTGCACTCACTGTGAGCTGACAAGGTGTCAGTATGCTCATCAGGAGATGTTTGAGTCATAAATGGTCAAATAAAAAGGCTATTGTTACGTTTATTTTTGGGGAAAAGTTACATATAGCCCCTTTAAATATTATAAACATTTATGTTAATATATTTATATATTAAAAATTAAAAATTATATTATTAATAAATTGTATTAATTATAGATTACAATTTGCATTTTAAACATATAATGACAACAAAATAATATTGTTCATATAATATACTTCATTTCATATTATTTTAGTTTTACTATTAAATAATGTTGTTTGTTGATAAATGTAACAATTTTCAATAAGGTGTCATTTGTTAACATTAGATAATGTATTAACTAACATGAATGAACAATGAACAATGCATTTACTCTGCTTTTTATTAATCTTTGTTAGTGTTAGTAAAAAAAAAACAGCCGTTCATTGTTTGTTCATGTTAGTTCACAGTGCATTAACCAATGTTAAAACACAATTTGTGATTTTAATAATGCATTAGTAAATGCTGGAATTAACATGAACTAATATTAATAAATGCTGTAGAAGTATTGTTCATTCTTAGTTGATGTTAACTAATGTGGTTAACTAATGCTAACTAAAGAACAAAAAAAGTGTTATCAACAAAAAACAGAATCTGTATCAGCCATGAAAAGGCAATACCCGTGAGTCAATGGTCAGGATTATTCGTTTTGATCAGAAAAGGACAAGAGAAAATTAAAAAAAACTAGATATTTAGACAAAAGTCAATGATTGCACTATGCACATTCACCAAATTACAAATTTTCTTACTATTATATCCTTCCAGTAACAATGGAAAACTCTGGTCTATTTATTATATGTCAGGTGTTGAGGCAGAAAGAGAAAGAATAAACAGAGAAACAGTAGGAGATGGGAGAGGAGCATTGTGTTTGCCAGGACTATGGCATTAGTATCATGGCTGGAGAGTGTGACACAGGCTCAGCTCTCTTTGATCCAGCACAGAGGCAGATCTCCACTGACCTGAGTGTGCCAAGACTGAGTGTTCAACCTCCCACAACACTGAGGGTGTGCTGAGCATCCTTTATAATTCACACCAACACACCTGTTCATGCCGACACATCCCACACACACACACACACACACACACGCTTTAACACCACAATACAAACATATTAGGATGCATACATTCACACACAACACAAAAGCCTGTCACTTATACAATCGTCATTCATTCTGGAATTTAAATCCTGTGAAAACTTTATAAAATATACACAAGAAGAAATAGTTAATTGGCTGACACCTTGTCTACACCGTGTCTACAAAACTAGATCAGCTCTCGAAGCTGTCTACACTGGATGTGGACGTTGCCGTGCATTGCGACAGTTGACGGACGCCCCGTTTCTATTTTTGACGCGCTGCACAGCTATTTCGCCCACTTTATTGTCCTCATCTGTCTGAAATAAAATGATTTTATTTACAAATATCCATATTTATAACTGAATTGATGGCTGTGGATTTTATTCTCTACCAATCTGGTACATTCTTGTAAATTCTGGCCTCTGACCTACTAATTTAATCATTCAATCATTGTAGCCTTATGCATTTTTAAGCAGTGGTAGCAATATTGAAGTATGTGTATTTACTATTCTATTTTCTAAACATTTAACATTCATTTGCATGGATTTCTGAAGATCAGTCTTCAGCTCACAGTCGACTGGTCCATGTTTAGTTGGCATTTCAGAGCATTCTTTCAATCTCAGGTTCTTCCAGTGTAGATACTAAGGGTCATGGAAAAAATAACAATATTTTAAAATGTTGTTACTGTATTAATATTATCAAGCTAAGAATACAGTTAAAGTCAAAAGTTTACATACACCTTGCAGAATCTGCAAAATGTTAATTATTTCACCAAAATAAGGGGATCATACAAAATTTATGTTATTATTTTTTTTTTAATCTAGTACTGACCTGAATCCCTTGTTCATCCTGAACAGTTAAACTGCCTGCTGTTCTTTAGAAAAATCCTTCAGGTCCCACACCTTCTTTGGTTTTTCAGCATTTTTGTGTATTTGAACGTTTTCCAATAGTGACTGTATGATTTTGAGATCCATCTTTTCACACTGAGAACAACTGAGGGACTCATGCAACTATTACAGAAGGTTCAAACCCTCACTGATGTGTCAGAAGGAAACACAATGCATTAAGCCAGGGGTGAAAACTTTTTGAATTTGAAGATCAGGGTAAATTTAACTTATTTTGTATTCTGGGGAACATGTAGGTATCATCTGTAGCTTCTGAAGGGCAGTACTAAAGGAAAAAATATGATATTTAGGCAGAACAAGAAAAATGTAAGAAAAAACCTTCCTTCTGTTCAAAAGTTTACACCCCCCAGATCTTAATGCATCGTTTTTCCTTCTGGAGCATCAGTGAGCATTTGAACCTTCTGTAATAGTTGCATATGAGTCCCTCAGTTGTCCTCAGTGTGAAAAGATGGATCTCAAAATTATACAGTCATTGTTGGAAAGAGTTCAAATACACAAAAATGCTGAAAAACCAAATAATCTACGGGACCTGAAGGATTTTTCTGAAGAACAGCAGGCAGTTTAACTGTTCAGGAAAAACAAGGGACTCAAGAACACAGCTGTGGATCATTCAGGTAACAACATAGTATTAAAAATCAAGTGTATGTAAACATTTGAATGGGGTAAGTTTTATCAATTCAACTATTATTTTCTCTTGTGGACTATAACATGTTTTGGACACATCTTGTGGACATATGTAAACATGTTTTATGTGAAATATGTTATTCAAATCAGTACTGAATAAAAAATAACATGCATTTTGTACTATCCCTCTTATTTTGGTAAAATAATAATAATAATAATAATAATAATAATAATAATTAACATTTTGCAGATTCTGCAAGGTGTATGTAAACTTTTGGCTTCAACTGTATACACTTTCACATTGTTCAAAAGTTTGGGCTGCTGAAAATTCAGCTTTGTTTCAATGAAATAAAGCCAGTGATAATAGCAAGATATGGCACTGTTAAGCCCTGGAGCAGACCTGATGCGAAGAAGATGAAAGAATGGACCAGCAACAGATAGTGAAAACAACAGAGGAGCAGTGAAAGGAAGACTTGAATCACAAAAGCGAGGAGCAGCCTAAGGAAAGTAGGGCTAAGATAGACCACAAGATAGAAGATCTGAAGAGACAAGACTGTGCATTATGATAGGTTAGGAAAAACCCCATGCCTATTCCCTCACTCATATGAAGAAGCAAACCAACACTTAAACAATACGCAGCAAAAGCGCTGCTGTGGGTCCTCAGTAATTACTGCTATCTTAAGGAGCTACTGAGGACACCCATGAGGCCTTTGAGTGAGAGAATAGGCCCGACGTTCAGACAAAAAGGCCGAAAGGAGAGCAGGGTGCTCTCCGATGTCCCTACCTACAGCTGCCAGCTACATCACTATCTCTATGACTCTAAGGTTACCCACACACACACTCATTGTTTGCAGTTATCAGTGTCATTTTAGGCATTGTCAGTATAATGTAGACTAGGACAGTCTTAAAGTCCATTAGAATAATGTACATAGATGTCTTTCAATCACTAATTCTTTCTCACCCAAACTTCTCTAAAAAAAGACATAACACAAACCCAGGAATGTTCTGGAAGTATGTCAGCATTGCCTATGACTGGACCAACAGGAAGTCTTACCTCTCCTGATTCATGAACAAATCATTCAGTTTTGTGAACCAGTTTAACTAAGATGCAACTTAAAAGAAAGCTTCAGTCATGAATTGGACCATTTTTCAATTCAAGGGTGTGCAAAATTTACAACTGAATTATTTCATAAGTTGGGATTTGATTGAAACTGACTACACTCCACAGGAAGTTGAATTAGAATTTAAAAATGGAAACACAGGAAGAGGGGTTAAATGAATCACAATTCAGTACAGGTAATGCATTCTGGGAGAAAGGGTGTTTAAATTTTAAAGTCCATGTTCACAACGTGTCATCAATTGACCATATTGGCGGCATGGCCCTGCTGAAAAAAACAGCATATGCTGGTTAGGTATGTTTTGAAGCATGGCTGCTGGTTTGAGCTGGTCCTTAGCTGGTCATGTGCTGGTCCTGAGCAGGAGCTAGTTGCTTAGGACCAGCTTAAACCATCTTATGACCAGCTAAGGCTTAAGACCAGCTAATGACCATAAACTGGCTCAAACCTGCAGTAATGCTTCAAAACATACCTATCCAGCATAAGCTGTTTTTTTACAACAGGGGAATCAATTATTGTCATGTGTTGGGCTGTACTAATCAGTCAGACTGGGAAAAACATTTGGAGTACTATAGACTGTCAAAAGTTATAACAAATCAAGAAGAAGAGTGCAAAAAAACGGAGGAACAAAAGGCATTTGTGGTTGGCCAAGCTGTACCAGGAATTTCAGGGCAAGAATCTTGACAACATTTGTATTTGTTCTTATCATTTCTGGTCAGGTAGGTGAAATATTGGGCTAATATCTTAATTAATACTGCTTGTATCTTAATCACCTATTAACTTTAATTGGTCAAAATACTGTGCCCTTCTCTATATGAATTAGCAGTTTCCACACGTTTTTTGTAGTTTGAAATTAGCAGAATAACGTATTCAGTAGTACATTAACCCTACAATCCATGCTGTTGTTTATACCCGAGTATCGCTAGTATGGCTGTGCATCCGGGTAACTGACCAAATTGTGACTTAAAGGTTGTATCAGCGATTTCTAGCCTAAAACATAAAGTGTCAATTTCAGCTGACCTTTCTTCACGATCCGCTTGCTGCCTGCCCCATAAATTGTCTGTGAAAAAACCGCGTCTCTCTGGTCAGCCTAGGGTCCGAGATATGCCAAAAAAACAATCGGCACTACCAACCTTTCCACAGATAAACAAACAGTGTTCCAACCAATCAGCGTCAGGGGTTTGGTGTTGTGGACTTTCCTACTGGTGCAGGGATGTGAGGGAGGCGGAGCGAAAGTCCACAACACCAAACCCCTGACGCTGATTGGTTGGAACACTGTTTGTTTATCTGTGGAAAGGTTAGTAGTGCCGATTGTTTTTTTGGCATATCTCGGACCCTAGGCTGACCAGAGAGACGCGTTTTTTTCACAGACAATTTATGGGGCAGGCAGCGAGCGGATCGTGATGAAAGGTCAGCTGAAATTGACACTTTATGTTTCAGGCTAGAAATCGCTGATACAACCTTTAAGTGCACCTCTATTCAGATAATTGTTTCTAAACACATTCTAAATGTCAGTATTGCTAAAAACATGTTACAAAGACTGTGAACTAAGTAGTTTTGTGGAGTTATACCGTTAAATAGGTTTTTTGTTTTGTACTCAGGATTTTTTTGGGCGGCTCTGAAATCGTGTCTCGATGACGCACTAACTAGAGCGCATTAGCATCAGAGGTTCACCCACTCATTAGGGTGTTACTGTCATTAGCATTAGTTACAGACTACAGTTTGCTAGCTAGTCATCGTCAAGTAAAAGCATATTACCTGTTGTATGGCTGGGTAAATGCAGTTAAACGGCTTGAGGGTTGTGTAGCGGTATTTTCACAGTTGAGAGAGGCGGCAGCTTTCCCGCGAGTAGGCGTGGTTTCGGCGCCGAAAGCGGACACGCCCACAGCGTCTGAAAACAGATAAGCTTGCTTTTTTTTTCAAGATTTTGATCATTTATATTATTTACTAGGTGTGTTTTTTGATAATTTAAATGGCTGGGTGGTTAATAACACATTTGTCTGTGGTTTGACAAACTTATTGACAAACATTTTTAGACCGGTCAAATCTACTGTGTCCTAACTACACGCGACGCAACGCCGCAACACGCAATGAAAGGTATCTTTTCTATTTGAAATTTTGTCTTAATTAGCTGCGACTGCGACACGCGAAATTTCTATTTTAGAGGAACGACAACATACTATGGCAATTATAATAGCGGGTACTGATTATTTGCTTTATTCAATGTTGACGCGTCTAATGTGAGTATACATGTCATATTACCTTTATAGCCATACTGAAATCAATAATTTACCTTAGATCTTGAAAATGAATTTAAGCAAACATATCCGTTAAAACTTTGAACATGAACCAAGTGTTTTCCATGACAAAGGTGGTATCAGTCTTTCATTATGTAGTTTTAATAATGTTAAAAAGGTTTAATATGTATGAATTAGATTATAAATGGCATTTTCAGTTCAATTCTAAATGGCTTACAACCCTGACTGACACCTCTGTTGAGCTCTCACAAAAACTACAACAGAATAGCCCTTTTGGCAAACTTTTTGGATAACTAATCCAGCTAATTATTATTTACATGTTACCATATTTAAATGCATTTCCTGCCCCAGAATGCACAGACAAGTTGTGCACATTCGTGAACCTATGACCAATAAGATCTTCATTCTGTCGCTCCTAGCAGAATTTAAATGGAAGGGACAAAGCATTAACCATGAGCGATAAAGCTACAGGGATTTGAGGGACATACATGAGACCTTTTTTCCTCACACTCCTCTCCACTGTCTATTTTCAGGCATTTTTCAAGGCTCATAAATGCACCAGTGAATTCTGACTCATTAACTTTAAGCCACAAAGTTTACCAGGGAGGAAGAATTCATACAAGAGATTCAGAGAGAAAAAAAATCAATGAAAGAGAAACTTATTGTATCATATGAGATCCATTCCCTGGGTATTCTGGACAATAATGACTTGATATAACGGTGACGCTGTGGCATTTGCTCTATTTTCCCACTGTTTTCTTTGCTTGTGATTGAGCGGGCCTATTTTCGCACGTTATGACAGGTGCTTAAAACCAAGAAAGCTGACGTCTGTTTGATCAAAGTTTATGTGAAATTTCCAAGGCCACTGGGGGAATCTGTGTTTATGAACTGTAATAAAAAGAGTCATTTTGACAATTCGACCTCTGTGCGGTGGATGTGGAGGGGGGTGGAGGAATTGGTTTCTGTTTGCCAGTGAATAGAGAGAAGAAATATTCTTGTCTTTTACAAGCACTAAAAGACATGAGGGTGGGAGGACTGCACATTACTGTGTTCTAAAGCGAGCCTTTTTAAGCCGTTAAAATAATTTAAATAAAAGGAGTTTCTCTAATTTTAAAGTACAACACTCGGAAGTCATGAATACTGACATGGAATAAAAATTAGCACACACAAAAAAACTAAAGAAAAACAAAAGAACGTAAAGAAATTATGTTTTTTGAGGAAAACATTTCAGGATTTCTCTCCATATAATGGACTTCTATGGTGCCCCCGAGTTTGAACTTCCAAAATGCAATTTAAATGCAGCTTCAAAGGGCTCTAAATGATCCCAGCCGAGGAAGAAGGGTCTTATCTAGTGAAACGATCAGTTATTTTCTAAAAACATTTACAATTTTTATACTTTTTAATCTCTACACAGAGTACACATAGAGTTGTAATTATGAATTGTATTTTTTTTTTTAGAAAATAACCAATCGTTTTGCTAGATAAAACCATTCTTTCCTCGGCTGTGATAGAGCCCTTTGAAGCTGCATTTTGAAAGTTCAAACTCGGGGGCACCATAGAAGTCCATTATATGGAGAGAAATCCTGAAATGTTTTCCTGAAAAAACATAATTTCCTTACAACTGAAGAAAGAAAGACATGAACATTTTGGATGACAAGGGGGTGAGTACATTATCTGTAAATTTTTGTTCTGAAAGTGAACTACTGCTTTAAGGAATAGGCTGCAATTCTAAGAAAGCTATATAAAAGAAAAGAAAATATAATCAAATTAAAATAAAAGACAATAATTTTTATATATGTAAAATAATTAAAAGAAAATTTGACATAATAAATTCCATTTAACTTTAAACTTTTGTACTTTTTTT
Organism: Garra rufa; assembly: GCF_049309525.1. Lineage (NCBI taxonomy): Eukaryota > Metazoa > Chordata > Actinopteri > Cypriniformes > Cyprinidae > Garra > Garra rufa. Next base: position 27,830,651 of record NC_133379.1, read on the forward strand.
CAGCAGATAAATGATCAGTAACTGACAGATGCCAGTTACTAGATGACAAAAACTCTCAGCGCACCATCAGTCTCTGATTTGTGCTAGAAGAACACAAGTTGCTACATAAGCTGCCTCAGGTCATGGAAACTGATGCAGAAATGAGAGAATGATCCAGCAAGCTTTGCTGTGACAACAGTATTCATGTTCGCTACTCTACTCAAACCTGAGGTGTCACAAAATCAATGCAGTTTTCTGTAGATAGTTGTTTGCCGCTCAGCAGGAGTATTACAGCATAACATGTGTGCTAAAGGCCTGCAAAAAACACTAAATCATTACATCTGTCAGAGATAGTGTACAGGAAGGATGGTGAATTAAGATAATTATGATTACTATAAAATATAATCAATGTCATGCAAATAAATGTGAACAAATTCAAGCACATGTTCATAATCATCATATCTATTACACGCAGCTCACTGGTTATTGACAGCTGTGCACTTGTGAACACATATAGCAGGCAGGAAAAGAAACACACACACTCACAAGTACACACAGGCACACAAACACACAAAGGGAAAGAGGAAGGGAACTAGATTATTGAGGTAGTATCATACAGGAATATTAAAGAAGGCTCTTAAGATTTTAATAAGAATAAAATGAAACAGTAACCACCAAGGGGCCAGCAGGGTTAATCCCTTCAATATTACAGAAAAAAAAACAGCGAGGATGGAGAGGGGAGAGAGGAGGGGGTGGAGAGGCAAGGTGGAGGATACAGGCAAAGTGAGAAAATACAGTTGCCTGAAAATGCAATAAAAAAGTAATGGTTGCCTTGGAATCAACACAGTGCCAGAACCAAAGCATAAGTAAACACACACACACACACACACACACACACATATATAAACACAAACACACACATACATATATATAAACATAGATGGATGGATCTGACATAAATAGATAGATAATACATAGAGAATGAAAGGAGATGGATGATGGATGGATGGATAGAGCTAAGGAATAAATGAAACAGGCAGAAAATAATAATAATAAATTAATAATAAATAAATGATGGAAGACAGAACAATAGAACAATAGATAGAATGACAGAACGATAGATAGATAGATAGATAGATAACAACAGATCTGACATAAATGGAAAAGATTTATGTCGATAGATAGAAAGGTAGATAGAACGATTATTGGACGTAACTAATGAATGAATGAATGAACAACAAATAGATGGATGAATCTGAGAGAAGATGACTTGATATATAACGGTGACAGAATATATAATGAAGGAATATTTAAGTAATTGATATAATGAATTTATATAATGGATGACAGAAGATGGAGCGATAGAACAAAAGAACGATAGATAGATAGATAGATAGATAGATAGATTTATAGAACGACAGACAGAATGATAGACAGATAGATATACATATAGATAGATATAGATGTTCTCATTGTTATTATTATTTTCCTTGACATATAGTCAAAGCTTTGGCAATATAGTAATTTCAGTCATGCCAATAAAGCAATTTTGAATTTGAATTTGATATAGACAGAACTATAAAATGAACGATAGACAGATAGATAGATCGACATACAGAATAATAGATAGATAGATAGATAGATAGATAGATAGATAGATAGATAGATAGATAGATAGATAGATAGATAGACAGATAGATTGAACAGATTTATAGAATGACAGACAGAATGATAGACAGAACAACAGATAGATATAGATAGATATAGACAGAACTATAAAACGAATGATATAGATAGATAGATAGACAGATAGATAGATATAGATAGAACAGAATTATAGATCGACAGATTATAGAACGACAGACAGAATGAAAGATAGATATAGATAGATAGATAGATAGATAGATAGATAGATAGATAGATAGATGATAGATAGATGGAACAGATTTATAGAACGACAGACAGAATGATAGACAGAACAACAGATAGATATACATATAGATAGATAGACAGATATAGACAGAACTATAAAACGAACGACAGATAGATAGATAGATAGATAGATAGATAGATAGATAGATAGACAGACAGACAGATAGATAGATAGATATAGATAAAACAGAATTATAGATCGACAGATTATAGAACGACAGAGAATGAAAGATAGATGATAGACAGATATAGAGATAGATAGATAGATAGACAGAACAGATTTATAGAACAACAGACAGAATGATAGAACAACAGATAGAGATACATACAGATAGATAGACAGATATAGACAGAACTATAAAACGAACATTAGATATATATATATAGATAGATAGATAGATAGATAGATAGATAGATAGATAGATAGATAGATAGAACAGAATTATAGATCGACAGATTATAGAACGACAGACAGAATGAAAGATAGATATAGATAGATAGATAGATAGATAGATAGATAGATGATAGATAGATGGAACAGATTTATAGAACGACAGACAGAATGATAGACAGAACAACAGATAGATATACATATAGATAGATAGACAGATATAGACAGAACTATAAAACGAACGACAGATAGATAGATAGATAGATAGATAGATAGATAGATAGATAGATAGATAGATAGATAGATAGACAGACAGACAGATAGATAGATAGATATAGATAAAACAGAATTATAGATCGACAGATTATAGAACGACAGAGAATGAAAGATAGATGATAGACAGATATAGAGATAGATAGATAGATAGACAGAACAGATTTATAGAACAACAGACAGAATGATAGAACAACAGATAGAGATACATACAGATAGATAGATATAGACAGAACTATAAAACGAACATTAGATATAGATAGATAGATAGATAGATAGATAGATAGATAGATAGATAGATAGATAGATAGATAGATAGATAGATAGATAGATAGATAGATAGATAGAACAGAATTATAGATCGACAGATTATAGAACGACAGACAGAATGAAAGATAGATAGATGGTAGACAGATAGATAGATAGATAGATAGATAGATAGATAGATAGATAGATAGATAGATAGATAGATAGATAGATAGATAGATAGATAGATAAATAGATAGATAGATAGATACTGTAGATAGATGTGATGAACGGTGTGATACCTACACAGTGAATGCAGGCACCTGCTCTTCCAGCTCCTCCTAAAGTCAAGTGCACAAACGCACGCACGCACACACACACACACACACACACACACACACACACACACACACACACACACACACACACACACACACACACACACACACACGCACACACACACACACACACACCGGCAGCAGATGGTATGAGACAGTTGGCAGTGGTAAGTGAGCATGAGTATCTGTTTACTAATAACCCTTTAATTACTTCAGCTGGTGGATGGGATAAAAACGCCAGACTCAAGCAGGAGAACGTCTTCAGGTGATGAGAGGGTTACACACGACAGAGCCTCCAATGACATTTTATGGAAAGAACTCTCTTTATTATAAAGCACACCAACTAGATACTTAAAAAAAAAAGACGGTATATCTGAGAATGCGAGAAAGCGCGTGCTCAGCCCAAAACTTCACATTCAGTAATATTACATGTGAGAGTTATATACGGTACTCTATACAAAAGTAAATGTCAGGAGAAATCCATTCATCTCTCGGGATAACTTTAACCCTCTCCATTTTGTTGGTCTGAACCCACCTTTTGGGCAAATATGTTACAACGATGTGCTCTCTCTCTCTTTTCTCGTTTTTTTTTTTTTTTTTTGGTCTACGTGGACTCTTCCCGTCTCGTTTCAGTCGGCGAGCGCGCCACGTTCACCGGCTGCCCTTTAGCTCAGCCGTGCTGCAAAAGCATACATTTTAATGATGAGACCTTTTCTTTTAAATAACTCCTCTACAGGAGAAAAATAAATTGCTGTTCAAGAGGAAATATTACACTGGGCATTGTGGGATTGAGAGGGATTGAGCGGAGCGGGCCGTGTGACCCATACATCACAGCCAACCTGTATAAATTAAGATATAAATAGCTTTATACAGAGAAACTTTACCTTGGGTCTGCATCCGAAGGAGTGTGTGTGTGTGTGCTAGGCCTTGCACACAGACGGAAGTGTGTGTGGAAGAGGGGTAGAAGAGAGAGAGAGTGTGTTTGTATGTGTGTATGACACAGAAAATCCCCCTCGGAGTGCTGGGCAAACAGAAAGCAGGCCGTATAAAGGCTGAAAAGACCTCGCTTGGTTATTGTATATTCCTCGCCTGGATCCCGTAAAGACCCCCATAGCCCCGCACTGTCACCAGGGCCACTGTGTCATCACGGACAGCCGGCTTTAGACGGAGCCCTGGCGAAGGCTCCAAAAGGAAATTAAAAGGGGATTATGGCTGCCTGACTCGCTGAAGGGATTCGCTAGGCCCGGGTTTTATTTAGTTCTCGGTGCTATGCGCTGCCTGAAGTGTGAGGAGGGACCAGAGTAGGTCTGTTCAAAGCCTTCACACTCCGCTCTGCTTATCTACAAAAACTGATGTAATATTTCAGAACGGTATATATGTGTTAGGCCCACGGGAAATGCTCGCACTCCGTCTCCACCTGCGAATTTATCGAATCCATCGCACACAAGAGAAAAGAAATCGCTGTTTGGTATATGAATACAGGCTTCTGAATTTTGATTTCATTGACGAAAACAGACGTAAACACGATGTGTGTTTGAAGCACTACAGCTGAAGAATTAAACTGATGCATGTTTTTTTTCTTTTACTCTTGAATGCGCTGTAACTTTGGATAAAATCGACTGCTAAACGAATATAAAATATAAACTGTTTCTGCTTCCCAGCTATGGACCCCCCAGTTTTTTCACTGACCATCTGATGCAAATTGGACACAAAAAATGGCAAGAGATGGGCAAAATCGGCAGTTCCAATCTGATTGGCTGACCTTACGAACTTCTGGGAGTAGGGCGTGCAGGTTTTTTATCACTCTGCCATGAAAGAAAGTCATGTTCACAAAGTAAACCTCAAAGCAAATAGGTTTTATATTACTCTGTATTCAATTATTTTATTCCATTTTAATACCACCAGTTTGTTTCAGAAAGGATTGGCTCCACTATCACTCTGACAGGATGCGTCTGTTTGTGTGTGTGTCTGTGGCAGCGTTATCAATTATCCAGTGCGCAGTCTCACTCTAGCTCGGTGTTAAATTAAGTTGTCAGCACTGTCTCCACAATTTCCCCTTCACAGAGGTAGACGCTGATGGGGCCTGACGGCCGCTTGGTGGTTCTCCTCGCCGGCTGCCGGCCCGCATTGCGCCTGCAATTCATCAGCACACATCCAGAGCGCAGTTCCCGAGCCAAACCCTGCCAGCCAGCCGGCAACACGGCCAACCCAGCCCAGCGTACTGCTGCCTGGGACGGATGCAAAGAGAATGAGCTAGATCACCTTCCAGAAAACCCGTAGCAAAGAGGGATTGGAGTTTGGCCTACTCCGGCGCCGTGCCTAGTCTTTGTGTGCGTGCTTGTCGAAGATGTTACCAAATGTTCAAGATTTGGGGGGAACAAATGTAAAAGTTAGGATTGTTATGCAACGGATGTGTTGTGATTGAATGAGCTGTTCAAAGTCATTGTAAATTAACTAGAATCACACCACTGACTGCATTAATTATGGCTGTGTCCAAAAGCTAAAAAATGCTGCATTTGGAGGCAGTTTAAGGAGGTAGGAAGGCAACAAGTCACATTGCAATGCAATGTTTGCATAACATCTTGTCTACTAAGATGTCTTCATCTGGATGGATTTTGAAGGCAGCACAAATCCTTCACTGACTATTCCACAATCCTATGCAGTTCAGCAGTTGGTGGAAAGAATGAAAATGCTTGCATCTATTTATTAATAAATGTCCATTTTTTCCAACTTATGGCTCAGTTTCTACTGGGAAATAAGCACTGAATTTGCTCAGTATTTGCTTGGATATCTTTAAAGCTCATTTGAATTTGTTTTAAGATCATTAGGCATTATGGTGCTTTGAAAGCCTGTTTTTTTAGAAAGTACACTACCAGTCAAAAGTTTTTGAACAGTAAGATTTTTAATGTTTTTTAAAGAAGTCATTTATTTGATACAAAGTACAGCAAAAACAGTAAAAAATAACTATGTTTTCTATTTGAATACATTTTACATTTTAGTTTATTCTTGTGATTTCAAAGCTGAATTTTTAGCCTCATTACTCTAGTCACATGATCCTTCAGAAATCATTCTAATATTCTGATTTGCTGTTTAAACATTCATTATTATGTTGAAAATATTTTTAGGTTTCCTTGATGAAAAGAAAGTTCAGAAGAACAGCATTTATCTGAAATAGAAATAGAAAATCTGTTGTAACATTATAAATGTCTTTATCATCACTTTTAATTTAAAGCATCCTTCCTAAATAAAAGTATTAATTTCTAAAATATTGATGATAATAATAATAATAATAATAATAATAATAATAAAAATAAATGTTTCTTGAACAGCAAATCAGAATATTAGAATTATTTCTGAAGGCTTATGTGACTGGAGTAAAAATTTAGCTTTGATTACAGGAATAAACTACATTTTAAAATATATTCAAATAGAAAAGTTATTTTAAATAGTAAAAATATTTTATTTTATTGTACTGTTTTTGCTGTACTTTGGATCAAATGCAGGCTTAGTGAGCAGAAGAGACTTTAAAAACATTAAAAAACCTACTGTTCAAAATCTTTTGAATGGTAGTGTACTTTCATAGAAAACCAATGCATTGCTAATAATTATTACAGTAGGCATTAAAAACAAAATTTCACCGTATTTAGTTCTTAAAAGCATGTTATTGTTCTTATTGTAAAAATTAATCTATGCATATTTAATTTGAAAAAATTTTGACCTTGCAACTGTTAATCAAATCTAGATCAAATCTCTATTTTGACCACAAAAAGTAATCTTGTATCTTCATCAAATTACGGTTGAACCACTAATGTCACAGACTATTTTAACGATATCCTTACTACCTTTCTAAGCCTTAAACATGGTAGTTGTGTTGCAGTCTGTGCAGGCTCAGAAAGCTCTCGGATTTCATCAAAAATATCTTAATTGGTGTCCTGAAGAGGAACTAAGGTCTTATAGGTTTGAAACAACATGACATGAGGGTAATTAATGACAGAACTTTAATTTTTGGGTGAACTATCCCTTTAAGTGGGCTTTAGAACATTCTTTGCCCAGTGCACTTTATTAATTGTCCAATAATCAGAATATTGCAGGTGACATATCCCCCCCTCAACAGTGCTTGTGCATTTTCTTCTGCAGAGTTTGTATTTGCCTGGCTGTGACAGGGAGGCGAATAAAGAGAAAGAAAAAGGAGATTTGAGATGTGTATGCATGAGAGAAAGCAAGCAGGAAAGACAGAGAGCGAGTGAAAGAAAAAGAGAGAAGGGGGTATGAGAGCGCAGTTTGTGGACAGCAAAGCCCATGAGACACATAACTTGGCAGCTTACCTGCTTAAAGGGCACTGGCAGGCAGGCTGGACAGGCATATATGTCACCCTCTCCCTCGCTTGCGCTCTCTCTCTCTCGCTCCAGAAGGCTGAAGGACACAGGAAGAGTCTGGGCACCGTGCAGCCGAGCAGGCAGCCAGACGGCCAGGCCGCAGTAATAATGGAGAACTGTATAACAGCGGGGCACTAAGCTCTCTGTGCTTAAGTATTTATTTGTGATGAATAGTAATGACGGCACACTTACAAAGCACTTGTTTAATATGGAATGGCCTAAGGGGCGGGTATCATTCTCAGAGTCCTTAGCTCCGCTCGCACCCCAGAGCGAATGAAGCTCACTGCGCCTCCCTCAGCCCTCCACAACATGTGCTGGCCCTTTTCACTGTCCCTGCCCCAAAGTTAAATAAAACATTACACACCATTTTCAGTTATTAACCTACTTAATTGAGAAAAAAAGTCAATGATTTATTTCTATTTGGGCTCCGCTGCTACACAGCTGTCATGGTCGGGTGGTAACCTAAATTATCAATTGATGCATTTTTTGGTCTTTGGGAGTTGATTGGACGCCACTATAAAGGAAAAAGCTTCTATAGCTGTACTTCAAAAATATAAAAGCCCCAAAAGCTTCATCACGCCATGGCTGTTAAATATGACTGTCGTCAACCCCTACTGAGATTTATTACGAGCGCCTCGCAGAAGAACAAACAACAGACAGTTTAGCAAACAGTTTGTGCCACAGTACTGTTACAGCCATGCAAATAAGGATAGATCAGCTTTTCAACAAAAGGCTGTTAAACACTCCCTTCTGTTTACAAGCCCTTGTGATGTGAACACCCATCATCAAAAGGCAGAAAGTCACCAGCTGCGGTTTAGCACTGGCTACTCAAACAGTCGTGATCTCCTGTTGTGACACTAAGCCATCATTGGCTCAGCAGGAAGTCTCACATAGGAGTGGTAATGCTGGAAAGGCGCTGATCTACAGTTTTGGGCTTTCCTCGCTGAAGAAATACTTTACAGAAATATAAAGATTCTGTAGTCATTTAGGAAGGAACAAAGCAAAAAAAATTGCATCGGCTGTGGGGATGAAAACGACAACTACCACTCTCAATTCCACACTCAATCACGGCATCATCAAACTATGCCTTTGTTTCTTTGTCTGTTTTAAATATGCGCCTTCTAGCAGTGAAAACTTTCATATTGTGCCTTTAAAGTGTCTGCAAAGTTGTAAAGCCGAAAGTCCACAATAAATAAAGTTATTGTAAGAAATCATCAATTCTGCCCTGGTGAAAAAAACAGCTGAAACCAGCCTAGGCTGGTTGACTGGTTTTAGCTGGTCAACCAGCCTAATTTTAGCTGGTCATAGCTGGTCAGCAGGCTGGTTTTAGAGGGGTTTAGGCCACTTTCGCAGCCTGGCCAGGCTGGAGACCAGCTAAAACCAGCTACTTCCAGCTTAAACCAGCTAAGACCAGCCAACCAGCCTAGGCTGGTTTTAGCTGTTTTTTTTTCAGCAGGGTGAATAGCCTGAATGAGTCATTAGTATATCAAATCTCACTTCCTTGATGGCTACATGACAAGAAGTAAGTAACGCTAATGTTCTACTTTTGCCAGCCACAAACTAACTTGACCCGCCCTCAAACACATTCTACTGACGACTGCATTTCTAATCTCGGGGAGTTCAACGCAGGATTTACAAAACGCTTGCTCTTGAAAGATGGCTCAGTACTCAGTTTATTTAGACCAGCTGGCTCCACTGAATCACAACCTATAAGTATGATAAACAATAGATGATCACTACAGGATGGGCCATCTGACCAATCAGAGCACAGTAGCCTCACAGAAAGGAGGGGTTTAGAAAAAACTGCTTTCAGTGAATTGTTTGAGAATCGCTGGAAACTGAGGTGATATTAAATGCATATTTTGAGAAAATTAAAGCATTGTTTGACCTTGCATGCATGCAAACCTATTGTAGGAGACTCCCAAAACAATAGGAACCTTAAACATAGCATAATAGGGGCACTTTAAAGGTGTGTTTACACCTTTCATGTTTGGTTTGATTAAAATGAACTCTGGTGTGATTGATCTGTAAGTGCGGTTCATTTGAGTAAGTGTGAACGCTGACAGCCGAACCCTGGTGCGCACCAAACAAGTGGACCGAGACCGCTAAAAAGATGGGTCTCTGTCCGCTTCCAAACAAACTCTGGTGCGGTTCCAATCAGTGAATTGGTACCAATCAGTGAATTGGTACTTTGATGTCATACACCCACAGCACCGCTTCGAACACAACTTTTCCTTTTGTATGGAGTGATCGATGAGTTCTGTAACAAAATATACATCATTCAACCTGACCAATCAGGTTGTGAACGTATCACTATGCCTTTAGGTTCGGTATCTTTAGATTGGCTGTCAAAAATGTCAGTGTGAACGCTAAGTGGACCAGAACCAAGTGTATAATTTTCCTTTTTGGTCCGGACCAAATAAACCAACCAAACCGAACTATAGGTGTGAACACACCCTAAGATAAAGTCCAACTTTTCCTGTACAAATGGAAGAAAGTAAATCATAGGTTGGGAGCCAGCATGAGAGCAAGTAAGTGATCACAGAGGTTTCATTTTCATCTCCGACACTGGTCCTAGATCAGCGTGAAAACAGAAATTTTATGACGTGATGGTTGACACTGAGTACACCCTTTCTCACCTGACTCATTACAGCTACACAGGAGAAAAGCCCCATGCTTAATCGGCCACTCAAACGTTCCTGGGCCATGTTTAAGAGGTGCCACCTGGCCAAGAGAGAAGAGGGAGCAAAGCAAACAGTGAGACAAGTGGAGAGCAGTGAGGAAATGGAGCAGAGGGTTTCAGTGCCTTCATTTGCCAGTGTTTCTGTCCACCCCCCACTGCTGGGAGAGGATAGAGAGGATAGAGGCAGAGAGCGAACGAGAGAACTATGCCATGCTGCAGTATGCCCACAGTGTGCCAAGGACAACAGAGCAGAATTAACCCCTGAGTGGAGGCAAGAGAATGTGTGATTCTCTAAAATCTAGGTTAGACTCTTTTTCACTTGGATCAAGCTCGGACTGCTAAATGCTGCCTAACATAAGGATGATAATCTATTCTGTATAATATCTGAAACAGGAACTTGAAATGCTTAATAATCGTTTCAAAGTTTCTGGGATCTGACTTAAAGAAGAAGCATGGTCACTCTTGCCCACCACAAGTATGTTACACTGTTAAAAGCTTGATTTTGATTGAATGACAAATGTCGACAAACATTGCATGCATCATGGTACTCTCCTGAACACGTGGCAAAGACTGACATAGGAGAGAAGAAATTGTTGAATTAAGTCATTATTTTTTTCTTTGCGCACAAAAAGTATGTTCAAAGCTTCATAAAATTAAGGCTGAACCACTGATGTCACATGGACTATTTTAAGGTAGTATTTTGTCCTTACTACCTTTCTGGGTCTTGAACGTGGTAGTTGCGTTGCTGTCTTTGCAGGGTCAGAAAACTCTCCGAATTCATCAAAAATATCTTAATTTGTGTTTTGAAGATGAATGAAGGTCATACAGGTTTGGAACAACATGAAGGTAAGTAATTAATGACAGAATTTTCATTTTTGAGTGAACTATCCCATTAATATATCAAAGTTTGTCGTTTTACTACAGATTGAAGTATTAAATAATTCACTATCCTAGGTAACGTGCCACACATTTGCCCCAACAGCTGTATGTTTCAGGTTTACTGTACCATTTGAAAAATACAGTTAAGTAGTTTGTGTTCCCTGGGAGTCAAACCTACAATCTTGGTGTTGCTAGCAACAAGAACGCCATGGTAAAAGCCTCTTAAACCTTATCTAATGTGTCAAACACCTACTCATACTTCAACCCTATGAATGCCATAGGATGCCCCTTTTTTAAACAAGTTCCCTGAAATTTGACTGCTTAAACTCAACACAATGCAACTACGCAGGAAGCAAGAAAGATTCCACATGTCCGAACCACCAGAAATCAATGAATAATTAACAAGCCCCTTTTCAATCCATGTTGCTGTCCATCAAAGATTGTGACAGTTAATCCTTTTCTTATATAAATAGCTCTTTGGTGTGGATGGGTAGTAGCCGCATGGAGCTCTATCCCGTCTGTCCCTGAAGCGGCCGCCAGGATAAGCTGTGTGTGTGTTGGATTGGCACATGGAGCTGCCCAGGGCCTGCCGCTGAGCTGGCGGCCAGTACAGATGGAGGGCAGGGTTGGGTAATGCCAGCTTGTCAGTCGGATTAAAACGACTCATTTATTCACTGAAGTATCGTGCAAAGCGACGGGGCCAAAGCAGGGTGGCGTGGAGTGGATGAGCAAGAGCTTTATGGAGAGGAGGTGCATGAGGAGTGCGGCTAGGGGCAGTTCGAAAGTGAAGAGTGATTCTAAACTTCTAAACCACTTTAGACTTCTCTGTCTATTTCTATCCCCACAACTCTCTCTTCTTTTTTGTCCATTACTTTTCTTTCGTGGGATGCCAGAAGCCATTACGGCGGTGTGCGGAAGGGGGCCAGCAGGGTGGCGTCCTCCAGCGCCTGGGTGACAGATTGCTGCTCCGCATTGGTGGCGGAGGAGGCAAGGGCGGTTGGCGATTGGCTCTGATGGTCAGGAAGTGGGCACTGAGGGATGGCAGAGCAGGAGGAGGAAGAGGGAGCAGGGAGACAGAGAGGGTGGGGATGACAAGACCTGGCTGTGTGACCTTTAGCACTAGGTGAGTTACTTAAAGGGCCATGAACTCTGTTTTCTTTAGGGCTGGGCCTGGCAGCAGAAGGCAGTGACGTGCATTGGGACTTATGAGGAGGACATGGAGAGGGCAAAGGCTGACTGCCAACCCACATCCAGGCAACTTCTCAGGGTATCACACTATTGTTTTCTTTTCTTTGTTTTTTCCTGCATGCAAAAACAACTGGTTACCTGAGCTTGTCAGCAAATTATTACAAGGCACTTATTCTAAGTAACAACTGGTATCAGTCTCTGAAATTCTGTCTTGACTTGGAGACTTGGAGAAGGCTTGAAGAATGACCGAAAAGGCTTAGGTCAGTATTTGGGACAGTTTAGGGGACTATATTTTATTAGCAATGACAGTATGACTGCAATGACATTCACCATATTCTGCTCGATCAGCTTGCCAAAAATGACACAGCTTGACTTGCCAAATGGCATCACTTCAAGTGCTCATAAAAAAAATTGTGCTCATGATGAAAGATTGCAAAATTCCACTTATTTTACTGTATTTAATATATCTGCATAGCCTTGCAGGTACAGGGCTTTTTCAAGTAGCTGTATTTTTCTTGTGTCTGGTCTACTGTCTGTGCCTTACAGCCTGTTGAGGATGGCAGTGCCAGAGTAATAAGGGGAGAAGGTGTCAGAGACAGGTTAACGGTGGGATCGGTCAATGCCAGCAACCTTGTGCCTCTCAAATCCCCCTATCTCGTGTCACTGGCAGGCCAAGAGAGAGAGAGTACGAGCGAGAGAGAGAGCGAGTGAGTCAGGGTGGTACGCGGGGGGTGAAGCTTGGAAGGGTTTTATCGGGTCTAATTACTCCCGATAGCTGTAATTTACAGGTTGGCAGCAGGGGGAAATCGGCAAGATTCACACTTCTGCGGGTCAGCATCTGTCGCCATTACGGCACTACGCTCGACGACGGCCGGTCAGCGAGCCTGAGGAACGGTAAACAACAAACCGCGTGTGACAGATTAGCGGAGCAGGCTAAAGGACCTTCCACTGACACATCATTTCTCTCACTCCGCGAGTTTGTTTCGCGGCAGCTGTCACCAATAAAACAGAGAGACGGGAGAGAAGAGGGGGAGAGATGGGGGAGGTTGGCTTTTGTTCCAGATCCAGGGAGGTGGGTGGCAGGAGAGGAAGGAGAGTGACCTGTTTAGCAGTCTGGCATGAGCATGCACGGGAATATTCATACAGGAAAACGAGGCACCATTATGTCAAAAGGAACATTTTTTTGCTGACTTTCTCATAATGATCTACTTTCTTTTTTTAGGGGCCGTTACAAATTGCTACAAGTTCCATTCGTGCACAGCGTGTGTGGGATCATATATAAAAGAAGTGAACGTGAGCATTTGCTCTGGTTATGTGAACTTGCTGAAGCTCCATCTCGCAATGCTCCACCTAGCCAAGTTTTATCCATTAAAACATAGAAAATTGTACAGCAAGCCACAGTTTGTGCCAAGTGTGCTGATTCGCCCCACTGCAGTCCACTCTCTTTTCCGGCCCTGATCCACATTCTCTCCATTAGCCTCATTGATGGATTCTGGCAGGGAAACTTTTCCTTGAGCTCCCCTTGAAGGACGTTCTGTTGTCCTGCTGGGTTTGTACTACCACCTTCAAACCACAACAGACTATACATCATCATCCTCACCACCTTGATTCAGAATGATTGTTTACTGAACTTCAGAGTCACTTGTTGATCACACTACACCATTGAAAAGTGGTCCACCACAAAGATTTGCTGGACACCACCAATCCTAGAGTCTAGATCTAGTTCTAATAATTAAATGTAAATATTTTAGCCAATGGAATAAGTGTCAACAAAACTTGTCAAGGACACTCTCCAGGCCTGAATTTTCACAGCTGCAACAATTTGGCTCTGCTCATTGGCGGGTTCACACAGGCCGCTCCAAGTGCTGTCCAATCACCAAACCCATCCATTACACTGTCCGGCTGTGGGCAGAGCCCGGTGAGGACCTGTCCTGTTTAATATCTAACAGCAGAGTGGTGGCTCCCCGTGCCAGCCTCCAGAGTCCCACTGTTCCCACAAGTGCCATATGGGCGGCCCGGCCTTATTCCATTAGCACGGGCGAGACAAGGGTGAGAGCAGGCCGAGGCCCTGGTCCTCCCGGCCCTCCCCTAGCACTGCCACAGGGCATGCCCTGCCCACCACCAGCTGCCAGGACCAGGCCAAGGGACAGCCACAGTTCACTATCCGACAGAGGAACAGTCAGGAACACTTTGCAACTTTGCTCTTTTCTTCAGCCATTTTCTGAGGACAGAGAAACAGTGTTATAGATGTTGATGCAAAGGAATAATTCACCCAAACATAATTACTCACCCTCATGTCATTCCAGACCCATAATACCTTCTTTCATCTCCGGAACACAAATTAATATATTTTTGATGAAATTCAAAAGCTTTCTGATGTTGCATAGACAGCAACGCAACTGAAAAGTTCAAACGGGCCAGAAATACTTACCTGGAAGAGAAGAAATCGATGAAATACGTTCTTATTTTTGTTTTCTTTCCACTAAAAATGTATTCTTGTAGCTTTATAACTTTACTGTTGAACCACTGATGTCACATGGACTATTGTAACAATGTCCTTTCTACATTTCTGGGCCTTGACCGTTTTAGTTGTGTTGCTGTCTATGCAGGATCACGGATTTCATCAAAAATATCTTAACTTGTTTTCCACGATGAATGAAGGTCTTACAGGTTTGGAACGATGTGTGTGATTTATTAATGAGAGAACCTTCATTGTTAACCTTCATCTTGTTACAGATGCTTACATTTATTAATTTGCTTACACGTTTACCTAAAGCAACTTATAAGCATAAGCAATTCATCCTGAGGAAACGAGGAGAGAAGTGCTGATGTACAAAGTTCAAAAACTGCTAAAACAGTGTTTCACATTGAAGTAAAACAATATACAATATAAAACAGTATAAATGGCATTACAGAGCAGCACCCGTAAATAACATTATTTGTGCACAGCAGCCAGGGATGCAACTACACAAAAGAGCGAAGGTGAGGTCAATAAATTACATAATTTGTTCATAAGTCAAAGTGTCCTGTTCGCTATAAATAGGCTCTTGATTGTACTATATACAGCAGTTCCCCAACACCGGCAAGCCTTGGAAAGGGAAAAAAAACACTTATGGTCCCCAAAGTAGGAATTGCATGCCACTGGAGATATTTGAACAGGTCTTCCACCTGGACTGGGGACAGAAGAAGGGAGAGAGTTCAGATGTTCAGATGTTCTGAGGATCGCATGGGAATGTCAGACTGTGTTTCAGCCTGTACCTGCCACAGGACCTGAGGCCTGTTTTAATTAATCATAAAGCGCTATGAATTATTAATCTATTATCACTGCACATACATGTGATCATTCATTTGTCTCTTCTGCTGTTTTTAGCACCCTTAAGTCCCTGTTTCTGTTAATACGCCGCGATTCTGGGGAGAACTAAAGGTAGATTAACCTGACAGCACACTTTAATACAAGACATTCTTATTTCACAAATTCTCCAGTGAGAGTGTATACAAACAGAACAAACAGGTCAACTCGTACTGTGGATGCGCTAAGGAGTGAACAGTGTTGTTTTCCAATAAACTCAAATATAACATTTGAAAACATTTACATTTGCACTATACTTACAGTACATTTGCAATGATAAGCAGTACAAGCAAAGCTTGTTTTCTTCAAAAGTTTGCAACACTCAACAACATATTTAAGCAAGGACTCTTCAAGCAGCGCCCGGGGTGTTTTTGTGCCACACTGATCAGACATCATTGGGCTCTCATTGAGGAGAGATTTGGCTTTGGTCTGGCTGTGTGGCCCGTGATGACTGACAGTAGGAAGGAAGGTTTCTCTTACCTACAGGCGCCCCACCGAAGCTTCAGCTCAGGAGGACACAACAGATATGAGCGGGAGCAACACCTGTCAGGTAAGCCTTCGCAGTTGACGGCACATGAGGTATGCAAAGCCCTCCGCTCTGACGGCTAATCTCCGGTGAGCCATCGTGCGGGGCACCGCAGGCCTCCACAAGGAGCCACCGGGGGCCAGAGCGCAGCAAAACTTGCCTCTTCTGCGTCAGACAGCATTCACATCCTCCCACCAGAGCGGCAAGAGGCAGAGGGAAAGAGAGAGAGGGAGGCACTGATGTGCTCTAAATACATTTCATTATCATCATTATGATTATATCACTGAATGTGTGTTTTTTGTAATGCGCCGCAGCACGTCTCCCCAGGGTGCTGTCTGCACAGCTGAATAATTAAAACAAGTATGATGAACCATCCGTCACAGTTTCCCATAAGAGTTTGGGCAGGAAATGTGCAAATGGCTCAGTTGAGGAGAGGTCTGCAACTGAAACAAAAAAATGCACAGGTTAGTATCTGCTAATGCAGCTCTGATTGCAAATAATTCTGTACAAGCAGTTAAACAAAATGATGATGAAAGCAGATCATTGCCGTACATACTAACATTCGGTGATAATGCATTGGTCATTGGAAAGAATTACAATCATTATTAAAATAACATTATTAATTATCAGGTCCTCTATGTGCATACTAAAACAATTAATTTACTGTTTAATGCAACTCATATCTGTTACTAAGTGCATTTTGGAGAAAGCAAATCTCTGACTATTTGCAATAACAAAACACCACATCCAATCAGCCAGGCACAAACAAGATGAGGCACATTGCGTTCTGATACGCTAAGCAACCCTGTAGGACTAGACCTGCTTAAATGCGTGAAGTGATCTAAGAGACAAGTACGAATGAATGTTTAATCCAACAATCCCACAAACCGGTGTCGAAACCCCTGTGTCAAAACCTAGAAAATTATGCACAGCAGGTCACTGAAATATTCATACTATACATGCTTCATTAAGACTGAAATACACAACGGCCCTGCATTCAAATTATTATTGAAACAAATGACAGATAGATGGAGGGAAGAGTAAAATATTAGTGCCACAATTACATGTTTGTTTCGTAGATTTGTAGCGATTTGTTTTATTACAGAGGAAACCTCCGCATTGCTAAATACTTTTGACAACTCAGTTACTTAGCGTCTTGTGAGCGGAGTCGTTGCCAAAGACTGCCTTCAGAAAGGAAACAGGACACACTGCTTCTTTTCAACCCTTTCCAGGTGGGAATACTAGACAGATCAAAGCATGTGGCTGTTAATTACACATATCCTGCAACTTGGTCACACAGTTAGGGCTCCTGACCGTTCTCATATGCTCCCACCAATTAATGATCTTTCTACTGTCCCTCTGACATCAGATGAATAGCGTCCGAGTTTTTAGCTGATGGATTATGTCAGCTTATCAAATGACAAATGCTTCACAGTTTAGAATGGCATCTGTAATTTAAACACTTATCACAGCTGAGACTGGCTCTTTGCCCAATATTAAGAACATAAAAATGATGCCCACAATATATCACCCAAACTATTTAGTAGGGTAGACTGAGGGTGTTGTAATACATTTTTAACTCCTATACCTCATGTTTTTTATGATTTTTACCTCAAATGCTAATATGTGACCCTGGACCACAAAACCAGTTTTAGGTAGCATTGGTATATTTGTAACATTGTATGGGAATTGTATTGTATTAGGATATTGAGTATTAGGTAAAGATCATGTTATATAAGGATATTTTGTAAATTTCCTAGTGTACATATATCAAAACGTAACTTTGGATTAGTAATATGCCTTGCTAAGAACTTTATTTGGACAAATTTAAAGGCAATTTTCTCAACATTTAGATTTTTTGCACCCTCAGCTTCTAGATTTTTAAATAGTTGTATCTTGGTCAAATATTGTCAGATCCTAACAAACCATACATCAGTGAAAAGCTTATTTATTTATTATTTATTGACATGTAAATCTCAATTTAATTAAAAAATATTGACCCTTATGACTGGTTTTGTGGTCCATGGTCACATATATTTTATTTTTATCTACTATAAATATTTAACTGCATTTTATACTTTTTCAGCATTTCATATCATTATCACACTTAATTTTAATTACAAATTTTAAACATATAGCACATATTGTTGCGACACTGCAGCATACAAGATATTTTAATTATTATATTTTTTTATATTTGTAAAACATAAAGACTTTATATTAATATCCTTATTTTTGCCGTAAGAGTGGTGGTAATTTCTAAATTTTATGGGTCTGGCTTACAGTGTCATTCGTGTCCAGCTATTTTCACCTGTACAAAACAGGTTGTTTTGCTGCTTGATATTGCAAACTAGTGTGTCTTACCATATTATTAATACATTATAATGTATTATCTTAATTATAAACATACTGGTTGTTTTTTTTGTAGTGCAAACAGTTTTACCGCTTACTGCACGTTGTTATTCGTCTAATGAACTGCAAGTCTCTTCTGTGTTGAAGAATAAGGTGGACAGATTAAATTATAACATAACAATAACACCAGAACATGCTGATTCAGATAACATTAGTTCAAAGTAACACAATCTTGAATAAAATTATGAACTAGAATTTTACTTTCTTACCCTAGAATATCCTCTTCATTTTCTCTAAATCTTTACACAGAGACCTCATGAGGGTGATTGTTATGTAGGATAACGACTGGCCCCTTTAGATAATTTCTAATGGGTTCAAACTAATGGTACAGCTCACAATACTCAGTCAATACACTCATTGGAGTATTCTAAATAAAAAATCCTAAATTTACACTACCAGCCAAAAGTTTTTTAATGTTTTTTAAAGAAGCATCTTCTGCTCACCAAGCCTGCATGTATTTGATCCAAAGAACAGCAAAACAGTACAAATTTGACTGTTTCCTATTTGAATTTATTTTAAAATGTAATTTATTCCTGTGATTTCAAAGCTGGATGTTTAGCATTATTACTCCAGTCACATGATCCTTAAAAATCATTTTAATATTGTGATTTGCTGCTCAAATCAGTTTTCTTTGATAAATGAAGAGTTCATTGGTTTCTTTGATAAACAGAAAGTTCAGAAGAACAGCATTTATCTGAAATAGAAATCTTTTGTAACATTATAAATGTCTTTATCGTCACTTTCGATCAATTTAAAGCATCCTTGCTAAATAAAAGTATTAATTTCTATAACCCCCCTTAAAAAATACTCTCTAAGCATTACAATATAGTGTATAATGTTACAAAAGCTTTTTATTTCAGATAAACGCTCATATTTTGATTTTCCTATTCATCAAAGAATCCTGAAAAAAATTATTTAGCTGTAATAATAATAATAATAATTATGTTTCTTGAACAGCAAATTAGCATATTAGAGCACTGAAGAGTGAAGACTGAAAATTTTGCTTTGATCACAGGAATAAATTACATTTTAAAATATATTCAAATAGAAAGCAGTTATTTTAAATAATAGAAATATTTCACAATATTACTGCTTTTGCTGTATTTTGTCTCAAATAAATGCAGGCTTGGTGAGCAGAAGAGAACTCTTTAAAAAAACATTAAAAATCTCACTGTTCAAAAACTTTTGACTGGTAGTGTAGGTTAATATTACTCTTAGTGCACTATAATACTATTATATATACTAATTTGTTGTTGTTATTATTATTATTATATTACTATCTATCATTAGGCAAACAACCAACCACCTATTGTTTTCAGCGTGACTATTGTCAATCTGGCAACCCAGCCCATGCCGCGCTTGTGAAATCCCTCCTCCTCCGGCACCGTAACTTCCTGGAGACGGGCTTTATTTTTATACAGAAAAATGGCGGCTTTAGGCTCAAATAATACCTCGGAGAAAGCAGGGACCGCGTCTGAAAGCCAGCCGGGACCGGATAAGGATTTTTGGGCAGGACAGGGTCCAGTGGTTCTGCGGGATCCAGCGATTAAATTGCTGAGTCCGGTTAGCGGTCTTGAGCCCCTGTCGTGGGCAGAGGATCACAGACTGGCGGCCTCCAGCACTAACAGCGTGTCTATCATGGAGATGGTGTGTGACATACACAGTCTCAGTCAAAATCTGGTCCTGCATCGCAGTCACATCCCCGTGCCGGACAGCGCTTGTGATCTCAAGGTAACTACTGTGCGCGCTCCTGCTCGCTGCTTCATGGTACCAACTCACGTGCACGGTTGCAGCTATGTTGCCAAGCTTAAGCCATGTTTTGACGTGACGTGACATGACATGACGTCTATCTGTCTCAAGATGTGCGAAATAAGTGTTAATCATCTGTGAGGAATTATCCTGTTTAATCCCTCATTTTTCAAGGACAAACCGAATGTCTTTTAATTTGCCATTTTTACCAAATTACCACTACCAGTCAAAAGTTTTTGAACAGTAAGATTTGTAATGTTTTAAAGAAGTCTTTTCTGCTCACCAAGCCTGCATTTATTTGATCCAAAACACAGCAAAAACAGTAATATTGTGAATTTTTTTTACTATTTAAAATAACTGCTATCTATTTGAATATACTTTAAAATGTAATTTATTGCTTGTGATTAAAAGCTAAATTTTCATTTGCAAATATTAACATGGGTTTTAACAGTAGTATATATATTTGTTTTCAGTCAGTTGTGTGGAGTGATAATCTAAAAATAAATAAAGATTAAAATAATAAATTTCTTTTTTACATCTACTTTTTAATTCAGTATAGCTGTTCTGAAAATCTGCTTTTTTATATATAAAGCAAGTCAATCTTATTTTTTAAAAATGGGGTTCTGTGTTTTCCCACTGGTCATCATTGTGACCACTGACATATTTATGTGTCCTGTGATCATGATTTATGAGACAGAGCGATCTTAATAAATAATAGACATTTTAAATATTATATGTACCAAGTATGGTAGTTGAATCTGTATTATTATTACATGTATTTTAAATGCTTCTTTTTAAGAAGTTTTGACACAGACATAATTTTTCAGAGGCTAAACTGGAATTAAACATTTAAAATTAAAATTACCAGACATGGTATAGCTCAGTTTAAACTTAATTTTGTTATCAGACGTTACTTGAAGGATTATCCCACCAAAAAAAAAAAAAAAAAAAAACATGTTAAAACAGAAACATGCAATGTATAAAAAGAAAAAAATATATATATTATTGGAAAAAGTATGGGTGAAAAAAAAAGGTTAATATTTATGGTTTGGGTGAAAAAGTTATAAAAAAAATTATTTATGAATAAAAGTGACGAGTGGACACAAGTCAAAAAATTTTGAATAGTAAGATTTTTTGTTTTTTAAAGAAGTCTCTTCTGCTCACCAAGCCTGCATTTATTTGATCCAAAGTACAGCAAAAAACAGTAAAATTATGAAATATTTTTACTATTCAAAATAACTGTTTTCTGTTCGAATATATTTTAACATGAAATTTATCCCTGTGATTTAAAAGCATTGAATTTTTAGCATTGTTACTCCAGTCAAATGATCCATCAGAAATCTTTCTTATATTCTGATTTGCTGCTCAAAAAATGTTTATTATTATTATTATCATTATTATGTTGAAAACAGCTGAGTAGAATAAAAGTGTTAATTTTTATAATTTCTTCTGCCAAAAAAATATAGACAAGAGTAATTATGCTGAAAACGTTTGCTGTATTTTAGATTAAATAAATGCAGGCTTGGTGAGCAGATTCCTTAAAAACATTAAAAACTTTACTGTTCAAAAACTTTTTACTGGTAGTGTATAAATAAGGCTTTAGAAAATTCTATATATTTTCAAACTCGTTTGGTTTTATTAAGTATGAAATACATTCATTTTTATTTCATTAATATGTTTTTCATATACTGTTACAGGTGGGCCCAGAAACAGAAGTCCAAACTGTTAAAGAAAGCTTTGCAAAGAGCGAAGATCCAGTAATAAGCCAAATGATATTAATGGACAGAGTCATCCATCCTCAATGTGGACGTCTCCATGGTGTGAAGTATGCCAGCTGGTCACCATTAGGCTGCGACAAATATGGCCGCTGTCTTCTTGCTGTCTTAACACTGGACAATTGTCTCACAATCCACAGCAGTAACTTGCGATTGCAGTGGACGCCTCTCCTGGACCTTACAGAATTATATGGGGAAATGTTACAATCCAGGAACTACTCTGCTCAGAATGACGGCTCACCACCAAACTCCATCAAAGACTTGGATGAACTGCAACGGCGGTACCGTATGCAGACACCAGTCCGCATGGAATGGTCTAGTCTTTGCGGTATGCAACAAGTACAGACCAATAATGCCTGTAAAGATGTTAGCACCGTGCTTCTGGCTGTACTTATGGAGAACGGAGACGTAGTGGTGTGGCAGTTCAGCTTGCCCCCAAAGGGAAAGGATTCAGTAGTGTCTTGCAATACTATAATATCTGGAGTGTCATCACCAAGTGTGCTCACTTGGTGGGAATATGAGCACAGTGGACGGAAAATGAGCGGACTAATTGTGGGCAGCTCAGTTGGACCTGTGAAGATCCTTCCAGTCAACCTCAAGGCAGTGAAGGGTTACTTCACCCTCAGACAGCCTGTGGTTTTGTGGCAGGATAAGGACCAGATACCTGTTCACAATGTCAAATGCATTACACTCTTCCATCCGCACCAGAAATGCAACTGCAGCCTAGTGATCGCTGCACGTGGTCCTTATGTGTTCTGGTGCTTGTTGCTGATTTCCAAAGCTGGTCTTAATGTTCACAACTCCCATGTTACAGGCCTTCATTCTACGCCTATCATATCAATGACAGTCTGTCATAACAGCGGGGCAATTTTCACCTGCTCACTAGATGGTAAGGTAAAAAAGCTCACACCTGTTTTCACAGACATTGCTGTTGAGTTTAAACGGGATGAGATTGTTCTCCCAGAGGGAGTTGCGGGTCGTCGGATACATGGTGTGTCCGTCAGTCCAAACGGAGCCTATTTGGCTCTCATCTCTAATGAGGGCATGATCAATGGGCTTCATCCCGTCACTCGCACTTATCAAGTGCAGTTTATCACTCTTAAGGCTCCAGATGAAGCGGCTGCTGAGCTGCTTGAGTCTCAAATACACAATCTCTTCAAAAAGACCGACATGCTGGACCTGCTACGATGGCGGATACTTAAGGACAAAAGCATTCCTTTGGATCTTCAGAAGAGTCTAGAGGAGAAGCTCCAAACCTCGGGGTCCACGTACTTATGGCGCCTCAAGCTTTTCCTTTTCCGGACGCTCTACAAGTCCATGCAGAAAACCCCTTCAGAGCACCTGTGGCAGCCGACTCATCGAGAGTTAGTTGCGGATGAGGAGGCGGGTGGAGGTGAAGATGAGATGGCGGAGATCTCCGCTCTAGAGGAGCTCAGGCAAGGCGATGCCGAAAGGCAGTCCAGTGAGGAACAAATGAGGGAGATCAGCAGCAGGATCGAAGAGGTGGAGTCCCAACTGATCCGTGAGAATATGAAGAAGGTGTTGGGCGAGGTGTATCTACACACCTGTGTCACACAGAACACATGTATACCTACCAAAGGTGTGTGTGACTTCCTCACAAATGACCCTGCTAATGAAGACAGAGCAGCCAAGGTGAACCCCCTTCTCATTGTCTCCTGAAAAAAAATTTAGTTATGGTTTTCAATTGCTTTACAACTCTTAATCGCCAAACTTATAAAAGCAGAACTAGATATTTTTGTGAGCATTTTATAGGGGTCATGCACTGCCTTGTTTTATTATTTTGTACTGTTCTCTGAGGTCCACTTATAACGTTAGCACAATTTTTCACATTCAAATAAAATTAATTTAGAAGTAATAGGCTATTTTCCGTCCTGTTTTGAATTCCCGTATCAGAACACTCTTTTTGAATAGTTGTGGCAGATTGTAGACTTGGAAGTAAACGCTCCCACTGCTGTGATTGGTTAACAGTTGTGTATGATTGACAGCCTACATTCTTCATCTGGATGCTGCTGTGATTTAGGTCAAAAACGCATAAATACAGTTGAGTCCAAAAGTTTACATACACCTTGCAGAATCTGCAAAATGTTGATTATTTTACTAAAATAAGAGGGATCATACAAAATGCATGTTATTTTTTATTTAGTACTGACCTGAGTAAGATATTTCACATAAGATGTTTACATATAGCCCACAAAAGAAAATAATAGTCTAATTTATACAAATGTTTACATATGCTTGATTCTTAATACTGTGTTGTTACCTGAATGATCTTTGGTTTTTCAGTATTTGTGTATTTTAACCCTTTCAAACAATGACTATGATTTTAAGATCCATCTTTTCACACTAATGACAACTGAGGGACTCATATGCAACTATTACAAAAGGTTAAAATGCTCACTGAAGCTTCAGAAGGAAAAAAAGATGCATTAAGAGCCAGGGTTGTAAACTTTTGAACATAATTAAGATGTGAAATATCTTATTCAGGTCAGTACTAAATATAAAAATATCATGCATTTTGTATAACCCCCTTTTATTTTAATAAAATAATTAACATTTTGAGGATTTTGCAAAGTGTATGTAAACTTTTGACCTCAAGTGTCAAACAATCTGTTATAACAGACAAAGCAATAGTTACCACGTAATAAAAACAGTTATCCACACTTTTGTAGTTTGACATCACTGTTGGATCTAATATAGTTGGCACAGCATTGTTTTTAGTTTCAATCTTTCTGAAAACCTGCATCGAATTGTGCCTTGTTTGTAAACAAATCTCCAGTAAAATGAAGTAAACAAAGGACCAATCTAAACAGGCAGTGATGTAGAAGCAGGTGTTGATCTGGAGGCCGAGTTTAGCCACACTATTACATCACAAAGTGGCACATTCCACAACTTGTTTTTTTTTTCAAGATTGGCTTCAATATAAGCTGTTTTTAGACTAATGAGAAAATTGAGTTCTGACACTTACAGGATCTTTTTATAGTATAATGACCTCTTATATGTCAAAAGGTCAAGGGAGTTTTGATTTCTCAGTTATTGACCCCTTTAAGATTGTAAGGTCAAAATTGTGCTTGTTTTAACTGGCAAATAAAATGGTTCAAGCAACGAATGAACTCACATTTTTAGAAATATACCTTAAGTGTACATTACCCTGCATGTCAATTTTTTGATGTTTGACCTTCACAGGTGCTGATAGGTCATATCATGAATAAGATGAACAAACAGACGTTTCCAGAGTATTGCAGCCTCTGTAAAGAAATTCTGCCTTTCACGGACTGCAAACGGGCAGAGTGTAAGAATGGGCACAGATGGCTCAGGTACGTCAAAAATATGGTATATGTCATTATAAAAGCTAAATATATATATTAAAAGTAAATATATAAAAGTATGAAATCATTATAATATAAAAATAATAAAAACGAAGACATACTTCATGGAACAGAGTACTATAATTGTCAAATGAACTCTGTAACTGTCACAAAGCAGTTACATAGCAGTCTGGAATACTATCTGCCTGTTTTGCCTTTTTTTTTTTTTTTACATACAAATGCGATTTTATTTCACTATTTTACAGCTAGTTTAATAACACATTGGCTGTATTTTGCAGTGCCAAGTAAAGTGACACTGTTCTTGGCTCACATCCGTCACAGATTGCTTACTATGATGAACAGATTAACTTTTGATATTTTGTCACTTTAGATATAATTCACACCATATTCATATTCTGCATTGCACCCTTATGAATACCAGAAAGTCCGTTAGGCTTTTGTTTTGGATTTTTACACTTTGCAGGTCTAAGGTAATGTGCCAATGTCATGTCTTCATAATGCCCTCCAATTAGGTTGATCAAACCTATAAAATATTTTTTCTGCATTGAACTATAGGTGTTGACTTGGTTTTGAGTAGATTTGACCCACTTTCAAGCCCCTTGCATGACATTTTATCCATCTGCCTGACTGAAAGGCGATTACTGCCCCTAATGGTGTATCAGGGAAATAGTTGCTTCATTGCTGTCATTCTGATCTCTGCCAAGTACTGATCTAAACCTTCCCCTGCCGTTTCTGTTCATGTGTCTTACTGTCTCTTTCCCTCTTTCTTTCCCTTTCCTTCTTCCTCCCTAAGGTGTGCGCTGTCATATCAGGCCTGTCAGGGTGTGACATACCGCCGCTGTCTATTGCAGGACAGTATTGCCTCAGTAGCAGAGCCCGAGGGTGAGCCATAATGCTGTATCATATCTCCATTCAGAACCACATTGCACCACACACTTACACTTTCTGTAAAGCAGCAGGAACTTTGCACACACACAAAACAAAAAAACTCTGCTGCCCCACAGCAGTGCAAGCTTAGGATGTCAAATATGCTGGTACTCTGGTACCAAGTCGATATAAAAATGATAATGGTGTGTCCTTTTTTTTTTTTTTTTTTGGTTGTAACTCAATTCTGACTAGCAGGTGGACGGGTTCAAACATTCACATGCACATTTCGATAAAAATGCATATCTTGGCATTAATGTAAAGTGAATGTAAACAGGTCAAAATATTGTCAGGGAAGATTCAACATGCCATTGTTCTAATTAATTTGTCAATATTTACAGTTGAAGTCAAAATTTTACATACACCTTGCAGGGATCATACAAAATGCATATTACTTTTTATTTAGTACTGACCTGAATAAAATATTTCACATAAAATACGTTTACATACAGACCACAAGAGAAAATAATAGCTGAATTTATAAAAATTACCCTGTTCAAAAGTTTACATACACTTGATTCTTAATACTGTATTGTTACCTGAATTATCCACAGCAGTGTTTTTTAGTTTTGTGATAGTTGTTCATGAGTCTCTTGTTTGTCCTGAACAGTTAAACTGCCTGCTGTTATTTAGAAAAATCCTCCAGGTCCCACAAATTCTTTTGTTTTTCACCATTTTGGTGTATTTGA
This sequence comes from Garra rufa, assembly GCF_049309525.1. Lineage (NCBI taxonomy): Eukaryota > Metazoa > Chordata > Actinopteri > Cypriniformes > Cyprinidae > Garra > Garra rufa. Next base: position 27,857,707 of record NC_133379.1, read on the forward strand.
ACCCTTTCCAATAATGACTGTATGATTTTGAGGTCCATCTTTTCACACTGAGGACAACTGAGGGACTCATATGTTACAGAAGGTTCAAATGCTCACTGATGCTTCAGAAAGAAACGCAATGTATTAAGAGCTGGGGGTGAAAACTTTTTAAATTTGAAGATTAGGTTAAATTTAACTTATTTTGACTTATTTTGTGTAGCTTCTGAAGGGTAGTACTAAATAATAATAAAAAAGATATTTAAGCAAAATCAGAAGAATGTACACATCTTCATTCTGTTCAAAAGTTTACACCCCCAGCTCTTAACCTTTTCACACGTGAGTTTAAAATATTCTATCTAACCCCAAAGAGTGAGTTTTTTTTAGGCGACCGTTATTTTGGAATGTTGGCATTACTGTTTCCATGGCGACGCGTCATGTGACACACCGCAGCCACAATAGCACTGTAAGACACATGGATCGCTTTTATTTTGTTTTCCCTTTTTTATCATTAATATTTACAAGCATGCTCGCTACATTATGAAATATCTGATATTCCGATTTCGAAATATGTGCAAGTAAATTTATTTAAAAGTCCAAACACTTTTATTATGACCGTGTTAGTTATTCTATACCGGGTGATGGGCGCCGCCATGTTTGTTCGCGCTGAATCCGAGCTGTGGGATTTAACACACGCAAATGCATCCTCTCCTCCCGAAAGACATTAAAGTAAGTCTCTGGTGAGCTGGGAGAAGAGGAGAGTGAACTTTAGAGTTACCTACATAATCTGTATATGATATCAATAAAATATGTTGTCAGAATATATTTGTAGGATCATTATTGCCGCTTCCATAGACATCAGTGTGTATTTTACAAACTATAAATGCATGGTTTTGCTAGTACTTATGTGTATTTAAATGTCTGAAACCTAAAATAAGCATTATATGGTTGAAAACACTTAATAGTTGTGATAATATGACAAGCACTCAGCGCGTCCGATCTGGCTCAGAGCCAGCAAAAGCGCCAAAACAGATTTGAATTCAGCAGCTGATCACGTGATGCGGCGAACGTTCGAATCACACCGGTGTGATCGTACGCTCCAGGGACCAGCCAAGACAAATCACACCGGTGTGATCGTACGTTCTAAAGGGTTAACGTATTGCTTTTCCTTCTGAAGCATCAGTGAGCATTTGAACCTTCTGTAATAGTTGCATATGAGTCCCTCAGTTGTCCTCAGTGTGAAAAGATTAATCTCAAAATCATACAGTCATTATTGGAAAGGGTTCAAATATACAAAAATCGGTGAAAAACCAAAGAATTTGTGGGACCTGAAGAATTTTTCTGAAGAACAGCGGCCAGTTGAACTGTTAAGGACAAACAAGGGACTCTTAACTATCACTAAACAAAAAACACAGCTGTGGATCATTCAGGTAACAACACAGTATTAAGAATCAAGTGTAACAACACAGTAAACTTTTGAACAGGGTCATTTTTCTAAATTTAACTATTATTTTCTTTTGTGGACTATATGTAAACATCTTTTATGTGAAATATCTTATTCAGGTCAGTACTAAATTACAAAAACATGTATTTTGTATGAACCCTTTTATTTTGGTAAAATAATTAACATTTTGCTGATGTGTATGTAAACTTTTCACTGTTATTTCTATCAACTACTGATATTTTGCTAGAACGAAAACCCTGTTGGGGACAGCCATTATGGACAAATGTAGACAAACCACCTTGATTTGAAATGACTATGCATAATAACAAACGTATCACCTTTTCAGATTCAGACTGGATCAAGAAAATACTTCAAGGTCCCTGCATCTTTTGTGACTCCCCTTTCTACTAAATCAGCGTGGTGAAAGATGGCAAAATCTCTATGGCTGACTACAGGACTAAATGGACTGACTAAATGCCTTATATTACTTGAAAGAGAAACACAAAGTATTTGTTAATTATTTTGTAATATAGCACATTTGGAAGATTTATCTTCTCCCCAGATGTTTATTTTAAATCCAAGGTTTAGCTAAAAAGTGATGTATAATTTTTATACCATAAAAAATATGACTATATGTGTTAATAAATTATTCTATTGTAATTTGTCTTCTGTTAACACTGTGTATTTTTGATTTGTTAATATTATGCTGCCACAACGTCCTACTTTGGCATTAAAAATGCACGCTCTTCCTGTGGCTGATTTTAATTGGTTTAAATAAATCCATTTCCTAATTGGCTTTGGGAACATTTCTATGGATCTGCAAACAGCAACTCCCCCATCTCCAAATAATGACTTTTCCTTGGCCTAAAGGAAAAGAAGACGACTGTACCAGGAAATGAAAAACAGCGAGACAGAGAGAAAACTGTTTTAAAACTGATCCTGCCCCTCCAAAGGGCCGAAGTCTAATGAGATACAACAGTAATGAGGAATGGATCCCAGCCGCATATGTGATACCCATTTTAATTAAGATAGCGAGCTTGAGTGCATATTGTTAAATATAGTTAGCCCTTTTTTTGTGGGTCGCAGGGAAGACGCATGCAGGCCATGAACCCTAACACACAACGTTGCTAACATACGGGGGTTAACAATAATCAAAGATAGTCTCAAGCAAGTTGGACCCTCAAAACTCTCTCCAACCATCTCCGGTACATCTTGTCGCCTTGCCCTGTGCTCTCTCTAGTGTCACTGAAGATGATAGCTCGCCTCAGGGCTAGTCGGCAGCCCTGTCTTAGGTTTCAGATAGTATCCCGAGATAAAGATGGTCTGATAATTAAACACAATTTAACTCCCATCTCTCATTCAGCATCAGAGGGCTTAAAAATAAAGTAATCAGTGTTTATTTAGTTTTCCTTAGGTTTATTATTCATAGAGCGGGTCTTCATTATGATGCGTTCTGAAATGTTGCCATATCATTACAATTGGTAATGCAACATGTAAGCGGTGTTTGATTATGAGGTAATAATGCGCATTATGTATTAATCAAAGAGCGACTAGAACACAAAGGCAGCGCTCAGAACCTCAAATGCCGTCTGCTGCATGTCACAGCAAATTTGTTCACTGACATATCGCGATGAGCGTCTAATAACATGAATTTGAAAGCTGTTTTTAAACGATGTAATATGATGACGCGTTAGGAGAAAATGAAAAGCTATTTGGATTTCAATTGTACACATAATATAGAGTGCATATTAATAGTCGCAGGTGTTAAATGTCACAGATTAGATTATCACTGCAAGCGTGATTGAAATACCAACTTTTTTTCCCCCTCCCTTGCCACGCGCTTTCCTTTCCTAGCTATTAGATTGTCAAATGGATCTTGGCCTTTTGGTTTGAGTGCTAGCTTTGTTGATAGGTGGAGACTTCTCCTGTTGAAGAGGTTAGCTCTGTTTGGCAGAACCTCCTACTTCTTTAATATAACAATCTGTCAAAAAACATTTCGACAATAATTACGGCCCCCTCCTCTTTCCTCTTTGTGTGTGCTCTTTCAAGACTTCAAAAGGAGGTTTCGTTCTTTTCTTTGTATGAAATATTCATAACTTCTGTGTTCGTGGCTTTGTGCTTTAAACAGATAACAGACAGATTTTTTAGGTTATTTAATCTTATATTCTTTTGTTAGTTAACATATTTTGATATACATCACCTTCTGTTAAACACCTAATTTGTTGAGCCCAAACAATGTGCTAAGCGTCGATCTCAAAGTCATTCTCTCAAACAACATATTGCACTTTTTTATTTTCGCGCTACAATTTTTCAGTTTTATGTTTTTACAATCAAAAAGCATGTGTAAGGTTTATTTGATTTGTTACAAAAAAACACCATGTTAATGTACATGCAGTCAAACCAAAATTATATTTTGATTATATTATCAGTTTATTCGCTATAGTTTAGAAAATGGTAATAAAATATGACAAAAACTCAATAGTTAAACTGTTTCAAAACAAATTCATCTTGATAATGTCAGATAACTTTGATAGAAAGGTATGTAATGGATTACAATCAATCAAAAATTCAGACACGTTAGTATGACAATATTTACACAACTATCAATACTTTGTTGACCAATTACCAAGCAATGCATAATTTTGTTCAGTCTGTGGTGTAAAAAGGTTGCATTAGCAATTAAAGAAAAGACACTTAGGCAATACATGGTCAGCTCAAAGTGTCTGAATAATTTTTGTTTCCAAATTTGTATAAATTTTACTAGTATGAAGAATTTTAGGGTATGAAATGTTGCTATCCTCACTTACATAAATGAACTATAGTGTCCTGCACCCACTAGTATCTGGTGTCTGAGTAAAGTTTTGTTTGACTGTAGTTATAATGCTCTGGAAGAATTTTATCTTATAGTACAAATCTTGGTTCTTTTTTTCTACATTTTTTCAGCATTAATATTGAATGATGTTAATTGAATATTTTAACTGATTAACTTTTTTACAGAAAATAGGAATGTTGCTATATGAGGACACTGTACCACATTAGTAACTTTTATTAACAGTAGTATCAATTATATTTATTTAGAAATTATTATATTTGCATTTATACATGCATAACAATTATGATTTGTATTTCAACATTTTACTTTTTATTTTTCATTTCTACCTTTTATCCTTTTAGTAACAATAGTGAAGTGTGTAAAAACAACATAAAAACTAGTTACTGGATTAAAAAAAAAGGAAATTACTATTTGAATATAATGCGTACCACACAGGGTTAAATATATTTAAAATAATGTATATATAGCATAATGGCCTATTTAGGGCTGAAGAGGCCCTGTAATTATTTCTGTTCATGTAGTCCTTTTAACAATTTTATATAAATTGCGTTCATTAGTTTTCTGACACCACAAAGAAGTTTCACAGTATAATCTGCATAAAAAATATGCATATACATGTATATGTATGTGTGATTATGAGACACACTGGGAAAAAAGAAAATAGCTTCTAAAGCACTAGATTTTCTGATGTGGTTTCACTCCGTAGTGTATATACATCAATTTTCCCGCCTGAATACATTTCGTCTCAAGTATGCTTTGTAGAAGTGTTCCCTCAGACTTCAGTAATTCATCAGTAATTAAGTCTGTCTGGGGGCCGTCTAGGGACCCCTGGTTTTTCTTGCCGACTCTGAAATCAGGCTGTTAACACGGCCCTTTAACGGGTACATGGACCCGCTGGGATGGAGTCGGTGACCCGTGACTGGCTGATATGAGCGTATGAGGGAGTGTGAGATGTCAATAGTCAGTCTTTCTGCTTGTTCTGTGGCTTGGAGCAGCTCAGGTGGAACTAATGCAGAACCGCAACGAAGGCCGTGACCAGAGCTCTGCTTAACTGCAACATTAATTAAAGTCATTCGCTACACGCTGAACACACAACCACGGACAAGAGGAAGCGTCAGGAGAGAGTGTGTGCGTCTATATATTTATGTGATAATTAAAAAAATATAAAAGGATGAAAAACCCTGGACCACAAAACCAATTGCAAGGAGGCACGGGTATATTTTTAGATTAGGGGTATATTTTTTCTTTTATGCCAAAAATCATTATGATATTGAGTAAAGATCAGGTTCCAAGAAGATATTTTGTCAATTTCCTACCGTGAGTACATCAACACTTATTTTTTGATTAGTGATATGCTTTGCAAAGCACTAAATTTGGACAAGTTTAAAGGCAATTTTGTCCATATTTAGACTTTTTTTGCATTCCAGATTTTCAAATAGTTGTATCTCGGCCATTTGTATTTATACATAGGGGATGTATAAATCTTAATTTAAAAACACTTACCCCGTTTTGTGGTCCAAAGTCACAAATATGCATATTTCAAACCAGATGGTAGAAATAAAAACCCTTTAATTTCACTGAATGTTTTAGCATATGGCACTTGTATACACTGAAACTAATACAATAGTTCAAATCTACATAGATGATTGTGTCAAATCCAATGATCATTCCAAAAAATGATCAAATTAGAAACATCTAATAATAAAAATCATCATCCAGTGGCAAAGCCATTTCTGATCCTGTCTGAGTGTGGGTGTTATATGTCAGACTCAAAAGGCTTACATAAAAAGAGCTCTGTTTTATTGAATAAAAGCCATGAAAGAAAAGCCATTGGGCGTTTGCATTTCACACCATTTCGGCAGCGCACTTCCCCTCTGAAGATTCTCCCACTCTTTCCCGAATCCTTTCATGTTGGCTTTCACCACAGAGACACAAGGAAGCCCTCATTTTGAAGATTGCTTAAAAATATGTCTCCCAAAGATCAGACAATGTCAAGATTAACCTGCCCTGCACACAAGGCCTAGAAATGGTCGAAATGAGCAATCAAAACGGCGGGAACTGGAGACTTAACGTGACATGACAATGGAAGCGGTTAGCAGTCAGTCATTCATATGTTTCTGTGTTTAATCTGACAGGAGGTGGAAGCAGCTAGTCCAAATCTACAGCATGAGAGGAGCGGAGACAGATGGGACCCAGTCAGGATACAACTCATGCGGATGCATTCAACTCCAACTCAAAGCATATGTCATTAGGACAGTTTGCGCATAAATTACCTGAATTTTCTGCAACCTGCAGGTAGTGGATTAACACAGCCCTTTAGATGTGGATGTAGCATTGTATGCATTTTAAAAGGCCTTAAATGTTAGTTCACCCAAAAATGAAAATTCGTCATTAATTACTCACACTGATGTTGTTCCAAACCCATTAGACCTTTCATCTTCAGAGCACAAATTAAGATATTTTTTATGAAATCCGAGAGCTTTTTGACCCTGCATAGACAGGAACGCAACTGACACATTCAAGGCCCAGAAAAGTAGTAAGGACATCATTAAAATAGTCCATTTTAGCACTGACAGGTTGCCAGGTGTGCCTTGGAAAATGATCAAAAACTTCTTATCTCTATTATATTTCGTTATTACTATTTTAAATCAGTGTTATTGGTCATCGTTATGTCTGTTTGTGATATTTACAAATATTTACCCAATAAAAAGCATTCAAAAGAGCTTTTGACTAAACCACGTAACGCCATTGGATCCTTAAATTGTCAGTCAAACCTTACAACTCACCCCGCCTCTATTCAGAATGAAGTGCCGCGTCAGTGTTTGATTATGCGTCTACATCTTCGCAATGTAAGGCTAAATAAAGAACTGATGTTTGAATAAGTACAACATTTTTTTATTCAAGAAACACCGTTTATAAAAGCCAATGTTTCACGTGTTTGAAGAACGGAGAAGAGTCTTAGCATGTGCCATCTAGTTGTAGCCAATAAACTTTTATGCATTTTAAATATCCTGTGCATAGCGGTTCATCTTTTATATAATGAGATTTTAGCCAAATATAATAAATAACAAGAAAAACTGAGCTCCTATATAGCTACAATAAACTGTATAACCTGTAAATTGATGAAAATGTAACATGATTCATTTGCTGCCTCAGATTCGTTTTTTCTAATGACGGACAAAACACAGATCTCTGTTATTCGCTCATTAATAAAATCCTGTTAGCTCCATTTGAGCATGATTTTCAGAAAATGTTAAGTGCAAGTGTCTGATCATATATAAAGCCAAAGTACTAACTCTGATGACGCATTGTTTAATTATTGGGGGGAAAAACTTTTCCCTTTTTTTAGTGCTTAGTGTTGCGAGTATACTTGCTGTGCGCAAACCCTTGAATGTGTCAGTTGCGTTGCTGCCTATGCAGGGTCAAAAATCTTTTGGCTTTCATCAAAAATATCTTAATTTATTTTCCAAAGATGAACCTTACCGGTTTGGAACAACATGAGGGTGAGTAATTAATGACAGAATTTTCACTTTTGTGTGAACTATCCCTTTAAATAAGAAAATATTCTCAAGAAAAGTGATTAACTTTTAGCATATCTCAGTGACATGTCTCTAAAGAGGCACAGCGGCTCGAAGAAGTCAGTAACTTACGACTGAACTGTAAATTCATTTGTCTCCACTTCATAAAGCAGCGGAATAAAGCGCTCGCTGCGAGGGAGCGTGTGTGTTTCGGTATATCCGCACTTGTAATTATTTCAGGGGAAGAGTATGAAGAATTTATAATGAGTATTTTTGTTTTTTAAAAAGAAATACCGGTAATAACTACTATGCAAAGCTATCGGAATGAATATTTATGACCTTTGCTATGAAATATTCATAAAGTCGGAGTAAAAAAAGAACACAAAGGGAGAAAATGGGGAAAAGCCGTGCGTGCGTGAGTGAGAAAAGTCACGAGAAAGAAGCCACTGCCTGGATTTCACAGGAAGAGCGACCGACAAAACCTTCGGATCGTATATCTGACATTTATTAACAAAAGCGCCGGCAACATGGTTTTTTTAACCGTCCGTCCCTTCATCCCCGAGGTGATGCGAGTTTCTTTCGTTCATCCGATCCTCCCCTCTCCGTCGCTCTGGTTCTCTCACTCGTCCCCAACCTCTCTCTCTTTCTCTCTTCCTCTTCGTTCCATCTACCCAAATTAAGAAATTAATGAGGGATAGATTCTTTACCGACTGCCCCTGCAATGTTTACCACTGATGAAATTATAATGCTGCCTCAGCTGTATAATTTATAAGCCAATTAGAGGAAGTGTTACTTGATTTGATGGGGAGCCGACACACAAAGTACATTTAACTAATAGAGAGCAAGAGAGTAGCGCGAGGAAAGAGATCCGGAGCGAGGGAGGGAGGACAGCTGAGGCTGACGAGTCCTTGCGCCACTCTAGGATTACGTGGCTAATTGCCCTGCTTTATCTGTCTGTCACGGATAGCCATGCATATTTCAGTGTTCCCAAAGACTTTGATTGTTTGCACTCGTGTTGGGCCTGTAACAAGCAGAGCAGTGGCCAACGTGGAGAGTAGTTAAAGACTGGCACCAGGAAGAGGTGGAAGAGGGAGGAGGGAAGCGAAGGGAAGACTTCCGACTAAAACTGACAGATGAATATTACTGGAGAGCGAACCGAGCAGAGCACCACCAGAAAGATTAATGCAAACAGAAGAACCGTCTGGTGTCGTATAATTACAGCAAACTTAGGAACAGTAGTTTGCTTTGTAGCCAAAATGCGCATTTGTTTGAAAAGTCTCATAGAGAGGGGGAAAAAAACACTTTTTAATCAGTGTTTTTGCCTTGCTTTCCAGTAAAATATTGCAACATCTTTATAACAAGATAAATTTACTTGAGAAGCAAAATTGCATAAGATGACCTTTTTTTCAGAGAATAAATCTTGAATTAAGTTTATTGATTATGCTTAAGCTTATTATTTTTCTTTTTTAACTGAACATAACTTAAACATCTGTCCTAATATTTAATGGAAGTATGCAGCCACTCAAAAGTTTGGGATCAGTAAGATTTATCAATAAGACTTTTCTGCTCATCAAGGCTGTTTATTTGATTAAAAATACAGAAAAAAAACAGTAATATTGTAAAAGGTTAATGCAATACTTAAAAATATAATGTATTCCTGTGATGCAAATGATCCTTCAAACATCATTCTAATATGCTGATTTATTATCAGTGTTGGAAACAGTTCCTGTGATACTTTTTTTAGGATTCTTTGATAATTAAAACGTTAAAAAAACAGCATTTATTTAAAACAAAAAACCTTTGTAACAATAAACACCTTGTTCAAAGTTTGAGGTCAGTAAATGTTTTTTTTCTTTCTCTCTTTGAAAGAAATTAATACGTTTATTCAGGATGTGATAAACTGATAAAAAGTGATAGTAAAGACTTACATTGTCCTTTTTTTTTCTTTTCTTTTTTTTTACTTTTTATTCATCAAAGAATCCTTAAAAAAGTATCACAGGTTCCAAAAAAATATTAAGCAGCACAACGGTTTCCAACATTGCTAATAAAAGTAATAAATCAGTATATTAGAACGATTTCTGAAGGATCATGTGACACTAAAGACTGGATTAATGGCAGATGAAAATTCAGCTTTGCATCATGGAAATAAATTATATTTTAAAGTATATTAAAACTAAAAACTGTTATTTTGAATTGCAATAATATTACTTTTTCTGTATTTTTGATCAAATAAATGGAACTTTGATGAGCAAAAATCTTACTAAAGTTTTAGATATATTTTTTAATGCTTACAGCCAACTGTGTCACCAACTGTTGGTTAAATAAGAGTGAGAGAATAGCAAAAAAAAAAAAAAAAAAAACTCATGCGACTTCTAAACAATCTTTAGCTGTTACACATCATGAATATTAAAATATACATAACATCAAAAGCTTAAAAATCATGAGCTCTGAGCAAGACTGGAGATTTCCAGTCTCAATGACAGAACAAAAAACACACAATGGAAAATTGTAACTATACAGGATGAAGATCAGAAAGATCATCCTGCAAATGTTTTCTTAGCTCAGCCACCATGCCGGAGTTCTTCAGAGATCCCGCAGAACTCCAAAGGAGCGAGCGGAGGGACAGGCGTGCCGTTATCAGCCTCTGAAAACTGATCAGACATTTATGCAAAAGAGAGAAACTGGAGCGAAGGCATCTTCAATTATCTGATGAGGCAAGTTTATCTGAACGGCTCCCTTTTCTTTTCCTTTTTTTCCTGCGTGAGGATCAAATAGCAGCTCTTTACATAACAAAAGAGCTTCCTGCCTGACCTGCTTCGTTCAGCCTACTTTCTGATGCAGCTGGACTTTCCATAAGTAGGAGGACTTTTCTACTGTAAAACGCTGACTTATTCCAAAAAAAGAAACTTGTTTATTTCGATTCGGGACTAATAGCTGTACTGACGTCCATGGATTTTACAAACTATTCTTGTTTGCATAATTAAAACACATAAAATCCATCATCAACCACGCACAGTACTGTACATGCAGTATTTTCTGCATATATACAGCAATATATACAGCTTTTCCATCCTGAGTCACCTAAACCCAAACCCAAAATATGCTGCTTCACCAAACATGTTACTAATTCATCTCTTTTAAAGCCTGTGTAACTGGATAGCTGTTAATTAATATAGCTGTCAGTTAAAGGTCTTCTGCTGGACCAGTGGTAACATTAGCTTGACCTGCTAGTCACACTAGGCCTCTATCTGCAGCTCAATTAAGCTAATGCTATGCAAAAAAGGTCTCCAGCCATTAGTTCTCACACCGGGGCCCATTAATAGCATAATTGGGCCATTCCAAAGGGCAATTAATATGGAAGCACGCTATGATCTCTTCCCCATCGGAAGCTTAAAATACTCCTAATATGCACAACTGCAGATTTAAGGGTCTGCAGGAAGTTGTGGCTCTAGATGCATCTCCCTCAAGAGTGTGGCTTCCCACTGGTCTAGACTAATCAAAAACAGAGAGCAAGTTAAAATGCACCCAAAATGCACCCTAAAACAAATCTGATGTGTCCCTGCACAAATTTGACTTGCATATAAGAGTAGTATTTTAATCATACTGAATTACTTATGGTCATTCAGATATAATGATAGTGTTTAATTTAGATTTAAAGCCAACATGAAATCAAAATTGACTGACTTACTTTTTTACCAAACATCATTTTGTATTTAATTTATTGATTGTGACCCTGGACCACAAAACCAGTCATAAGGGTCAATTTTATTTATGTATGATTTGATAGGACAATATTTGGCAGAGATACAACTATTTGAAAATCTAAAATCTGAAGGTGCAAAAAAAAATCTAAATATTGAGAAAATCAACTTTAAAGTTGTCCAAATGAAGTTCTTAGCATATTACTAAATAAAAAATTAAGTTTTGATATATTTACGGTAGGAAATTTACAAAATGTCTTCATGGAACATGATCTTTACCTAACATCCTAATGATTTTTGGCATAAAAGAAAAATCAATCATTTTGATCCATACAATGTACTATTGGCTATTGCTACAAATCCAAGCTACTTGCGCCTGGCTTTGTGGTCCAGGGTCACAATTATTCAAAAAAGAGAGAATAAATCAACTTTTCACAATCCAATCCATTTTTAAAGCATAAAATTAACTCTTGGGTCAAAGATAAAAAAGGGTTTAACCATAAAACCAATAAGTGTAATACTGCTTTAAATTGTTGTTGTTTTTCCAAAAAAAAAATTACAAATATTTTCTGTTTAATTAAATTGCATTTTTGTTTTTGTTTTTCTGAGCAAAGAATAAATATCTTTTGTCATTTTTCTAAATGCCATTCATTCAGTGTAACAGTCTTGTCAGGCATGTTTACAACAAAAATCATTTTATGACATATTAACAGATGAATTACTTTCACCCGAAATACTAATTAGTTGTAATTCTACATTTTTTGCCACTATGCTTGGATTTGCCCAATTTAAACAATAAAATTTAATATGCTCCCTTATTCTTTTATATATTTTAATATGTACAAGTCAGAATAAGCATGTTGTTTAAATTTTTACATAAATATTGTGTTACACTGAATAACAATGTAACATTATTTCAACCAAATTTTAACATTTTATTCCCAAAAAACTTCTTTGAAACCTTAAAAGTAGACACTTAATGTGCATTTAATGTGCTTTCCATGGACATAAAATCACTTTTGTACATTATTTTTGACATGGACATCTTAACGTCTTTGACCCTCTCACATTTTGATTCTTGCTGAACATCCTTCAAAACCGTTAGAGCCAGAATCAAAACAGGTTGTTTCTTCACTCTTAAAAATAAAGGTGCTTTACAAGGTTATTCACAGCGATGCCATAGAAGAACCATTTTTGGTTTCACGAAGAACCATTCAGTCCAAGGTTCTTTAAAGAACCATCTCTTTCTTACCTTTTTATAATCTGAAGAACCTTCTTTCGCCACAAAACAGAAAGGTTCTTTAAATGTTACAGGTTCTTTATGGAACCATTTAAACAAAAAAGGTTCTTCTATGGCATTGTGAAGCACCTTTATTTTTAAGAGTGTTGTTGACTAAATGAATAATTTCATAGCATGAAATTCCAAATATAAAAGATATGAGAAGCCACGTCAATGATCTGAACTCAAATAAACACCTCAGGACATCAATATCAAAATCTCATTTTACTCGAATTCCGAATGTATTCAGATTAAACCTATAGATTTATCTGTCTTCCTATTTAAGTTTTATTCCAGTGCAAATCAGCCCCTGTATTGACTGACTGCTTTTCATCCTTCTTAGAGAAAGCGCCTGTGTTTGTGTGTGTATGTGCAAGCGAAAAGCTCTGTGGGAATTTTAACAGTCGAGCCCGCTAAATCTTCCTGTTTCTACAGCAGAACGTCGATAAAATAAATATCCTGTGTGTTTCTTTTCTCTCCTCCAATGCCCACCCAAACGTCCTCAACCAGCAGGGCAGAGAATCTCACTCACACCTCAGGCAATCTTTAATATAATCCCTGTCTTTTTTTTTTGCCAGTAAATGGCCAAGATCTCAGGTGCGGCTTTTAAACAGGCAGAGAAAAACTAATGTTAACATATGCTGTGAGTGGCAATAGCTCAGGCTCCGGCATCGACCAGCATGGTGTGTGATTAGGGTAGTGAAGCTAAGCCGATCCCAGACGCCGATCGATCCCGCACACTTTCAATATGGATGCAACGATGCTCACAGCGGCCACGTCTAGCTGCTTACATTGATTTTTTCCTCAATTATATAATGGTGGCTCTGTCCAGGATTTGAGCTAAATCACACATATTGAAGGGCTGGCGTCTCTCAAAATGAAGCATTTTTTCTCATATCTAATTTGATTTCATTGGCAATTTTTGACAATCTCTCCAGAATACTCTGTGTGTGAGTGTATGTGTGTGTGCATAACTGTACAATTTTATAAAACACAAATGTGTGTGCTTACACTATTCATGCTTTAGCCATCTGAAAATCAGGCACAAATTTATTATGTATGCTGCCTCACTTTTACAGCATCCATTGTTTCCAGGAGCATCTTTGCTATTCTTTTTATCCACAGGGATTTTAACACTGTTCAACAATTAACCAGTTAATTAACCACTATATATATATTCAGCATATATAAAAATACATTGCCACGAATAAAAAGACCTTACACTATTAATTAAAAAAAATTCATGAATCTGTAAATTGCATAAATCAAAAATGATTGCACAGTATAAAACTACTGTCATTGATTATAAGTATTAAAAAAATCAATTTTAACTACCTTTACAGTTGAAGAAAAAAATGTTTCATACACCTTGCAGAATCTGTAAAATCTTAATTATTTTATCAAAATAAGAGGGATCATACAAAATGCATGCTATCTTTTATTTAGTACTGACCTGAACAAGATATTTAACATAAAAGTCATTTACATATAGTCTACAAAAAAAAAATAGTTTAATTTATAAAAATGACTCAAAAGTTCAAAAGTTTACATACACTTGATTCCTAATACTGTGTTGTTACCTGAATGATCCACAGATGTTTCTTCTTTAGTATAGTGATAAATCCTTCAGGTCTTACAAATTCTTTGGTTTTTCAGAATTTTTATGTATTTGAACTAGGGCTGGGCAATTTGGCTTAGAATCAAAATCTCGATTAATTGAACATTTTAACCCGATTACGATTAATGAACGATTATTTTATTTATTAATAAAATTATATTTAATTATATTTATATAATAATTATTTTTTTGCCCTCATAGTTCACTGACAAGTTTTGTACAGTAAATATGTTCACATATTACAAGCGAGAGATTTTTGGATGAAGGGTGCATTACTTGATTTTAAAATAATTGAAGGAAACACACTATCTACGATCTATGATTATTAATTGAACATCAGTGTTGAACAACTGAAATTAAAGCAAGCATTGCTTAAAACGAAAAGTCACATTTTTCTTAAATTAGTGAAAATAAATAACTTGCACTATTGGAAACAAAATAAATAATTTTCAATGTTTTTCATATTAAAAGTAGAAAATAAGCAGTATCTCCTCTAAATAAAATTACCCTTGTATATCCTGTAAATACTTTTTACTGTATAAATACTGTTTAAGCTCTCCATCGACATGTCGGCGGAATAACGTAACGGAGCGCTTGTGTTTTTTAAAGGGAAAGTAATTGAAATAATCTTCCTGGAAAAATTTTAACGATTATAGGTTCTGAATGTCGATTTCGATTATTTTTCGATTAATCGCCCAGCCCTAATTTGAACCCTTTCCAACAATGACTATATGATTTTGAGATCCATCTTTTCACACTGAGGTCAACCGAGGGACTCAAATGCAACTATTACAGAAGGTTTAAACACTCACTGATGCTTCAGAAGGGAAAAAATTGCATTAAGAGTCAGGGGTGAAAACTTTTTGAATCTGAAGATCAGGGTAAATTTAACTATTTTGTCTTCTTGAAAACATGTAAGTATCTTCTGTAGCATCTGAAGGGCAGTACTAAATGAAAAAAATATGATTTTTAGGCAAAATAAGATAAATGTACACATCTTCATGCTGTTCAAAAGTTTACACCCCTGGTGAATCTCAAAAAGTGCACAAAATGCTGAAAAACTAAAGAATTTGTGGGACCTGAAGGATTTTTCTGAAGAACAGCGGGCAGTTTAACTGTTCAAGACAAACAAGGGACTCATGAACAACTATCACTAAACAAATAACACAGCTGTGGATCATTCAGGTAACAACACAGACTTAAGAATCAAGTGTATGTAAACTTTTGAACAAGATCATTTTTTATAAATTTAACTATTATTTTCTCTTGTGGACTAAATGTAAATGCCTTTTTTTTAAATATCTTATTCAGGTAAATACTAAAAAAAATAATATGCATTTTGTATGATCCCTCTTATTTTGGTAAAATAAATAACATTTTGCAGATTCTGCAAGGTGTATGTAAACTTTTCACTTCAACCGTATATTAAATACTACATTTATACTATATTTATATTATGTTTATTGCTCTTTTGCTGAAATTTACATTTATTTTACATTTAATTTTTTTTATTTTAATTACTTTGAATGTGGGATTTTGGGTGGTGTAGTTCTTTACTACAACACACTTGAAACGTTAAGAAAAAACACTGTCTACTAATCACAGTCTGTCATGATATGTTATTGATACTGTAAATATCTCCATTTAGAAACTGAATTGGATTTCCAGAACTTAAATGTGCCATAGGAAAACAAGGCAGTTGATGGACAGAGAGATGTAAAACAGTATTTGGAAATAACACAAGCCAACTTAAACCTGCATGTAGTTGTAATGTGCCATACGCACACACACTAATCACTCATAATGTATACTGTTAAGGCTGTATACTGTGTCTTCCTGTTCAGTGCAGGCACAGAAAAAGAGGGTACTAGTGTCATTCTGATCGCATTAAGTGGCGCAACTGTATATGGGCCGGTGTGTACGTACAAATGCACGTGAGCTATATAATGCACATGTAAGGTGAGTCGACACGGTTCACATTAGCCGATGGTTTGTGCTACAAACGCAGATGTAATGGAAAGTTTATTCCTATTTTATGAAAGCCATGAAGGATTAACTTCCCAAAAGTAACCAAAAGCAATTATTGGTTTCATCTCGAGCAAACTGGGCGAACAGACAAACCTGGCCAATTAACAATCCAGCTTGATCCAAAGACTCACAAACCCAGTTCACTGACGCATTGACCAACAAGTCCAGTTCACGTACACAATCTCGACCCCATTTCAGTTTGCACAACGTTCTTCAGAGGAGTACGATTATCAGCCCGTGCCATCAGACACCCGTGGGCCGAGAGGAGAGGAAGAGAGGAGAGGGAGCAGGTCAGGGTGTAATCGGAGTGGAGATGTTAATCTGCCCGTGTGGGTATTGGAAGGATAATTGTTGCATTGCTCAGCTCAGGTGGTTGATGCCACAGATCTGGAGAAGTTAAGCCAAGATTTACAATCGTGATGCTCTGCCTTCACTCTCTCACTCTCTCTCTGTCGCTCAGTCTTCCTTTGATTCTTTCCACTTCCTGCTTTCAACCTCTCCTTCCTTCTGCCTTTCATCCACTCTCCCATGTTTGTGTCAGCCCTTTCAAGCCTCCCTAACTCTCTCTCTCTCTCCCCCGGGGTAAGTATGAATATTCTCTGGCACGTCTAAACCAGAGGCAGTGCAGGGCCGGGGGAAGGGTCCGCGGCATAGCTTTAGCTGGAGTAATGAGGCCTAATCCCCCGCTGACTGGGTCCTGTTTAAACAGCTCCTGCCTGAGCCACCCAGTAATAGAGTAATTAACCTCTGCGCCCTCTCCTGCCCACCTGCACTGTGCCACTACACTCCACTTTACTTACTACTGCAGACAATCCATCCTTTCCATTTGGCCCTTCAATTGCCACAAACAAAAAAAGGGGAGAGGGAGATGGAGAACAGAAAGTGGGAGAGACAGAAAGTATGACTAGAACAGGACAACACAACATGATCGTCTGGAAGTTACTAAACGAGTGAGGAACAGTGCTCAAACAGGTGTCAAGCTGACAAAGCTATTTGGTCTATAAGTATAAAACCTAATTGTACACATTTTAAACCAATAAATACAAATATTTACTTTGTGGAGAAGCTCACTAAGGTTGCTGACAGACATCTTCTGTCTCTAATGGCCTTCACAAGTTACTGAATTGATTCAACACATTTTTTTAAGTTGTGAGGGCAAATACTTTAGTTCAGTCAACTTGCAAACAAGTTGAAACAGTGAAAACTTAAAATGTTAAGTTGAATGAACAAACTGCAAGATGTCAACTTAAAAACTCTCAGGTGTGTATGACTTCCTTCTTTCAGACAAATCTGATGGTTCTGGCTCCTCCAAGCTTTATAATGGCAATGGGCGGGTGTTTCACTTCAACAGTCCAAAACAAGTACCATAAAGCACATCCATCCATAATAAAAAGTGCCTCACATGGCTCCGGGGGGTGGATAAAGGCCTCCTGTAGAGAATCGATGTGTTTTTGTAAGACAATTCATCACTTCGAGGCGGCTTCCGTGTACAACTGTGAGCACAAGGTAGATTAAAGTGATTATTATGTTTTAAATTTGGTATTTTTTTTTTTTACAAAAATGCATCGATTCAATACAGGAGGCCTTTATTCAACCCCTGGAGCTGTGTGAGGCACTTTTTTTTAATGGATGGATGCACTTTATTGGACTGTTGAAGAGAAACACCCACCATTGCCATTATAAAGCTTGGAGGAGCCAGAACAATTTTTTAATATAACTCTGATTGCATTCGTCTGAAAGAAGGAAATCATATACACCTAGGATGCTTGAGGGTAAGTAAATGATGGGCTAATTCTGACTTTATTTCTCACAATTGTGAGTTTACATGCTGCAATTTTGACTTTATATCTCGCAATTGCGAGTTTGTATCAAGTAATTCTGAGAAAAAAAGTCAGAATTGTGTAATAAGTCGCAATAACCTTTTTTATTTATTATTTAGTGGTGGAAATGGGCTTCCATAAATATTCATTTATAGAGTACAACATTTTATATTAGCCCTACAGTTACAGCATGAAATACTATTTAAACCTATAACATTTTACATTTACCTATTTCATCTCACTATTCTGACTTTTTTCCTCGCAAATACAAGTTTATATCTCGTATTTCAGACTTTATAATTCAATTTAACTCAACAATAGGGAATTTGTCAATTCTTTGTCAAAAACATAAGTGTGTGAGTTAATTTTTCTTATCAGAATTGTGAGACATAATCTCGGAATTGCAAGAATACAATCAGAATTTTGAAATATAAACTCAAATTTACCTTATTTTTATTCTTTTATTCCATGACTGCAATAGACTGCTGAAAACTGTCATATACTGACATATATTTTTGTATAATTACCACTGAACTATCCAAGGATTTCCAGCTACTGTCCTCATTTACTGACCTTCATGTTGTTCCAAACCTGTGCAACTTTCTTCCTTCTGTGGAACCACTGAGATTAGTCTGTGGAACACAAAAGAAGATATTTTAAAAGTCTTTCACTGTATTGACAAAAAGGTACCAAGATATCCTTATTTTGCGTTCAGCAAAAGAAGAAAAGAAAACAGGCTGATTGCAAACTGCACAATTTGAGGTAATTGATTGATGCCTGTAGCAAAAATGGTTGTGATAAGACACAGAACATTCCTCAATATGATAAATAATAAGCGAAGTAAAACAAAATTGAGTTTATCTCCCTTTTAATTCCACTTGTGTTTTGTGTGGCAAATGAAGTTTGATGAAGGCATGTTAAGCACACAGCCTGTCTCTCGTCAATGTCTGCTTCAGGACAATCCCTTCTGACAGAGCCATCCGTTTACAGTTGCTAGCTATTGATCTGATTTTCAACACATCACACCAGGCAGTTTCCTGCAGCATGCTAACAAAAACACTCAGGTACGATCAAAAAGCCCCACACGACACGCGAGAGCTCATCGCCACACAGCGGAAAGCCGCGTCTTCCCACACGCTCGCGCGTACGCTCTTTGGAGACGGCTAGTTTCTGAGAGAGTTAAGGGGCTTTTGCGTCTGAAGAAATCAGCCAGCTTGCATTAAGGTAGATGAAATGTTGTGATGTGTGGTGGGTGAATGGTTTGTGTCATTAAGAAGCAGAAAGCAAACAGCGTGAACTTGCCGTGTGTACTGTCTGAGGAAAGGCAAGATTAAGGGATGTTCAGAGACCTTCGTCTGTCAAAACTTCAAAGTTGCCACAGGCTCTCCTTGTTCTGGCGGCGTAGCAACCAAATCGCAAAAACTCAGCAGCCTCTGAGGCTGTCAGAGGCCTCCTGACACCCCCTTTATCAGGTGTACAGTGCTTTAATGCCATCCTAGATAAATAAACCAACACTGCTGGGAACACTGGTGCCCCCTTTAGGCTACTAAAATAATCAACGCTACTAACTTAACTAAGCTATATATCAGTAGTGTACAGTAGTTTAAAAAAATAATGTATATTTTTTCAAATGCTACATAGCTGTTTTAAACGTAAAGCACCTTAATTCACTGGCGAGAACTGATGTAATAATCAAATGCATGTAGCGTTGGAAAATTCTAGTGAATCGGTTCTTACGAAACAATCCTAGGTTCATGGGAGTCGCTTGATTTGTTTTAGAGAATCGGTTCTTATTAAACAATTCTGGCTTTTTACATAGCATGAGATTTGTTTGATTCATTTTAGTGAATCGGCTTGTCCTAAGAATTATTTTTCTGTAACAGCAAAAGTCTGAATCATTTTAGATAATCGGTTTATTCAGACGGTATATGTAAATTAACTGATTTAATTATGCTGATTTATAGCATGCTATTTATTTAGTTAAATGCTGCTATTCATCGCTGTTTTCAGTTACACTACCAGTCAATTTTTTAAATGTTTTTTAAGAATTCTCTTATGCTTACCAAGCCTGCATTGATTTGATCTTTCTATTTAAATATATTTTAAAATATAATTTATTCCTGTGATCAAAGTTTAATTTTCAGCATTATTACTCAAGTCTTCAGAGATCTTTCAGACATCATTCTAATATGCTGATTTGCTGTTGAACAAACATTTATTATTATTATTTATTATTATTATCAATATTTAAGACAGTTGAGCACATTTTTTCAGGATTTTTTTTATTAATAGAAAAAGATCCAAAGATTAGTATTTATCTGAAAAAAAAAAAAAAAAAAATTGTAACATATCACATGCACTGTCATTCAAAAACTTGGAGTCAGTATAATTTTTTGGGAAAGAAATTATAGAAATTAATACTTTTATTTAGCAAGGATGCTTAAAATTGATTGAAAAGTGATGATAAAGACATTTATAATGTTATAAAAGATGACAAATAAATGCTATTTTTCTGAACTATTCATTAAAGAAATGTGAAAAAATTCTACCCAGCTGTTTTCAACATAATAATAAATGTTTCTTGAGAAGCAAATCAAAATATATGATTTCTGAAGGATCATGTGACACTGAAAACTGGAGTAATGATGCTAAAAACTCAGCTTTAAAATCACAGGACTAAATAATTTTTTAAAAATATATTCAAATAGAAAACCGTTATTTTAAATAGTAAAAATATTCCAAAATTTGACTGTTGTTGCTGTACTTTGGATCAAAAAAATGCAGGCCTAGCAACTTTAATTTTTGAGAAGCTTGTATAGCAAGATACACTTTACAAGTAGCTTTCCAAACACTACACATTACAGTAGCATGTTTTTACATAAGTATGTTTTCAAATAAAGAACAGAAATATACAAAACAATCCAAATTAAGTTTAATCCAGCTATTTCCATGTTAAGAGATCAACTGAATTAAATAAATCTCCCACTCGAGTCACCTGGGGGCTCATTGCATGCATGTCTTGCAGCGCAGGATGAAATGGCACAGGATGAGCTTGTGCAAACAGCGCTGTCATGTTGCCTTTTCTTCACCGACAGATCAGATGCATTGTGAGAACGGAAGAAAACATCTGGAGGAGACAGATGGAAGAAACGGGAGAGAAAAGAGGCAGATAAATACAACCAGCTCTGTTTGGTGGACCCATTCAGACCACGCTAAGGATTTTGCTGTCTTCCATTCAAAACGCACACAAGGGACAGGACACAGAATATATTTCACAAATGCATCTTTCAAATGAGAAACAAAAGACAAGAGGTAAGACAGCAAAATAATCTGCAGCATCATAAGTTAAGTCCCACAAGTCTCCTCCTCTCTTCGCTGAAGGATGAACAGAAACGTCTCTGAAATGTGTTTTTGGATTCCGCGTTGATACGTTTTGTTTCATTTCTGATTTGGTTTGTGCAGGCGAAGGGATAAGACGCTGTTTACATTTGAAGCAGAGATCTGTCTGGCGGATTTTCGCAACGAATCTCGCACAACAAAACTCGTCCCTTTCAGAATGCAAAAGTAGCCCAATCCCGTTTTGGAGGCGACGCCACTGAGTTTATATGCTGATGATAGCAGCTCAGCTTCCTCCTATAGATCTCCGAGTGCAAATAAAAAAAACAAAAGAGAAAGGGGGGGGGGGGGGGAGGGGCCCACGAAAAAGGAAGACCGTAAGAAGGAAAGCCAAATTAATTTTATTTCCTTTAGAAAAGTGTGCTATACCAAGGGGGTCCCTGTAACTTGTGAAAAATTAAAAGAGACGGATTCAAACTGTCCAATTTCCACATCAAACAAACGTTGGCTCTCTGCTCCTGGAGAAAGTGCTTCATACAGCACACATCCCTCCCCCCGTTCCCCCCAATCTCCAACCCGCTCCGCTCTCCAACCTGAACCACCAACACATTTTCTGAACACTCACAGTATTCTCGGTTTCCTTATTAATCCCACTCTCTAATTCCCCTAAGCACTGTACTGGTTACACTAGCCACTGTCTCTCCCCTGTCTAATTATACCCTTGTGAGTCTATTAATCAACCTGTGAATTATTTAAGAAGGAGAGATCTTCCGTCTGTAACTGACTTTGACAGAGGGGGAAAAAAGCAAGGGAGGGCCAAGGTAGAGGATGGAGAGAGAGGGAGCGCACGCAGTATGGAGGGGGTAGGAGAAAAGAGAAAGAGAAATACGGAATGAGGGTCTACCGTCCTGGCGCGTCCCCGAGGACTGAAGCTGGTGCAGTTCTCTGGCACTGAAACGAGGCAGATCCTCGTCAAAATACACTTTATGTTTGTTTTTTTCCCCTCTCAATCCGCATAAGTTTTCATCACAAACACGAATTCATGAATATATGTAGCGCTACAGAATAAAGAGGGTAGGGAACAGGAGGGAACATAGAGGGAGAGAGAAATGAAGGCAAACGAACTGAAATTTCTATTACGGGGAATTTACACTTGCCAGTGTTTGACATCTAGGCTCTCTTGTCCCCGTTATCCAGGCATTATGGTAATGGTTAGAGTGTTTTTTTACCATGTAGCTGTATGTATACTCATAAACTGAGAGGAAGAGGGTACGTTTAATGACTCCCGTTGCCGCTACCGTCCACGCCGAAGGCCGGAAGAAGCCGCTTTTAAACTAAGCTCATCATTATTTTTCCAACTGCAAGGTGTTCTCCGTTGGCCCCTGCAAAGTGTCTGCTAATCCCAGAATACTAATGAGCGAGGTGTTGGATAAATAAATAAGACTGAGTGTGTCCCGGCCCACATCATTCTGCTATACGAGATGTTAAAGAGTCTGTTTGTGTCTGTCAAAGGTTGTGTGGGTACGTTTGTTGCCGTCGTCTCCTTTATGTGTGCCGGGTTAAAGTAAGCTCCTCTCATTAGGACTTGAGCAGCGCTGCTGTCGGTGGCTGAAGCTCACCGCTCTCTGCGGGATGTTTATTAAATTAATAAAAAGTAGCTCGCGGCGAACGGAACACAGGAAAGCCCCGGGTACAGCTGTGATTGGCACCCTCGGCCGGCCCGCACTCTCTCAGGAGGCCAACGGCATTTGCTTTAACTAACCGGCCGTGACTGAGGGTGCAAGCTGACATGTCTCTCTCTCTCTCTTGCTTTCGTTCTCATACCTCTTTCATTGTGAAAGGCCTCAGAATGCACTGGGAAGGCGCAGTGACATTCGAGGAAAAGAAAAAGAACAGAGGGTGGCCCGTGTCGGGTGAGAGCGCATTAAAAAAACAGCAAAAAGGTGAACGGGAGCTTTGAGTGCGAATAGAAGATGCTGATTGGTTAAAAACAGCCAACCACAGGAACTAGGTTTCTCTAATGTCAACGAGACATTAGTTCCACCTGAAGTCAGTGTAGAACGAAACTCTACAACCTGAACTAGTCTCCGCAGAAATAACTGCAATGCAGGGGCCGTATATGGTTGGGGGGGAAAAGTATGTGAACCGTTGGGAGGATTTACAGTTGAGGCCAAGAGTTTACATACACCTTGCAGAATCTGCAAAATGTGAATTATTTTACTACAATAAGAGGGATCATACAAAATGCATGTTATTATTTATTTAGTACTTACCTGAATAAGATATTTCACATAAAAGACATTTACATATATAGTTGAATTTTTTAAAATGACCCCGTTCAAAAGTTTACACATGCTTGATTCTTAATACTGTGTTGTTACCTAAATGATCCACAGCTGTGTTTTTTGTTTAGTGATAGTTGTTCCTAAGTCCTTTGTTTGTCCTGAACAGTTAAACTGTCTGATTTCTCTTTAAAAAAATCCTTTAGGTCCTACAAATTCTTTAGTTTTTTTTTTTCAGCATGCTTGTGTATTTCAGTCCTTTCCAGCAATGACTGTATGATTTTGATACCCATCTTTTTACACTCAGGACAACTGAGGGACTCATATGCAACTATTACAGAGGGTTTAAATGCTCACTGATGCCCCAGAAAGAAACATGATGCATTAAGAGCTAGGAGATGAAATCAGGGTAAATTTAACTTATTTTGTCTTCTGGGAAGGGCAGTACTAAATGAAAAAAAAAATATATATATATAATATTTGGGCAAAATAAGAAAAATTTACACATCTTCATTCTGTTCAAAAGTTTTCACCCCCAGCTCTCAATGCATCGTTTTTCCTTCTGGAGCATCAGGGAGTGTTTGAACCTTCTGCAATAGTTGCATATCATTTATCCTCAGTGTGAAAAGATGAATCTCAAAATCATTCAGTTATTGTCGGAAAGGGTTCAAATACACAAAAATGCTGAAAAAAAAACTGAATTTGTGGAACCTGAAGGATTTTTATGAAGAACAGCAGACAGTTTAAACGAGATCATGACCAACTAAGGACCATCTTAAACCAGCTCGTGCCCAACTAAACCAGCTGCCGTGCTTCAAAACATACCTAACCAGCATATGTTGCTTAGGACCAGTTTATAACCATCTTAGGACCATCTTAAACTAGCTCAAGACCAACTAAGGACCAGCTTAACTGTTGAGAACAAACAAGAGACTCGTGAACAACTATCAATTAAAAAAACAGCTGGGGATCATTCAGGTAACAACACAGTATTAAGAATCAAGTGTACTAAACTTTTGAACAGGATTTTTTTTTTTTTTATAAATTCAACTGTTATTGTTAATTCAATTATTATTTTATAAATAACTATTATTTGTGGATTATATGTGAATGTCTTTTATGTGAAATATCTTATTCAGGCCAGTACTAAATAAAAAATAACATGCATTTTGTATGATCCCTCTTATTTTGCAGTTTCTTCAAGGTGTATGTAAACTTTTGACCTCAACTGTAAGTCAAGGTTTGATTTGAGTCACAACAATAGACACTTAAAGGGACACTAACCTTCATATCATTCCAAATCTGTAAGAAGATATTTTGATGAATACACACCTGTTTTAAACCATATTGACTTGCATTGTTTGGAAAATCAGATTTGGAACAACTTGAGGGTGAGTAAATACAGTACATTTTCCTGCATTTGCACTTAAAATCCTTTAAGAAAATCATCATGAAGTGGTTTTAATAAAACATAAACACTGACATGCACAGAATTCCTGATTAGATGAATTGCAATTAGTCACACCATGGTATTTACTACTATGCTTTTGGTGCATAAAGTGTGTACCTTCCTTTCACTTGGGATCCCGTCTTAGGAGCATCTTCAAACAGACTACATTAGAGTAATTCTCCTGAAAGACAAATTATGAAATGCATAATCAACTGCTTTAATTGTTTTCGAAATAAACAAAATAAACTATAACATAATCCAGACAATGGGCCTACTGCTCTCGAAGGAGAGAAGACAAAGGGGGGTCTATTTGCATGTTAACTTTTCACCAAGAATCGTCATAGGCGGTATATAAGATGCAAAGATTTTTATGTGCAAATTTTAGCTGCACGTTCATCCCCGACACATTATTATTTCATCAGCAGCCCCCATGGGTTTTTGCGGTACGTTATTCCTGCATCCCTGTGGAAGCGTAAAGTCTCTGGCCTCCTTCAGGACCTCTTAAGTCTGTTTACTCTCAGTTGAAGATGCTAAGTGGGCCACAATTTTGCAAAGAGAGAACTAATTAAATGCTAAGACACCAGTTGTGACCAGTGTTAGCCATGTTAGCCACTATAATTGCATGTACACCGTCCAAGTTGACGCTTGCTGGCTCTCAAGCCAACATCAGCCATTACAGTCAATTAGCAGGCCTTAGCAAACGCTTTGAGGTGTGGGAACAAGTTCTCATAAACTAGAACAGTCATGAGGAAAAACAATATCCTGGTTGGCAGCATGTTTGGCCATATTTGGTTGGGTGGGGGGTGGGGGGGTGAGCTATTTCGAGCCTTTTAAACCCCTAACAAACTGAGACAAACAAATCCAAACAGCAGCAAATGCACAGAGCAAAACACACTCATTAATACAGAAAGCGAGAGCAATGAGCCAAACAAAGAGGCCCTGATAAAAGTGAATACATGCATCCAGATTGACTATAACTCCGGCAAACATACTTTTTCACAGGCTAAGAATATGAAATATTGCTATATGCTCCCAAACTAATGTGATCTTTGGGGATTGGTTCATTTTGCCTACTTGCAAAATGACGCAAAAGTAATTTTATAAAATATTATTAATATAGTCAATTTAAAATAGCTTTTTAAAATCTATTTTAAAGTGAAATTCATTCCTTTGATGGCAAAGCTGAATTTTTAGCAGCCATTACTTCATTTTTTAGTGTCACATGATCCTTCAGAAACTTACTGACCCCAAACTTTTGAAGGGTTGAAAAGGTGTTGCCTGTATCTGAGCAAACGACAGAACAAGACATTTTGAAAACACTGGGACAAATCTAATGTGACACAAGTATGGACTTCCCATGATATCTAACATACTGTGGTAAATTAGGGAGACACTTAGGTTCCATACCATCTGAACAAATGATTACTAAGTTGAGATAACAAAAACATAATTTGTCTTATTCTACCTAATCATATTAATCCCTCACAAGCACAACCAACAATGAAATCTCACTAGTCCAAAATTCAACTCCAAAAACCATATCGCATGAAATGTCTTCTGATTAGCTGTGATTGTTTCATGTCGTGCAGTACTTTCACCTTTAGTGTGGAAAGAGAGATCACTTGTCATTCAGAGAGAAAGTGAGAGCGTTGTATCCAAGAGAAACTTCTCTAATGGTCCAGCTTACACCTGTTTTATGACAGATATAGTAAATCTATAATATAAACTGCATGTAAACAACTTGACTTTAAGCACTGCTGGATAAATCCACAGTCTGCGATAAAGCTTGCTGACTTATCCAGAGTCGTGAGGAGTGTGGCGACTAATCTCTGTCTGCTAAAGGGCAAAGCTCTGAGGAAAAGTTTTCTCTGTTCCAGTTTACCACTTTCGACTTTACGCGGCAGCTACTTCACCTTTTCAAAGACTTTTAAACAAGTGTTTTTTCTGTCTATACAATAAAAATGTTGTTTTGGACTCCAATGACTTTCATTGTGTGGACAAAAATGGTTTAAATATTTTGAAGAAAAAGTCAAATAGGTTTGGAATGACACAATTGTGTGTAAATGATGACAGAATTTTCATTTTTGGAATATTCCAGGTTAAATACAACAATCCTCTATTCTAGCAATCCTCAATCCTCTATTCTAGCAGACCTGTCCTCTATTCTAGCAATCCTCAATCCTCTATTCTAGCAGACCCGTGTATCTGATGGTTTAACTACAGTGCCTTGCAAAAGTATTCATACCCCTTCATTTTTTCACATTTAGTTATGCTGCTACCTTATGTTAAACTGCTTTAAATTACTTTTTTCCCACATCAATCTACAGTCCATACACCTTAATGGCAAAGCAAAAAAAAACATCTTTGCAAATTTATTAAAAATAAAAAACTTAAATGATTCCATTGCATAAGTATTCTCAGGCATCATGTTTGAAGGAAACCAGACACTGCTCATCACCTTAAGAGTACCATCTCAACAGTAAAGTGTGGTGGTCGCAGCCTCATGCTGTGGGGTAGGGACTGAGGGACTCGACAGAGTAGAAGAAAAGCTTGATGCACCAAAGTATTGAGATAGCCTTAATGTAAACCCAGTCCAGAGCATTCCGAACCTCAGTCTGGGAGAAAAGGTTCACCTTCCAACAGGACAATGAGCCAAAGCACACAGCAAGATTGGTTTATAGACAACTCTGTGAATGTCCTTGAGTGGCCCAAACAGAGTATAGGCCTGAACCCAATCAAATATTTCTGGAGAAACCTGAAAATGTGCATCTACTTGAGAGGTTAAGAGGTGAGGAGAAGAATGGCAGATAATTGCCAAATGTTGATGTGCAAATCTTGTCACATCATACCCAAAAAGACTTGAGGCTGTAAAGGTGCTTCAGCTAAGTACTGAGTTAAGGGTATGAATACTTATGCAATGTACTTATTTCAGGTTTTTTTTATTTTTAATTAATTTATGAAGTTGTGACAATCCTGCTTTTCCTTTGACATTATGGTGTATGGAGTGTAGGTTGGTGGAAAAAAGTAACTTAAAGCAGTTTAACATAAGGCAGCAACATAAAACATGAAAAATGAAGGGGTATGAATACTTTCACAAGGCACTACACGTAGAAAAAAAATGCATAGCTCTTATTTTTTTTAAAGCACTTACATGAATTTTGCAGTAAACAACAACAAAAAAAGAGTTTGTTATTGAGTTACAAAGTTTTCCAAATCTTTATTTTTAAGCAAGACTACTTTTCTATTTGTATGAATTCAGATGTTCATGTAAACAGTGCTTTACGAATATTTACGTCACTTCTATGCTGCCAAATGAAAGCAACCGGGTTTACTTTTTTCAAGCGTAAATATTTGATATAACTTTGCACAGGCAAGGTCGGTAAGCAGTTCTTTCACACCAGTCTAATGCTAACATGTGTAATGTGCTAAAGTGCTTTGGTTACTCTTTCAAAACCGTGTTATAGTTGCATATTTTATTTATTCGCAGTGCTGCACACTTGCCCACTAGGCATCCATATTAAGTATTACTGTAAACATGTTTTTCATTTGTTTTTTGTTTAGTTTTTTTTTAACTGAAGGACAAGTCAAAATTTTCAGGGGTTATCGACTCATGCTCACAGATCCTGTTCATAGATTTTAAGATAAACATTACGTACAACATTTCGTGAGAAACAACAATACTCATCTGTTACCTTTTTCTCTCTCACACTTTTGTTTGCATCACATTGCTTTAAAGAAATGAAGCATCTGCCCTTCTTTAACACAAACACGCATTCAATGAGAACTAATGAGTGCCTTGTTTAAGCTCTCCGCTGCTAATTGCTAGCCTAAAGTAGGCGAAAATATTGAAGAGGTTGAAAGACTGACTACTTCCTTATCAAAATGAATTTTTAATTAGCGATAATCAATATTCAAGGAGATGGCTTTTTGCCGTTTATAGTTCTATCAAGGATCATAAATACTTAACAGTTTTTTTAAAAATCTCTTCGCAGATATAGTTAATCCCTTACTGCTAAAAGGCAATCAGGCAAATCAGATACGATTAATTATGAATTGAACTATTACCGCAATTCCGGCAACTCCGGAACCTCGCATTAGCAAAGTGCATGCACAACACGCTTCATACACAGTTTTGCTCTCTCCTGATATTTCTACTGGGCAAACGATGCAGGGGCCTGTTTCATATGCAGCGTCCGTCCCGCTCTCCGGGTTTCATTTATATCAAAAAGACTCAAATAGGCAGAAAGTCAGAGAGCTTCCAGAATACCATATCGTTTCCTCCTCACCTTTCCTTTGTGAATCCGGCCAGCTGAAGAATGTCTCATTAATGTTGATAGCCAAGACTCAGACACAAAGACAGAGGGAAAAAAACACAGCACAAAATGTAGTGGGGTGGATGGTGGTAAAGCGGCAGTCTGGTATACGTGTCTTGCAGTTAACCAAAGGTACACCCTCCCTCCCCGTCTTCCTCCCTCATACCTCCCTTAGAAAGCCCAGCAGTCATGGTGCATTAGTGCACCGAGCGGAAAGTCACATAGTTGAGATTTGCACTCCAAAAATAGTCATTTACCGTTGTGGCGCTGGCACGGGGTGGCATCTGAAAACCTGGATGCCTGAGGACACCCCCAAATAAATCTTCGCCATCCCTTCTACAAGCAGACGGTGGGAAGGAGAGAGGGGTGTAGGGGTGCTATAATGGGCTATGTGAGGTATGGAGGATCCTGAAGGAGGCCCACAGGAGAGATACGTCGCCTGTGGTCTTGCCTTGGGCAGGCCATGCACAGCGCTCAGGTGGGCTGTCAAACACTTGGGGTTGAGGGGAGGGGCTCCCAAAAGCCTTAACCTTCACACGGCAACTCCTAAAAGAAGCAGCCTGGATCTGGTAAACAATCATCTGCGTTAACAAACATAGAAACCTTGAAGACAATGCAAGAAGTTGTAAAAAGTCATTAAGACTGAAGTAATTATCTCTGTAAAAGTCAAACACTACTGAAAACGTAACGAAATGTACTGTGCTGACAACCAGTACCATTTTGAAATGGCTACCAAACTGTTTGCATACGGAAATGGATGCTTCTGATGACAGCTGGGCTGTCAATGTAGATTCAAAATGACATCTTTGTTTTCACTTCTCCTCTTACCAGCCAAGGGCAATCATAGTAGATGAGCTGAGACTTCCTATACTTGACCAGACTGGAGATCGAAGCCTCTGGCATGTCTAAAAAATGGGAAAACCATACCATCTGTTCACTCACTAATATTTAAACATTCACCACACGTAGGGCCTCTATAAGGCTCTTCATAAATCCGATAACAACAGCGTTCCGTCTCTCAATAACGTACATATTTACAAAGAGAGATGCATCGTTGCAAACATCAAAGTCTCTGAGCACTGCTCAGCGGGACATCTGGGGAATGCTGCTCCGGATTCAGCAGGGAGGTCATTATCAGCCCACGTTCACAGAGTTGTCTTCATGCGCAAGGCTTTTTAACGTTTGAAAGTTAACGCTGAAACGACAGTCTGACCGCATTGTTGTGGGTGGACTTGAGTCACTGCCAAACTTCTCAGAAAGCAGAGATGACTGGGACAATGCGCAACTATTCAGATGTCATGAGTTCACTCTGTGCCCGTAAACCGCCACAATGCAACAAGTGGAATCTCTATTCAACATTCACAAACTAGAAACAGCGCGAACTTCTATATAAGTTAGTAGTTTGGTGTATTTCGAAAACAAAGTGAGAAGTCAAAATTGAAAGGTGAAAAAAGTCTTAAAGTAAAAAAAATGACTTAACAGTTCTACTTCATATTAAATAAGAAATGTTTCAATGGCATATACAGTGGTGGCCAAAATTATTAGAACACTAGTATTGTCACCAGTTAAAAATGGTTTTAAGTCAGTTTTTTCTATCTTTTACTACCGTGTCAGTAGGAAATATCAGTTTATACATCGAGTTTTTACATGAAGAAACAGAACAAACTGAAACAGACTAAATCCAGATGAACTGTGGCAATGTCTCCAAGATGCTTCAAGAAACCTGCAAAGCCAAATGAAAAACTATTTGTATGCGCACTTAGAGCAAAAGCCGCTTTAAACGCAAAGGATGGTCACACCAAATGTTGATTTAATTTAGTTAACAGAAGTTAATTGATAAAGAAAATCTATTTATGACATTATTTTTGACAGCATCCTCATTTTACAGCATAAAACTTTTAACAGTACTGTACACTCTTAAAAAATAAAGGTGCTTTAAAAGGTTCTTTATGGTGATGCCATAGAAGAACCATTTTTGGTTTCACAAAGAACCATTCAATCTCTTTCTTACCTTTTTATAATCTGAAGAACCTTCTTTCACCACAAAGAATCTTTTGTGGAACAGAAAGGTTCTTCAGATGTTAAAGGTTCTTTATGGAACCATGTAGACAAAAAAGGTTCTTCTATGGCATATTCAGACAGAAAGGTTGATGACAAGATCAGATCTCTGTGTGAAGCACTGGTTGTTAGACTCCTCGTGCAAACAATAATCTCACTGGATTATTACAATTAATGGGAAAATTAATGTTTGGAAATGTAAACTGATATTTCCTACTGACACACTACAGCAAAAGATAGAAATAAATGACTTAAAACCATTTTTTTAGCTGGTGAAAATACTAGTGTTCTAATAATTTTGGCCACCACTGTATATATATACATATATTGGGATATAGTGTGTTAGAAGAAAGCAAGGGAAGGGGTTAAATCAAAAGAAACTTAAATCAAAAGAAATAGCCTGTAATTCTCCAACACTACATTCCATCTCCAGTTACTGCAAACAAGTATCCAAAAAGAGCAAAAAATAGCATGCATAGCATTCATTAGCTACAAATAAAAAAAAATCTCTCTAATAGTTCCCTAAATCCCACAGCTCCCTGCACTATAGCGCGGTGAAAGAAAGATGCGAAAGAAAGCCGTCTCCCACAAGTGCTTGTTAGGCCCAAATTATTATTGCAATGAATAATTTTAAAAATAAATAAGTAAATAAATAAAGGAAACATTTATAGATCTAAGTATTATCAGAGGACCGAAAAGTTTGTT